>NC_052111.1:161759-282326 GCF_012273895.1 Zerene cesonia | reverse complement strand
ACCACTATTACAAATAATAAAATTGTGCAGCAAAAATAAACGTTACTGGCTCACTTCACGCCTACCCCCGAAAAAAAGTACTTTGTATTCTGATATTCCTACGGGATACGGACTTGGGCGGGTGAAACCGCGGGGCGTATCTAGTAATGTATATTTCTGTCTAAAGTTTATGATAATTTTTTTATTAACGCATTACTCTCATTCCGTTGCAGTCGGGTAATGAGAAAAGTAATAAAAAGGATATCATTTTTCTTTTTGTCACTTCTATAATAAATATTCTTTCCTATGACATTTATATCAACCCGCAAGATATTTTCCTTAATGATATTACACATTAATAGAATGGTATTATATTATCTGTGGCCTTGTCATTTGTCACAAACTTTGTTTTCAGTAAATTTATATAAAAAATAACTTTCAAAATTGTGCGTGAATTCAGTGACAACTCAACTTCGATATAATACATCATAAATATTTCCTCTAATTGAAATTTAGCTGCTGCCCGTAATAACTATCTTCATATGTGTGGTCAAACGAAATGAACAGTTTCTTATATATATAGCTGGAAACGATTAATCTGAATTACTAAAGTTTTATTGGGAGTCGTGTCCAATCACCCCGGTTTACCGTGATAGACTTATCGCTATATATAAGATAGAATTGATTATTTTGAAGGGTTGTTTATAGACGGAGATAGGACAAAGGTCACTCAGAGGGAGATAATGAGGGAACGGCTGCGGACGGAGCATTATAAATAGAACTTAAAACTATAGCAAAAAACCCGCCACCGAAGTAATTGCTTCTCGTTATTAATTCGTAAAGCAAAATGAAAAACAAACTTAACCTTGTATCTTTTGTATGTCACTTAATGAGACTCTCGTGTAATGAATACCTAGTTATTTTCTAAAAAAAAAATTCTTTACTCACCAGGCAACTGTGAAGATTATGTAATGTACGTAGAATAATATATTAAACGTCCACAGAGCGGGAAAAAGAAGGTAAAATGTTTTTATTGTAAAAATAGAGGAGTTTAATTATGATGGGTACAAAATCAAAAATACATTACATTATATATTTTCTATGATTTATAAGGACTTCAATAGATATTTGGTGTATTAGTAATTCTGAATGGTTATAAAATAGCAATATTATACACAATTATTTTAGTTTTATTATTCAGAATGCAATCAGACTAATACGAAGTATTTTTTACCAATTCTATTTAATCGGCCAGCGGGTATTTACATTTTGAAGAGCTATAAATAATAACGAGTTCATTCATCTTTCTATCATAATGTTTGTTATTAGATATTAATTATAGAACAGTTCTGCGAATTGTTTGGAATAAAACAATTTCAGTTTAAATTACTGTAGGTACATTGTTGTGATATTATTATTACATGATGCTTTTATTATATACGACTATTTAAGTAGAGTTTGGTTTGATCAAATAATTTATATAAAATGCAATTTATTTATTTTTATGTTTTTATTTTTTTTTATGTCATAGCGGGCAACTGAGCTGGTGGTTCGCCTGATGGTAAACGATCACCACCGCCCATGAACATTCGCAGAAACTCAGACCTCTGAGAATGCGCTGCCCGCTTTTAAGGGATAAGGGATAAGGAAAGAATTGATGAATGGAAAAAAGGAATGGACTGGGAAGGGCTAAGAGAAGGCCTCCGATATCTCTGTAAAATAAAGGAATTGTTTTCATACAAAAGGCGAGATACAGCGATTTTTGCTCACAAATACCTTTACCTTTACGGCCTCCCATTTGTAATACAAATTATAGTACATTACATATAACTCAGCTTATAGCCTCGCGTCTTTCATACATTATTTATTAAGCAGTAGACTTCTCGTCAATCATCTGATAAACGGTTACGAGCTAATCAAAAAGAGATATACCCCAATACATCAAGAGTAGCGCTGTCAGTGATTCGTCCGGATATTATGATGTTGGGACGACGGACTGGCCTTTAAAGGGAGGCATGTTCGAAACATGACTCGTACTGTGTTTGTTATGTAATCACATCGCGAGTGCATCGATTTGTTCTTGTCCATTGCTTGCTGAGTACAAGGGATTTATAGTGAAGTGGGTGTATAATAAACGCTCTATATCAACGTATAACTTACTAACGATATTTGTTAGCAAAATGATTATATTAGTGATTGAAAAAACATCGTATTAACATCTTTCCTCACTGGAGATTTTGTCTATGTTAAATTTTACGTCGATTTCTTACTACATGCCTTTCCGGAAAATCGCGTCTAATCTCTCCTGAGAATTTCCCTTTTCGGATCCTTTAGTTGCAGGTCAATGTTCACTCACTATATAAGATGAAGAAGACATCAAAGAGAATCTTTGTTTTCAGCATCGGCAGTCATTTAAAATTTATGTCTTTTACGTCATCTTTATAGAATGTATTTTAATTAGGTAACACAACATAGGTTAACATGAAGTATCGGAAAATTTAGGTTATCATAAACGAAAATTCTTAAAACGTTATCAAATTATAAAAATTCCATATCGTACCGCGGTATAATAAAAGTGGCAAATTCATTATATTGACAAGCAACGTCACAAGGTGGAACTTAAATACATAATGCACACAACCAAGTATTGTACCAATTGTTCCACACACATAACATAGTAATACATTTAGTAATAGTTCAGAATAAAATTGTCGCGATGTAATATGACTGCAAAAGAAAATGTATAATACAACCATTAAATACCCTGCTGCAGATGTCATTTTGTTTTATACGATGGGTAAATGGAGTCCGAAAACAATGCAAGTGTTTAACTTACTTGCGCCATACTTGGTATTTATTATAATTGAGGTAAGATCATAATGACGGGCCGGGCTCATTGCACAATATTGAAGTTATATTGAACTACTTACACAGCGCCGGTACACAACGGTTGTAAAATATTGTTTACCCCAATATACCACACCTGCGAATAGGACGAATTTTATAACCTTCCCACCACTTTTTTAGAGGATACTTTAATTTTAGCTTGTGAGCATATATGACATAATACTAAAATTATTGGTACATATACAGCCGACGCGATGCTATAGAGTTAAAAGTTCTGGCGTGATATTTTAACCTTACTCAGATAGGGGAACAAAGAATATTAATATTTGTGACCAATCTTACCGTCACCCCTTCTGTTTATATTGTTCCTTCGTTTACCTGCATTTTATGTTGCAACAATAAATACAATGTTCTAGAAGATGTGTAAAAAATACAGTCATATATTTTTTATTTCTGTATACACAAAATTAATAGAAGATTTGAGTGTTAATCTCAATATGATATTACATCGGAACCGCAAATGCAATATACATGAGCGGTTATATCACTACATAGTATAAAACAAAGTATTCTCTGTCCCTATGATCGAATGTATGCTTAAATATTTAAAATTACGCTACGGATTTTGATGGGGTTTTTTTAATAGATAGAGAGATTCAAGAGGAAGGTTTGCATGTATAATAACATCTATTAAACTACTCTGAATGAACGCGTGCGAAGCCGCAGGCAAAAGCTAGTTAAAATATAATATATGAAGTACAATCCGTTGAATGGGAGCAATACAGATCTATGGCATTTAGTGGTTTGGGGTTGGATAAATCAAATACGCTACGTTATGCTGACTACGTAATATATAAAGTGACTGATGACGAGTCGGCCTCCGTAGAGACGTAGTCTGCTACCAAGGCATGGGCAGGATTGTTAATCGTGTGATGTTTGGGTTACATTGCGTGTTAGATACGTAGCTGTGTTTAATGTATCGAGATATATTTATAAGTGAATTATCCATTTTAAATTGTTATCGATCTGTCAGTGGGTTACATAGGTCTGAATATGTATATTTTGCACCTTTAATATTTACGTTTCGTATTTAAAAATGTATTAATACCTGCGTATAATAGTTATTGTCTCGAATTAATTAATGGTCTACTTCATTCAACCGTCAAAATTAATCTGAAGATGTGATAAATCAATTTAATAATTCTTTGATCCAAAGATTAACAAAATACATGGGAAATGTATAAAAATGGAGAGGCATACAACTTTTCAAATTGATAGTTTACATTAAAATATTTATCATTCCTACTAATATTATAAAGGCAAAAGTAGCTCTGTCTATCTGCCTATCTAGGATAGTTTTTGTCACGTAATCTCTGGCGGGAAATTGGAATGAGAATTATACGAGGATAACCCTGCATAAAATCTCTTCATTTGAGAATGCGGGCGAAATAGCGTGTGGAAAGCAAGCAAATAATAATAGGCAAGCAGTGTACAATTGAAGAGGAAAATGCAAGATTTCAATTTTCACGCTCATCCATGCATCGCGACAACACAGATTTCCCACAGGAGTCATATATTACATTCTTGGAGCTTAAATAATAAAAAAGATGTATTTTTCATATTTTCCTTTCTTTAATTCCCATACCAGCCAGCAATGTATACTGCTGTGAGTGAAATCGTCATATTTCTAGTACTTGCCCCTAATAGCACAATAATCCTACCTGTGCACTGGTCGTTCAAGAACGAAATGACAGGAGATAGAGCTGAAATTCGAAAACTTTTATTATATTCAATATAGGTTGACTTCGCCTTTCGTAACTGAGCTCGTTTGTGCCGTTTTGTTGTGAGAAATCTCGAAGCTTGTAACTTTTGTGATCACGCTTGTATATTGCGCAATAATTTACAAACAGAATTACCTTTGTCAATAAACAAAAGTTACAAATATTAGGACAAAACAGCGATGCAAGGACCAAAATAAAACTAATTTTTTTGAAGAACACTTTTTGTTTTAGTTCCTTGTATTTTATGTATGTATTATTGGTATATTTTGTATTATGTACTGTACAGGTGGTTGTTATTTTGAAATCGTCGAATTATAATTATTGTCATACAAAAATATAACTGTCATACGTTGCATTACTGTATAATTTGATTGTATGATGGGTAAAGGTAAGAATACAACGGTTGTCATAGCCATTTGCTGCTGTCATGCAACACGACACTTATACTTCCGCCTTCGACCGGCACGCGTTTCCCTTGCGCGCGAGCGCCGACCTTCGATGACACGTGTATCGCAGATCGAATAATTAACGTAAAGGTTTATGGAATGCTCTGGGATATGTAAGGTATGCGTCGCATTGTTTTTGCCGCTCTTCCCCTGAACGATCTATCTATTTTCTGATAACGTAAGTCCCTAATGTAGTGTAGTTAGTAGAAGCCACTGTTTCAACTTGGTGCATTTTTAAATTTATATCATATACACATTATATACATATTTTTTGTATCTGTGACATGAGGCTGGAAATTGGCATAGATTTTTCACCGCGGTGAAACATCTCATTCTCATCGGAATGGTACCTATATTAACATACAGAATGTTGAAAATTGTTCCTTGAAACTTCTATTAGAAATCATAATATAAACGAAATACATTTTCTTACATACAAATAAAACGAATTGAATCCCGTAAATACAGGTCAACATGTTGGTTTAAAAAATAACCAGATAAAGTCATGATGTCACATTAAACCTGTTTTCAAAGATTTTGCTACGTAATTGACGCTAGAAAATTTAAAATATTATGCTAGTACATTCAAATTTCAACCGTGGTAATTGGGGTAGAAATTTCTTGGAAGTGTGTTATTTGATGCGCATTTTATGACTGGTATAACTCCTTTAAGGTGACACGAGCAAAGATATCGAGTTTTCTGAATATACAATTTTATAACTGTTACTGTTTAAAAATTAAATATTAAATTTATATATATATTTTTCGTATCGTACAATTATATCGAAGAAATTGTTCTTAAATAAAAGCAATTTTCTAGAATGTACGTTTAGTTCGCTGCGACATTTATTTATTATGTATAGAGGTTGAAGTCACGTGCCCGCGATACACAAACATTACTTGGAAGTGAATTGATTAATTTTTGAAACGCTATAAACTGAAGTTTCCTTAACAAGGGTTGAAGTTGGACAATCATTAAAGAGACATTAATTAAAACAGAAAGGGTAAATCCCGTTGTCAGTTGTTCACTAATTATGTATGAATGTAACTGTCCAAAACATAAGTGTATGAAAAACATAGCTATTTTTAATTTGGAAGATGACATATACTTAAACCCGACGGCTAAATCACGCTCTAAAAAGCTTGAAAATTCTTCACTCGCATCCTGCATTTAAGGGAGGTTTGGGAAATGTAAATTGTAAGCATAATACATAACTACGATATATTCGTACAGTCTAATGAAATATAATGCGATAAATTGCAAGCAAATGTAAGAGATCGCCATTTTTTGACGGACGGTTTTTACAAACTTACGACAAAATACGAAGTATTTATTGGAAATAAAAATATGTAGGTAGATTATAGTTATTATTATACACTGATTTTCTTATTAATAGTTTTTGTGTTGCAGCATAACAAATAGTAATTAAAATCGCTGCCTTGTACTGATAAGGATATAATGCCGCTAATTCTGATAGACGTTTCATAAATCCCCTCCGTATTAAACTTTACGTCGGTGGATTTTGTTTTTGCGATCAAATTAATGGCGCTGTTTGCTTGGGAAGTAAACAACGGATTTATTAGATTTTAATCTATGTTATTATTCATCATGGTCTCGCCTTCTTTTTGATATTTCTTAAGCTAGATATGAAGCCAGCGTGAAAAACAAGGCAAAGTTAAAAATAATGAATATCGCTATCTATCTCTTTCTCTTTCTTTCCTTTATATCTACCTATGTATCTATGCTTTAAATCTACTCAAGAAAAAAAGTAACGCATTTGAAAACACAATCGAATATTATAATTATTATACATAATAAATAATTAAAAAATACAAATTAAATAAAGAAAATATTAACCAGGAGCTTGTTCAAATATGTGCATGTGTACTTCCCTATTATAATAATTACTTGCGATTCCAAATTTCAATACAGTGATTTTCACATAAAAATAGTCATTTCGCTCCATTTCTCCCCTGCAATTCAATCAAGCACTTCAAGTGTAACAACATGAATCCGTGTTAGTTTTCAATTTCCTTCAGTGCCAAATACAATTTCGTGGTTGTCGCCTCATAGCGAGATTAGAATGTTTTACGTACGCGTATTATGGATGTCTTTTTTTTTTCAATTTTATTCAGAAAAAAATGACTTGAAATCAGACGTATCATGAAAAATAAACTCATAAGTCTAGATAAGGATTATCTGGTCATCCTTTTAACCACAAACTGAAGCTCAGAACTTTTGAAAATTTTTGAAACCTTTAACACATTTATTATCAGACTATTGTCTTTTCTTTTAATAACTACCGACTCGGTGTTTTACAGGGAAATCAGTATAACATATATTAATGAAATAGTCAAGCCATTCTATTATTTTTATAAATGGAAAGCTTTTAAAAGATTATGCTGTTTATGCCATTTAAATCTGTTACAAGTAAAATCGAACGTAACAGTGAGTAGAGTATTTGAATAATAGGATAAAAGGTGAAAGCTTTTGTTTATGTGTGTGTTTTGATCATGAGTATTTCTTAAATATACCTATTGTATTCGAATTTCGAATTAAAATTAAAAAGTAAATTTCGATTTTTAATATAATCGTTAATTTTTGTGCAGTAATCACGATAGTTCTTTAGGTATGTGTCATAATTCTACATAGCCTATAGTAATATAGAAATGTTTAAATAGTAAACGTAGACATAGAGTATCGCTATCGAAATTGACAGTTTTACAATCAGGTTTGGGACTTAAACGCTCCATTAATTGGGAAGGCAGAGGAGTAAAGCCGAAATAAATAGACTTGCTTGAAGCTTTAAGAAGCTTAATAAATATAATGAAGCAGAGTTCGCTTTGGCATGTATTAATAATGCCATTAAAACTAAATGTTAAAAATGCTTATATAGGTGGCAATGTTACCTGTTTCACGAAATAGTTCAACTCTGTAAATGAATTTTTTTATTTGGTTATATTTCTAGTTAAAAAGTAAATATGTCCTTATTACATTTTGTATATGCGAGTATGTTTTGTCAAAGTCAAACAACTTAATTCTAATATCAAAATAAAACCTATCTCAACAGAGATATCCACCTACGGAGCAAAATAAAATAGTTTAATTAAATCCCACAGTATATCGTTTACTTTAATAACATTTAGAACTATGCACCAGTGATATTGTTAATTCCTGTGGACGTCCCTTCGTTCCCAATGCTGCATTCAATGTAAATTGGTATGTAGCGGCCGGCGGGAATACGGGCTCGTTGGCTGGTATTGTCTTGCAATGTAACTAAACTTCACTAGAATTGAGACTCCTATTGGTTTAAATCCTAGTGTATTCGGCTTTTATTTGTATGGTATGTGTAAATATGTAAAAACATATTTATATATTTATTTATTTACAATACTTTATTGTACAAAACAAAAAGTAAAGTTTATACAAAATAATGGCACAATGATATTTCGAACTAAAGGCGGCCTTACAGCTAGACAGCAATCTCTGCCTAAATCTAAATGATAGATTATTTAGTTATTTAGTACTAGTAAGACATGTAGCATACGAAATTTATCAAATGACAGTAACCGTAGAAAAGGTAGTAAGTTTCAAGAAAACAGCAATGTTCGTACATTATTTGTTTCACAGGAATCGGTGGGTACATTTAAATAACCGTGTATGGCAAATGCAATGTATTGTGAAATAAACATGGAATCAATTAAATTGAAAACAGATTAAAGCGAACGGAAAACTAAAAATCAATTTCTACGAGCAGTTGTTTGCATTTTATTTGAATAAACCATTTAAATTCGTGAATATTTAAAGCGCTATCACACACATGCAATGCGACTGTTGCAGGCATTATCCACGCTGCCTGGATTCATAAGCATTTATATTGTATGCAATTATTGCTATTAAATTTTCCAGTGTTTTGATAAACATTTCCAGCTATGCTTAAATACAGACTAATCTCTAGAACTCTTGGTAACGCCACAACTTGAGATCCAGTTTCGAATTTAATTCATATTTTAGCTTGCTAATTCTTTGTAGAAGATTCTTTCGAGATGAAATCGTAATAAAATGAAGCTGTAGGTAAAGGTTTTAAACTTTTTAAGAACATTTAATAATAACCTTTATATATACGTAGGTATTTAAAATGAATTAGAGTGTAAGTTGAAGCCTACATTCTTCAGCTCTACTGCCAGATTAATGGAATGAATTTCATTAGCCTAGGTAATTTTTATCATTTAAACACATAGAAACCGATAAGAAATAATTTATTGTCTCTTATCTGGTGTAATTATTTTATTATTATAATCATCGATTATAATTCTAAAACACAACAAAATTTGATGTTGTCCCATAAAATGTTAATACATTTGAACAGTGAATACATTTGTAAAGAAGGTATTCATATGAAATGTGATTCGGGTCTGACGTATGATTTAATATGACCTCTTCAGCTAAATTGGTATAATTACGTTTGTGATTGTTTCGCTGGGGTTTGGCGGAAACTCTTACTAAGTAAATCTTCATAATGTTGATAACTAATGAAGCTTAAATCTGTATGAGTATGTTATATGTGTAGACTTATAAGATATACATAATCTATGTCGGTCAGTATAACTTTGGTCTACAATTTTGTTTGTAGACCACACCGACGTGCCTAGAAGGTGGTACGACGCCAATTTCTCAAATGGGATTAAATCACACCAATTCCCTATTGAACACAACAATAATCACGTGCATCAGTTGAAAACCCACGGAGTTATCGAGTAAGGAGTTTTGTTTTCCGGACATTACTCCTTTATACATATACAACATTCTCAGTCAGTTACAATGTTCGTATCAAAAGGGCAAACATCTTCCAGAGGGTATGACCAGTTTTTATGTTTTTTTTTTTGTGTATCGGAAGGCTAACGTCGTAAACCGTTTTTGTACCACTGACTGATAAGGGTGTCCTGACACAACATCATTTGTCGGGTCGTTGGTATTTTTTGTAGTAATAAATTATGCTTATACTATTAACAAGTCTCTTGTATAAACTATTTTCCGTTTCCTCTTTATTTATAAAGAACCGTAACAGTACAGTATACTCGGTTTAACTATTGGAGTAAAATTAAATAGCCCTTGTTTCGACCAGTTTACTGCGATAGTGGTTACGGACCAAGTTGTATTCGTAATTCTGGGTGGAATAACTTGGAAATTGTGAAACCTTAAATTTCAAAGAACATCGTTTGAATCAATTATATTTATTACAAGCGGTCCGCCCTGATACCACAAAAGTGAAGCAAATTAAGAATATTAATTAGATTTTATTTATATTTTCACGATGTATGCATGGCTACATAGTGTACAAAGTGTCAAAGTATACAGAGTGTACATTTTTATTTCTACCATATCATGAAACGAAATTGCTCTAAAACAGTAGATTCTGTAGAAAATTTTGTTCAAAGTAAACATTCCATTATTTTTGATAAGAAAGAAAACTGCACTTAAAGATTTCCGAAAGTTTGTTTGCTCCGGGAATCGAACCGACTAAAACCTGTTAAAATTATAACTTGTACTTTCATTGCATGCATGCTACATATTTCGGTAGCATATATGTAAAGTTTGTGTGAATTAGTAAGGACAAGTATCAGAACATAGCTTGGTTCTTCTCTCAGTAGTATTTTTATTGAAATAATATATTTACAAGTTTTGTGTAACTATACCAGTGCAGTTCTGCACTAAACATTACTGATTAAGCGTCGCTACAAATAAACACTTATAAATTCGTAATTTCTACTGAATTTTAATTATTTTCTATCCAAATAACGTATTATTTGCGGTCTTCAACTCCACCAGTAATATATATTGCGCATTATGTTTCTATTAGCATAATTATAGAGTAGAATTTAGTTACAAGTACAATAAATATCGATTGTGGTGTTGCAGTGTTGTTATAATCTATACTATATGTATGGTTCATCATTAACCAGCGTGCTAATTACACCGACAAACTGTACATGTATTAATTAGTGCACAAATAACATTGAGTTTCGATTGAATTAGTGGAATTACCACACTAATGTAATAAATGTGAAAGTTTGTTTGGATGTTTGTAGGTCAATCACGCTGAACGGATTTTGATGAAATTTCGTATACAGACGGGGTATGAGCTGACTTGGGTGATAGGACTTTTTATCGCGATTAAAAGCTCCCTTAGGATACAACAGGAATCTTGATATCCGGGCATAGCCGAGACGAGCGTCTAGTAATACATATAATTATAAATAATTTTGATGGGTGAATAATTGTCACCTGATGTAGATGCCTAGATGTGCTTGTTTTACCTAGCAACGAAAAGGGCAATGTAATTCTATGAGTCTTATTTTATTGAGCAGCGGTCGATTACAATCTCGCCTGATGGTAAGCTGAGATGTGGCCAAAGATGGAGCGCACTGCTCTAGAGTAACCTAACCATTCATTCTTATCTCGAAGACATTCGGATTGTACTTATCAGCGATCAAAGACTCGTAAAGCATTTTCCAGTTCCTAGTGGGTTAAATGAAGGTGAGTCGAACCGCTTTGTCACATTCGGGGACATGGAAGATCCGTCAAATGCCAATACTTAGTGTCTGTGTGCATCAACAATACTACACCAATCATATGGTAAACTAGCTGTGCCCCGCTGTTTTACCCGCGTGAGTCTGTATCTCGTAGGAATATCGGGATAAAAAGTGCCTATGTGTTATTGCAATTGTCCAACTATCTACTTCTAAAATTTCATTGCAATCGGTTTAGTCGTTATTGCGTGAAAGAGTAACAAACATACATGAGGATGTGCCTCACAAACTTTAGCATTTTTATTATTTGTGTGATAATACAGGCGCGTTTCCGCAAATCGACGTCAGACGCTTATTTTGCGTGAATAAATATCTTAACATATAATAATCAAAAACTGTATATAGTATGTTAATGACAAACTTGTTTTAAAAAAGAATATCAGCCAATTAAGAAATAACAATCAACAGCGTTCTATTTTAAGCTACACAGCACTTTTTTATTACGAATAATAAATATGAAATACTCTGTATTTTTCATTTATTACAACAAAAAAATTTAATTAGTTTAAAACTGCGGCATTAAGGGTTATCTAATAACCCTTTTGTCTACAGAATAGAGATCGCTCACAATTATGGCGGCCTAAAAATAGCGGCAGGTCTCAGCTTTGACTCAAAGGCATTATTTCTAAGGCAGGTGTGGGTAAGGCGCCGACTGTGTCATGTGAGGGAAACACGTAAGCATTTCCGCTTTGATTTATGGTTGAAGTTTAAATAATGTTGCCTTAACATTCTTAAATGTATATGTGTGGGTTAATCTTGATACAATTTTATATGTGTGCGAAATCTTTCTGTTGTTACAGGAGGGCTCGTTTCACATCATGTTTTCTTTTAAAGAGAGGTATTTAAATCCATTGGATATGAAGTTATATATATACCAAAATATTGTATTGAATAAACAGCATGTACGCGAGCAAAATATTGTAACAAGATAAAGCTATAGAGATATCGTAGATACGTGCTACGTTTCGTAGCGCTTTTTGTAAAATTGTAGTACCGGCGTTACGGAAGCTTTGTTTTTCAAATACGAAGTGAATTTTGTTAATAAAATATTTTTGTTCTATTCAGTGTTCGGTTTCCGAGCGAGAAAATAAAATCAATGTTGTTGACGGACCGTAGAAGCGTCCGTCTTGATTGGAAAGCGAAATAAATGGAGCAAAATTAATAGAATAAATTTTGTATGAAATTCCATTGTGCTTCAAGTATTAAATTCTAGTCTAACATTTTATTTTGTTTCTTGCATAGCAATTTCATTTGCGCCTAGCATTTTTCGTTCGAGTAATTTTATAAAATTTAATAAGAATGAAATTTTACTGGAGCATCTGTGTCTTATCAACTGTTACTTAGTGCTTTCTCCTTTAACTTAATTTTAGGTAAATTTAAACATTTTAATGTATTTTATTTAAATCAAAGAGATGGTTTCACAGCTTCTTAATATGTTACGACTAGCTATCTGTAAGATAGAATGAAATAATGTATGAAAATTTAAATCACAAAGTGTCAAATAGGCTATTAGAATGATTATCAACAAGCTGAGAAACCGGATTTGATATTTCAAGTTATAGCGTATTAAATCCTAATCTATACATCTATCTCATCATGTGTTTGGGTTATCTGTTCATGCGTAACACACCCGAAATTGGAGATAACTCTAGTTGCACGATTCTATCTATATTCTATATTATATCTTATATTATTTATTCTATATTATATCCCCACCTGGTACATTATCAAAGGTTAATCGACTACAGCCGTGTTTAATTCCGCCATTAATGCTATTAATATTGTTCTCAACATCGATTACATTGTACCAAGTCACATTTGCATATAAATGGACAATCAAATATCGGCTTAGTGAGTGCTTTACTGAAACTAATTCATTAACTGGACCCATTATATTTATTGTGTCGGTCGATTTCTTTAGTGACACGATAAAATGTCATTTATACATGTCATGTGGAATAATCGATAAAAATATTGATGGATTATGGTACTAAAGCTACCCAATTTTGTGTTTAATCGTGGTTTTCCGTCATAACGTTGTGTATTAAATTTAAGAAAAAAATGAAGGAATTTCTTATGTAGTTTAAACTGTTTATTTTGGTGTTATACATTAAAGTTGAAATTTCCAACACGTTTAAAGATTTGTGTTTGATACCAACTTATATTACTTATAAATTAGTTCCTAGATTTGTACTATTTTCTATCCTTCATGACGCTATCTGATTACTCTTTCAAAATTTCCTGTTGCCTGGTAGAAATCGCTTAGTAGCGATAAGGCCGCCTTTTGACTCTGTATTTTGTTTATTTTGTTTTTTTTTTCTTTTTTTGAAATTATTAATTGGTGCTAAAAAAAGTATGCATATATTATGTGATCTCTGAGTGCTATATATGTGCCACAGGGAAAGCCGAGCCGAATATAAAAATATTTGTGAGTAAACCCACGTGAGCTGTTAGTGTAATATTCCTTAGATTGGCGTGCATGTAGCTTTCATGACGGCAATGATGGCGGTACCTTATTAAAGTCTGAATTATTTTGAATATACAATTAAATACCTACGTGTCTTATTATTGAAATACGTTTCTATTTTTTACTAAATAAAATGTTAATCAATTTTATATAAATGAAGTAGCGTACCTTTGAGACTAAATAGAGTAGACGCCTTAACTTTGCACTAGATTAGCCCTTAAAGCTATCATTTATTATTATCATTATTATTTATTTCACCTATTTGTATATTACACTTTACTCCATGTATTTAATATTATTTTTTCTGGCTCAATTATAACGGTATTTATTTGATTATTTCTACCTTCAAGTGGTGTTGGCAGAATATCAGCGTCAGGGTCCCATTGACTCTGACATTTATGCTGAGCCAAGACCCTTTTTAAGAACACAGTGCACATTTGTCTCCGTCCTGTTGTTTCCTCTCTATGTTAATTTTTCTTTGTTTAATCGTCTTATTTTGTAATTGTCATGTATTTAATGTGTTCTTTTAATAAACTTTTTATCTATCTATCTATCTATCTATCTATCTATCTATCTATCTATCAATCTATCTATCTATCTATCTATTATCGTCTATTGTCGGCCATATATAAACGTCCTTTTAACGCATGTTGATAAAACTGTATCAAAATACTTATTATCCGAATGAGGGTTCAGGAACAAAATTCCCCTAAATACGCGTCGAATATTCAAGTGGCGCTATTTCCTCGCTAAAACGAACTTTTGTTATCGCAGTGAGGGCTCGGCTTAACTCGCTGTTAAGTGTCGCTCCACTAAGAACTATACATCTACGGATTTATATAAAGGGATGTACAAACAGGAAACGTGTTATACTTTTGTGTAAAAGGTCGCAATGGAGATTTGTGTTGCAATTTGGGCTGTTTAGGGACGTAAATAGATAGCAGAGGAAGTTTATTTTTATTTAATATTAAAACTTTAAATTTTATAAAACATATATACATGCTGTATAGTGTTTTCTCTACAGCCATGTTTATGTCTACAGCACATAAGACGTTTTTTTATTTAATCACCAGAATCTCAATAACCAGGCAGTAAAAACTTTACGATATGATAGGAAAGACTTACAGTTTTATGATAACTATTACAGATCACTGAGTAAAGGAGTCCGCGGGACTCCCGATGGATCAAAACTCTCGTATTTGTTTGTGTGGAGTTTAATCAGATATTGTTTGATGACATTACCAATGGTTCTTTTCCCTATCGGCTGGTGTCCTTTTCCGTGTTTAATCAAATAATAAAATTTTTCTTTAAATAGCATATAGGAAACAAAATTCATTTTCCTTTTTGAATTCAACCATACCTGAATCAGGATATTCAATATTAAAAATGCTCGTTATTTTAAAACGTTAATACATTTATTCTAAATTTACTAATTTGATTTAACGTAGTTTAGTTTAAATAAATATGTTAATGATTACTTCTATGATTAATATTTGTCTTATTCGCTGAACCAAAAGCCAGCCTGAAAATGGCTGAATGGTTGTTGTATACGACAAAAACTGTTTTGGAAAGTCATTATTAATTAAGGCACCGTCTATTTTGAAATATGCTGAGGATGTCGTTCTTACTGAAGCGGGTGCGGTTTACTTCACCCTTGTCGAGAATCTAATTAGCAATATAATTTAATTAATCGTTCGGTATTAAAATTATATCATGATTATAAGAGACTTGCATCTATCAGGTTAAAGCTTTGAATAGAATTTTGTTATAAAAGAAAATAAAAGGTAAAGAAATCAAAATATCTGTTACACTTTTTGATATGGAATTTACAATCTTAATTATTAATATACCCTATAAAGTCTACGCACACCATTCAATTTAAATAATATAAAAGATGCTATAAAAAATATGAATACAGCAAAACACAGACCCAGTTCATAGAATTTTTGTTTCATCAGGTAATACATTTATGTTTTTAATTTATTATTTATTGTATTAAAATCTGTCAACGCTTTAATGTAATTTAATTATAAAACATATTCTATTATTTCAATTGTGATTTATAAAGGATTTCAATGCTACTTTTCGTAAACTCAATGATGGAAAGCCATATAGCTATTTTTTATTTTAGAATCGCCTAGAGGAAAGCAAGGAAGTGTATGATAATGTATGCTGAAAAGTCATGTGTAAAATAAATGTACATCTTCATGTTGCAGCAGCTGTTACAAATTCTTCCCAAGGATCTAACAAAAATACTGCAATGCAGGAAATATACTATCCTTTATATACGAAAACTGGTGTCTGCATGCAAATATATTTTCTGTTGAAAAATCCACATTTTTGTAGATTAGTAAGACAAACAAGGTTAGCATAGAGCTCGTTGGACTTGTCCGAACTATTGCACTACAGATGGTAAATATTTGAAGGTTGTAAATGGAAAACATATTGTTATAAATCAAATACAAACTCATTCTTTTATTTATTTGAACTTTGAAACTGTTTATGGGTACAATTTTTTTTTAAACCACAACCGATTCGGTAGGTATATATCTACCAAGAAACTCGATAGTTACTCCATATAGTACAATATAACTATGAAACAAAATTATAATTAATTAGCTGCAACACAACTGTCCTGATATTAATTTAAATTCCATGCACCTTTATCATTAAGATTTTCGTTTATTGCCTAAGATAAACAAAAGTATCCTAATATCTCGGTATTTATAAAATAAGAATGCTTTTCAATATATTTATCAATGGCTTCCTTTTCAAACCAGAAGTTTTGCTTAGTTTGAGAGTTGACGTCGTGTAAATGTAGATATATAAAATTATTCATTCAATTAAACTTAGTTAACTCATGTCGTATGAAGTACGAGTATTAACATTATAGTCTGTTTAACGTGTAATACTACTTTTTAGTTTGTTAGTTTAATTGCTATCTCAATAACTTCTAACTAACGTCTAACGGAAATCGATTTTAATAACAAGCTAGATCTTAAAAAAGTCTGTTTATTGTTATGACAATGCCAGTATATGCGTTAATACTTCTAAAATAATGCGAAACAACTAACAATATCCGCAGTATTTCAAAAGTAACACGTATTTTGTATAATTGTTCCGTTGTGATTGTATCTCTAAACATGGAAACTGTTTTATTGCTGTAACCACGCACTAATGGAATTGAGAATGGGGAAAATAATTAAGCATTTATGTGGTATATAAACTGGAAATAATAAGGTTTATGATATACATTGAGATTTATAATTTTCCAGCTGTGTCCACCAACAGAAGCATAGGCATAAACTCCCCATTTTACCGTTTAAAAAGACATCATCATTATGAAAAAATAAACCTTGGATCTTAAATCAATTGAATTTGTACATGTTTATACCAGAAGATAATACTGAACCAAAACATCTCATATATTGAAAGTCTAAGTCTAAAAGTTTAAGTCGAAAGAAGATCAGCTATGCCTTCTATAGTGGTAAAAAATTAAAGAATTTAGTCAATTAAATAAGGAATGGTGAAAATAACCGAGAAAACAATGCTAATTTCTGCCATCCAGAATAACGAGAGACGAGAAATTTTATTAAAGTAATGGTTAATTACATGGATCAGTGATTTCTATAACGAATCAACGTAAGTCACCTGGCGAACATTTTGGGAAATTGCCTCCGATTAAGAGAATCGATACCTCATTCAAATGACACTTCAATCGTCGCGGAGATTAGTCGATCTTCGAAACGATTGGGACGCATTTATTGGCTTGTTTATCGTCAATAAATTGAAACGTCACGAACTGAGAAACGTTCCATGGAAGTACGCAAAGTTTTCGATGCGAAAGTTGAACTTGTTGAACTCCCGGTTTTTTGTATCTATTTGCGTTCGGTGAGCGGCTGAAATGTAAAGGAAGTCGGATCTGAGAGTTCGAAGTCGTCCATCCGGCATGGGTTCTATCTTCCGTTCCCTCCCCAATCTCCCTGGCTTCATTAAAGCTGCCCGGGTCGTAGGGGCGCGGGGTGTCAGTGTTGCCAATTACAAAGGCTCCCTGCGTATCCGGAGATCGAGTTGAAACGCCGTTATGAGTCCATTACGGAAGATATTACAATTTCCATGGATTACGAGGGAGGATTTTGAGTTGTAATTGTTCAGTGAGGAATGTGTGGACGATTAATGTGTTTAGAACTTTTTTGTTCAACCAGAGAAACAATAGATAACTTCTAGAGTAGGTCTAAAAAATAATACTTGATTATAAAAATGAAAAATTTAGGGTACAAGTAACCTTAATATTTAATAAAAATAAAAAATAATTTGTGCACAAGTAACCGTTTTACTGCAATACAGCACAAAGAACAAAAGCGAACAAAAGACACAAAATAATGCATACATATCAATTGTATTCACCTAAATTTAGTTAAAATAATAAAATACTTCTCGTTATAATCAAGTGATACTCGAAATTGTTACAGTTTTCAGTTTTGTTTACCGACATTTTACCGTGAGCCAAACTTAATTTCACTAATTCAATTCCACAACAATCAAATGTTCTATTTCAGAGGTAAATAAAACGGAACGTTAGCAACACTGGCGGTTGGGCGCGTCCTGGAAAGGCGCGCTGCGTTAGTCCGCGAGAAGCGGCGCGGTGGCTCAGCGCTCCGCAGTTCCCGGCCGACCGCCTCAGGTACTCGCGCCATCTGTTGCGCTGCACAATGTTTATGCTACACCACTTTCAAACTTCGCTAGTCTATTATCTGTGCTCGTTTTTTTCGCGCGCTTTACTTGAGCAATTTTTTTTATTATCTGTGTTGTGAATTTTAATCTTCTAGAGCTATGTGAAATTAATTATTTTATTATTTATTCCCAATAGTTGTAATCTATTTGAATAAAATTGAATCGCCAAATGTGTTGGTTGCTAAGCGTAAAATTCGAGAACGGCTCGGCTAATTCGGCATTTTTTTTTAATTTTAACTTTTTGTTGAAAGTTTTTTTACGGAGAGAAATAACATACCACGGGTGAAGTTGGGACGCACCGCTAGTTTCAAAGCTATATTGAATTTTTATAGTTCTTGAAGTAGTTTTCCAATAGATCTTTTAAACAGAGTGCTCCTTTACAAATATGTGCGTTAATTATTAATTATAGATTAACATCTGACTTTATGTATAGCTTAAATAGAAAATACAATATATACCTAAGGCCACAGGTAATTGTACGTTAGTCGCGACCTAATTTGCACCTACGTGACACTTTCACAAATTCTGTCCAACAGCTCGATAAATTGAACATACACATTCCGCGCGTTGGCAATTCGTTAAATAAATTAAAGTTATCAACTCATAAATGTGTTTATATTTTTTTTCGCATCTTATTTTGCGCCCTTTAGGTCAAATGTTTATTTCGTAAATGTCCTGTTTTGTATTACTCATTTTTATGTAATAATAAAAGGAATCGGGTTACACAGATACAGTTGTATTATAAAAATAAAAAAATTGTCCAACCAATGCCTTAAAACATAAATGCTTCAATTTCTAAAAATGTCTTTTTATATTCTGGCAATATTTATAATGGCTTTATCTCAAGTCTACGCGCGTGACAGATTTATGTTTTACAGTACAGATCAAATTAGGCGGGAAAATTTAACTACTTCTAGCATAAAGACATTATCTATGTCATAAATTGTCTTATTATTACCAAATGGTATGTTAAATTCTTTAGATACAATAAAGCCAATTTTTCTGTTATTGATGTCATAAAAATTGCTTAAAAGCAAATACCTTTTGAGGTCTTGCTAAACGGGTTTCTGTTAATGATATCTACTTTTAACACTGAACAAATAATTACATTTACTACATAATATTGAGCAAAAAAACAGATTTAATTAAAATTGAGGGAAATAATCACAGAATAATAGAATGATAACATTAAAATGAAAAGTTTTGTTTGTGATTGATTTTTAAAGATAATATTTCAACTTGTAGGCTATAGGTATATTCGCTTTTGTTAATGAAATTAATAGTAGTTACGAGTTTCATCAAATTAACACCTTTACCTAGTGATTTTTTTGCATTATTAAATGCGCTTTAAATATATTACCAATTTATTTAAGTATTACAGAGAGAATTCTAGCTGATGTGAGTTTTTCAAAACTTTAATATCACAGTTATTTTTTACTAATCCAATCTAATGAAGTTCTAATGAATCAGAAATTATTGTAAGACGTTTAGCCGTTTTTGAGTTATAAGTAGAAACACGACTTTCTTATATATATCCTGTGCTTACAGGTTTTCATTAATCTGCGCACTCTTTTATGGGATAATTTATGATAACGAATCATACATTTTAATATCTATAAGGCATCGATTATGTTGATATTAAAATATTATTCTTTGATGCTAAAATTTGAGTTAGTATATATTTTCCTCAATATCAGTTCATACTTTTATCCTCGGCTTTTGATGTCAAGTTTGGTACAGGATAAAACTTTGTAAATGTTGCTTTTTATAGTCGATCGGGTTCACCCTTGGAGCTCAGATTAAAAGAGTTTCAGTATAAGCCTTGGAACATAAGGCCTTGCACACGTCAATTTGAACCGTTGTACGTTTGGAGTAAATATATTTTCATCTGTATAAATATTTGTAGTAAAGGTAATGTAATTCATTCTAATATTGATATCCAAACTTATTTCATAATACTTTTTGTAAAATTTATCAAGATTGTCAAAGATTTCAATGTTTTTTTTTTAATTATGTGTATAATTCATTTTTTTTAATTCTTTTATTGGAAGGTGACCCATGGTGATTAAGATTATGGCCATTTGATAAAATTTCGATCGTTTTCGGTCTTTTCTCAATATTTTACGTTCCTATAAGTATATAATATAAAAATACATACGAGTATGATATAAGTGAAGCGGCTATGACATGTAATCGTTAAAACAATTAACTAAATTCCGAAGTACCTACGCTAAAAATAATTCAGTCCATTACAGCCGGTTATATTTTTCATTGATCCTTCGTTTACGTAAGTGCTCGATAGATGAAATATTAACTTTCTGACTAATAACAAAATCGATGGAAAAGATATACGATTTCCGAACTGATTAATCAAGTTGGTCACGCAAGTTTTCCGGGAAGACAATAAAACTATGAATAATGTTTTTTAAATTATCAGCATTACAAAAAAGGCGCACTTTACAGAGCATCGTGTTAAAAGAATGGCATAGGTATAACAATAGTAATTGGCAATCATCGTGTGGTTGGATCGGGATTAAAAGCCTTGGATAGGAAAAGGAAGATAATTAGAAGTTACCGTTCCATTTATTATTAGTGTGAAGTGTAAGGCGCTATCACCACTTATATTTAAAATGAGTCACAATCCTGAATTTTTTAAATGACTAGGACCTATTTGATTGAACAGTTAAAAAAGAGAACAGTTTTGTTGGTGAATTTTTTATTCATAATACATAAAATTGTTATGCTCTCCCAACCTCTTATTTCTATTCTATTCTAATTCATGTTTTTGTGATGCTATAAAACAACGATGTTTATAAAGCCTTATAATTTTTAATATTTTATATATAAATATTGTTCACAGCTTCAAATTTATATACCGACACAAATAAGCATTGTACGATATAAAATTATTTTGTTATACGTGCATAAAAGTCAAAACGAAATATCTAGAAGATAGTCCACTGCATATTAAGTTTATTTAATTGTAAAGGAGATAAATGCCTTCGGGTGGCAATTTAGTTTAATAGGTCAAGTTCTGTTTAGTGCATTCGTAATTCCGCCATTATTCGTTTGAGAGTATAAAAGTACTCGCCTTTGTCCTCTAACGAGTTCCTGATTACAACTACACAGAGCGGTTAATGAGTCTATCTTTAGATACGAGATAACAGGTAGGGTGTTATCCGTCGCATAGAATAATTTGAACTGAATTTCATATTTCGAGCGACACGAATTCTGCAAAAGCTTTATTTGATATTTACTCGGCTGCGATATACGGAGGATTATGTACATATATCTGCGTTAGAAAATGTGTAAGTGTGCATATAATACTGTCTTTTCGCCGCCTTCGTTTAGTCAATTGAAATTCCTATGGGAATGAGATGATTCACGCCGGTAAAAGGAAGCCTATGTCACTCTCTAGCCCTAGAATTTCCAGACACAAAAATCTGATCATAAACCCGTAGGTAGCGACTTGAAAGAAAAACAAACAGACACACATTCGCATTTAAAATATTAGCAAGGATAAGGATTTGAAGCGTTGTGAGTGTGATTTACTTGATGGAATTTTCATCAAAGGTGTCGTTAATTTCCTTACAATTGTTATAGCCATAGCAAGTATATAAAGGACAATAATAATCAACTTGTTGTATTTGGCGCTAATGAGCAATTATATTTTTGAATATATATTAGCTGCGCCCCGCGGTTTCACCCGCGTAAGTCCGTATCCCGTAGGAATATCGGGATAAAAAGTTGCTTATGTGTTCTCCAGTTGTCCAGCTGTCTACGTACCGAATATCATTGCAATCGGTTCAGTAGTTTTTGCGTGAAAGAGCAACAAACACACATCCTTACAAACTTTCGCATTTATGATATTGAGTAGGATAGGATTTTCAGTGCAAATCAAGTGAAATATCACAACGAATGTTTATAAATGGTAATTACAGAGAGAATACGAAGTGTACAACCATTTTGGTTTCGCGTTCAATAATTACTCGTTAAAATTAATGTGTTCCAACGTGCCCTTAAATTTATACCCTTAGGGAAATATTGACAAAAGCAAGATTATAAATTAATTATTCGTACTTTCCTCTGATAAATGATGTTTACCCTACGTCAGTGTTGTTTACTCAAGTAAGCAGGTGGGCTGGCAATTAGGGCAAGAGGGCCTAATGGCTTAACTCTGCTTGCGTGTAAATGTTTGCCAAATTTGATATTGTACGTTTGCGTTAATTCAATTCCGATAATCGGTTCTATTGATTGTGTTTACTGTTACAATTAGCCTTCGACCTGCGGCGTCGGTCGTAACTTTAACGTGAAGCGTGTTCCGCGCCAGACACGTTCATACGAATTGCTATCCCGTATTTCTCCTCTATATCAAAAAGGATCTTGTTCGACATTTTCTTTGCTTTAGTTTTGAATTCTTACAGTCATGTATACAGTGAAGGATTTTTCGTTTATATTAGTATGAACGCTTAGAGAAATTTCAAACTTTTTTTGTTATTTACTATTTCTTGACCCCATTTTTCTCAGAATTCTCGATAGCAACCAGTTAAGTGAGGCCTCCCCTTATGACAGAACGTATTATGTGCCTGTCACAAACACGAAACTGTAGTTTCGGAAAGTTGTTATCAGTTTTGTGTGAAAACAAAAGAAAAATTGCAATAAAAACAAGTCAGAATGAGTAGTAAAAACTTTTTTGTTTAGAATGTAAAGATTCGATTGCATTTTGCAAGCGATGTAGTAGTACTTTACAAAAGTCCTAAAAACGACTTATTTTTTTTTTGGGTTATTCAACAACTTCGTAGCGTTTTAATCGAATGGCGTGATTCCTTTTGTGTTTGATAGTAAATTGTTGCAATTTGCTCCCATTTTAGAATTTGGATTGGAAAAGAATTATAATTCTTTAAAGATTGACCAATTAAGGTACCTAGTAAATAACCTAGAGATTGTGAATTTATCTAAAATGAGAAAATATCTAATCTAAGTACTCACTTTCATGAAATTACTAAATTCCAATTACGATACATGTGTATTGTTTGTGATTTATACGAAAGCAATAAAATAATACAATAAAACGTAAATGACAATCGTTAAATGAGTAATTACTCGTTGACTAAATGAGCACTAACATAATTGTCCAATAAATAATCGTTATTGGTACAAACTTCAAACAGATTCAAACATATTTAATGCATAAATAATTTACAAATGAACATTATGAAAATTAATTATGGAATCAATTCTCTGAGACCGACCTCGACGCGTAACTGTGTTTATTTATTTGTTTTACTCGGTTACAGTTAGATAAACAATTTTAAATTTGTACACTATTACGTGACTTATTTTTGTTGTTTATGTTGAAACATTAGCCAAGGCAAAACTGATATAATTTTCAGCTGAACTATGATAAGCCGTTAACGTTATTTATGTATACGTTTTACATTCTACGTCTTAAAAAATAGGTTGTTTCATACAAGCATTACATATACATTATATGTAATGCTGGTATGAAAATGCTTACAATTCGCCCTTTATTTAAACAAAATACAGTCTTAGTTAGGTATTGGTTTAGTAATAGTATTGTTTATATTTATAAATGTATGGTAACTTCGCTGAATCATAGCATATAATCAGAAGTAGGCTAAATCTTCCTACACACAATGGCCCAATGAATTACGCAGTAACATCTATTTGTTAGGTTATAGCGAGGCAATTAAGTTTAGCATCCATTAACTACCTACTTTCAGTGGAGTGGCTGTTGTCATGAAGTGTGAGGAAATTTATTATAATTTTTGTTAAGATTTAAGATTTTCACAATATGTACCTACATGTAAATAAAAAATTGTGAAAATGTTCTTATTTTTTGTGAAATATCAGTACATTAAATTCAAAATTTTGACTCATATGATAATTATTTTCCCTAATCAAGGTCACAGGCGTTCCTGGAAGGGAGATACCACTCTAAATAATAATATGAGTCCAATTGACAACGATTTAGTTTCAAACACAAAATTAAAAATGTCAATCGATTGAAATCAATCAATTGAAGAAACAAAACCCACAATAAAAAACAATCGAATTGAAATTCATCGTGGTTTTTGGGACCGTCTGTTGTAAAGGTAATTGTTTTCGTAAAATGGGTTTGATATATGTTTTTATGGCAAATATGTACTAATTAAATAATTAACAAAATCACAGATCTGTTACATAGACAATACGTGCTACAATGTAGGTTTTGTTGTTGTACTGTTTCTTACGTTTTTAGGTGACAAAGATATTTAATATATAATGATTGTATCTCTTATAGTATTTTCTTGTGTTTGTTTTACGCGAGTATTATACATTTAGAAATTAAAAACTTTTTAACGGATTTTAAACGCGATTTATTCATTATATTATTAACTCGAGGTTTCGAACACTCTACAGCGAGCGTGGTCACGAGGAGACTGAATCCGAGGTGGTCACGGGGTTTTTAATATCTAAATGGATATTTCCAACTATTCTGCATTGATTTTATAATATTATTGAAAGCCAGCTTTTCGCCGGCGGCTTCGCGTAGTCAAAGGAAAAGATAGGGTTTACCACTACACCGTTTCCGTGAGATATCTTTATACCAATTTCATTGAAATTTATTTAAGTTTAGGCGTGAAGAAGAGACAGACAGAGAGTCACTTTCACATTTATAATATGAGTAGGGATTCTAAAAGAGCATGTTTTAACAGAAATTTAATTAACACACATCTAATAAACGTATACTCAATTTAACTACTCGATTTTATACAATGATTTCAATTAGATTCTCTATCAACTTAAACACAATACCTGTCACTTTTAACGAAGAAAACGAGTGCGCGCTCTGATGAGATGCCATAATTTTTCAACTGAATTTCTTCTGCTTGTAATTCAGATATAAAAGGAAGATGGTGAATCTTTTTGTCTCACCAACCGTGAATGGACGCTTGAAATCAAATATGGAAATTATGACGAAAGTTTTGGGTACTCGTTATGAAATCGTATTTTGTTTTTGCAAATTCAAGCTAAAGCGTATTGTTTAGAAGTGTATCTTATAATCATTAAACTTATATCTTATTCCATAATTATTGATATGTATGTTAATTAAGGATTGTTTGTGATATTAGTTATCAACAATGGCAGATACAACACTTTTATATACTAGGTAACGTCACTTTTCTTCACAGTGTAATCCAAAAATCAAATATCAATGTGAGAACCATATATATAATATAATATATAATTATACTTGTAGCTTAAGGGAAACAATCAATCAATCACAATAACAATAACATATAAATTAAATCCTAGAAAAAATAAAAAAAAGATTGAAAATCTCAAAGCTATTATACCTATATATGCGATTTTTTATGGAATTCTAAAAGACAGATTTATAGTAATAGTCAGCGGAGCAGGATATAATGCGTTTGTATAGTAAAGCCACTCCACAATTTAGGACCTTTATCGCGTCGGCAGAAAATATTCATGTTAGGGAGAAATTTACGTATTTCGTATTTCTTAGAATATATTCGCAAAAGAAGCTGGAATCGAATCTCTTTCTTTAATTAACTTGACGAGGGTGAGTTCCAAATATTGACTTGTGCTACGTATATCACTATAAAAGCTGATTGATTAAAGTGATAAACGACTAGCTATTCGCTCCGGCTTTTACCGTGGTAGGTAGATATAGCCTATGCCACGCAGTGAATCTGCAGCTTTCTAATGGTGGAAGAATCTTTGAAATCGGCCCAGTGGATTTTGCGTTAAAACGATACAAACATGCAAAAATACAAAAGTTTCCTCTTTGTTATATTAGTGTAGATATATTAAGAATTTCACTGTATGTGATTTCTTAAATATTAATCATAATGAATATGCTTTCTATTATGGTTTATCAGAATCAAGATTGAAGCTATAATATTCAGCGCCCCTTTGAAACATACCATTTTGTCCCTACTGCATGTTACCCCTAACACTTATCGATTCAAGCGCATTTACATAAGTCGCCTATAAATAAATAGTGGGCGTGAAATATATGAAAAAGCGTTGCGTTATTGTGGCTGCTTTACGTAAATTGCCTGCAATATGTCTAAAAAGAAAGCCGAATATGAGACTGTAATTTGAATATGGAATGAAGATATATTTACCAAAAGTAAACAACAATATACAAAATGTTTAGTTTTTCAGTTGGGAAATATGCTATTCAAATATTTATCATTAAAATATATATCGATCCTTCATTTGACTTACGATCACATTATTTATTTCTTGCCTTTTCCAATGAATATTATTACTTTACACGTAACTTTGATATAACGGTTATAATTTCAAACAAATTTCACTGCATTAGCTAGCCACAAGATTACTTATCGCGATATTACTTACTTGATATGCTGTTATGAAAACTTTGTATAGCACGCGACAGGAATTGGGTTGGTATAAACTTTTCGGCTTATATGAACGTGGTTTTAATGTGATGTATGACGTTGAGTTACGGTTTCATGAGTAAGCAGTTTTACCCCTGTTTCTGAGCCGTGATGAAAGAAACGTAGGGCTGGATTCAGTTTTGAATATGAAATGAAGAAAGTTTTTGTCACAAATGTGTAAAATCATAAAAAAACAAACAAACAATGAAATGTGAAATAGTATCATGCGATGCTACTGTGTTTCGTACGATGAGCGGGAGGTCTGTATCCTTGGCAAATGTTGATGGGTGGTGGTGATCACTCACCATCAGGGGAAACACCAGCGGTTGATGACTATTCCATAAAAAAATCATATAAACGTTTGCTCTAAAAATTGAATCCATTTAAACAAACGATACTTAATTATGTGTTTTAGAGAGGGGAAACATGCAATTACAATCGAACTCGTGCTGTGTGTTACTTGAGTAGCTGTGCACCCACGTCGTAAATGTGATATTTATTGCCTTCAACAGTAAATGGACCATTCAACAAAAAAAAATTGACATTCAAACTAATAGTTCCTATATTAGCGTGTTCAAACAAAACCTCTTTATTACCATAGATGAAATGCTATTTAAAGTCCGCTACATCCAACTCCCCTACTGGCTTTGGTTTATAATTCATATACGTTTTGTCCCTGCCCTTATTCTGGAATCATATATCGTATAATACGGCATCATTACCCTAATAAATATTGGTGAAAGAACATTGTGAAGAGTCACGGTGCATTAGGGAGTTTTGTGGTTTCAGTTATTACGGTACTCCACTATAAAAAATGGGCGTAAAAGTTTTTACGGAATATTTCGGGCTTCGCCTCTCGCTCGGTGATAAAATTATAATCCTCTAGGCACTCAGATCGACCGAGGGATGTAACTAGGTGTCGTACCTACCTATTTATAACATCAAACCCTTTATAAGCCCTTACCAACGAGCTTTCCCACCTGTTCAAAGGCTGTTTATAAATACATATTGATGTTACTAATTTTGTGTTTAATACAGTAGATATATAATATATATCTTAATTCAATGTATGGACTTGGTGGAGTGTTGTCTATACATGACTCAATGTACTTTTAGTTAAAGGCATCTAATCTAGATTTTTAAGTTGCCTTAGTTTTTGAACTTGAATATTAATTAGATTGCTTTCTTTTTGTAGTAGAAGTTTTAAACTTCCAAATTCACTAAAACAAATGGTGATAATTTTACATAAATGATTTTGCATTAGCATAAAAATGTAAGGATTTTGTATCAAAATATAGAATAATTTAAAACAGCTGTGGGAAAACGGAATACGAAGCCAAATACCATTACATAGATGTGTAGATAAAAACCACCATACCTTCAGGCAGTAACCATTAATCTTTATTGGAATTCCTTTATGGCCAAAAACTCCAATATTAGATTGGCCACTAACTGCTATTGCGAATCCATACAAGGCCCATTTTCCTGTTAACATCGATAAAGAAATAGGTACATTCAAACGGAAAATTCGTACAATTACCCGATTATGTGTCAATGTTTTTCTTAATATTTATTCAATATTCTTTGAACGATTTGAATTCGACCAGAGATTTTAAGGTTTGGGTAGGGTCTAGGAAATATGTTATTAAACTTATTACCTACTCGTAAGGCGTAAATAGGCATATAAGATAATAAGTCTTTTAGCCTATACGCATGCTACAAATAACTCTATTTCCTAAACTTTTGGATAGTCTCCTTAGATTACGGATAGATAGAGATAGTAGAATCAATTTAGTTTTCAAATAATTAAAATGGTTAACAATAGTCTGAAAAGTACTACGGTAATGTAAAAATAATAAATGTAAAACTGTAACAGACTATTGTAGGTAGAAATATTTGTCGGAGTTGTAAATAAAAACAAAATTATTTAGAAATTTATAACTTTTTAATGGATTTTAAACGCGATTTATTCATTATATTATTAAACCGACGTTTCTAACACTTAACAGCTTTAGTTAATAATATAATGAATAAATCGCTTTTAAAATCCGTTAAAAAGTTTCTAAATGTATAATACTCGCGTAAAATCAAACACAAGAAAATACAAAATACAAAAGGATTAATTCATTATGTTTTCAAAATAACATTTATTTCTTTCATTCTTTTAACATTCCCGAATATTTAAATAAGCGCTTTATCGGATTATTTTGATTACAAAATATGGAGCGAAATATTATTTGGCAAATATTAATACGCGAAATAAAATTAAACAAGCCTTTTGCGTTATTTGCATTTAAACAGTCGAATGAAAATTTCGCGAGTATTCATTTGAAAATTAAAGACTTACAATAATGCATGTTCGTGTGGATTACCGACTCGCAAATTGATTTACACATGTCAAGAATCTCTCGAAAATAACGAACGTGGGATGAAAACGTGACTATTCCTCCATAATTCTACCATATTCAATTTACCTGAAATTTTAGGCTCGAGTATGGCAGTAAACGTATACAATATAGATAGGTGGATTCACATCGCGTGTCCTTAATCTTGACGTAAGCCTGAGTGCACATTGAATTATATAATCTGGGGATTATTTTTATGTAGGTGCTCGCCTTTATAGCGTGTTCTGACTTTGATATCTGTGATGGCTGAAATGAAATGTGGTGATTTAAGATGAAGCTGGATTGTGCCGTATAAAGGTGTATTATATTAATTTGAGTGGTTTCTGATATCAATTGTCGTGAAATGTGAGATGAGGGGAAGTAAAAGGGATTTGTTGCAGTAACAATAAGAGATACTTAGGTGGGTAATTTAAGGATAGGTTACTTTTGTATTGGCTTATTCCTTCTGTAAATGTATTATAATAGCTTTCCGCCCGCAGCTTTGTTAGCGTAGTCTGAGGAAAAAAAATAGATAATCCGGGGTTTTCTCCGCATAGTTTCCGTTCGTGGGAATAATTATTCTATATCCAAATTTCATCTAAATCGGTTCATGTAGTTTAGGCGTGAAGAAGGTAGACAGATAGTCATTATCACATTAATAATAGTAGTTGATGTGTTAAGACGATAGATATCCTTTGTACTCGAAAAAAGACAATTTCAAAAATTACACTCGCCGGTATAAGATTGACTCTTATATTGTTCGACCTTCTTTAGCGTTTTCAATTTCGTTTGTTTTGATTCACTTTTCAAACTAATTAGAAGGCTGGAACACAAAACAACGGTTGAATAAATTCGTTTGAAGAACTTTCTAAACGATCTGACTTCCGCAGTTTTCTTGATTGTTGCCGTGTTCAGAATTTATTTTTACCACCGTCAAAACATTTCTGTCAAAACATAGGTAGTCTGTTTTGTATACTTTCAGAATGGCGCTGTTCGTGAGTCCTATTTAATGTTATTCGTTTAAATATCTCACAACAATGCAAAGTTCCTACAAAGAATATATCAGTAAAATGACTGTTTCGTGAACATAGGGGTTCGAGAACAATACAAGGAAATGCCAAACACATTCCCTTGTATACGGAACGATACATATTCATATGTTTCAATTGGTAACGGATGAAAAGTGAACCATTGAAGGGCCACCGAACACCGCAATAAAATCTTCTAGGCCCGAATCTTGATATAACCCTAGGGCAACGAGTTCATAGCAATTATAGACTTTGAACATTCACAAGTTTAAAGTTTGAATATCTTAAAGCTAGTTTATAACAAATGCTTGTTAAGCCTAAAGTGTATAATTTTAGACATTATTTAAACAATAGTAATAAAAATTAGTCTTTAAGTTTTATGATTTCAGAAATTATATTACGAAAGAGTTCTTTTTTAAGATGCACTTTATTTTAAAGTTGTTATTAATGTTACAAACAAAATAACGTAACATATAACATTATTGATCTCTTATATATCACCACATGAAGAGTGTTTAGCAGTCCACATTTCAATAAGCATTGAAATGTTTCATAATTATTATAAAACATTTAAATACACTTCATAAAGCATGTCACTCGATATCATGCACACCAGGCGTGTTTCACTATGTAAAAATAAAATAAATCGCTTTTCAAAACAGTATTTTTACGGAACGTTAAACTGTGTTGGAAACGGTTGATAAGAGCGTTATAAATCTGGGACATTAAACATTCATTTATAAATATTGTCGGAAATTTAAAAAGTAAAAACAGGGAATCACGCTATATAACAATAGGACGATTAGTGGGCATTCGTTCAACCACCATCGTTAAATCTTTGGGGGAAGTAGGTACTTATGACTGGTGTACGCACGCAGAGTACAAAATGTGGATCATTATCGTAGAACGATCCAGGAATATATTCTGTTCGTTTTGCGCGTGTTTATGGTTCGTTATTAATTATCTGCGGTCGGTAGTCCGCGTGCTTTGTCTATTGTCCTGCACCGATCAATACTAGATCTATAGCTTGGATTAACCTGTCAAACGCAAGTGTGCCACACCTGGGAGCTGTTATAAACTTTTATTCAATAATTTTTCGTTTATTATGATGCTATTCTTTTAGAGAACTATTCTTTAACGAGTTTAGTGAACAATTATGCATTTATCATGTAATCTTAATGGTTACAATTTACTTATTCCTGTAGGAATTTATATCTTGGTGAGTACAATATAGATTATCTCATCCTGAAAAATTCGTTTCAAATATTTTCGAGATATCACGGGCAAAAAATGAATTACTATTGATTGGTTATATAGAGTTATGATTGTGAAACAATCCACTGTTGAGTATAACTATTTCAAAAAAATAGATCCATTAAATATGTTGTTATTGTAAATATAGTATGAACACTAAGTACCTCTAATAGATTAGGCGGGCACAGATAATTTCTAGAGGGACATAGATATGGTGTTTGTGAAGTTTAACTGTGTATAAACCAAAGATAATTTTAGAAGCCTTAACAAACTTGCATTTGATATAAAATAAAGAGATTTATTTAAACGATTCACATTAGCATCGCCATTACCAAAATGCTCGTCATTTAAGAGACACGTTCGTCTCGAGAAAAATATTGCGAGTCTCAACTATTTCCTCAATCGCAAATTGTTTGTTTGAGAAAAGCTTTCATACCGTTAAATCAGTTTTCGATTTGAATGGTTCATTACACCACGGGTTCGTAAGAATTTATTTTATCTCAACCTTATTTTTCTAACGGAGATGAAAAATCGTGGGAAAACCGGCCAAAGGGTTTTTGAAGTTTTCTTTGTCTTTACCTTTTTTTCTACTTATTTCTAATATTATCCAATATTACTTTTTGTCTGGCAGTGTCAGTTGACATTTCTCTTCAACGTTTAAATGTGTCTTAGTTATAAGACATTCTTGTTTGGCCATTAATCAAATTTAAATATTATTTAAATACGATGAGAAAACAAAATTATTTTCTCCACATTAAATCTGTTTAAGAAATCCTTGCCGAACTAAATTATTACAATGTATACAGTAAGAACGCTTAATATTTCTTGATGGACGCCTCATAAACAACGTTGTATCATAAATTAATTAATTTTCGTGTTACCCCAATACAAGTCGGTAACATTTTCTTTATCTCTTTTCATAGGATTCGTCTTGAAATTTTCAAATTCACGCAACAAAGCAATTTGAATACCGTAGGAGCTCCCGCTGTAGAGAATAGCAGGAGTTGACAAAATATACATGAAATTTATACAAATTTAGGAAATGGCCGTGGGTATCTCGGTCTGTTGGTTACGGAGGGTGGAGGTGATTTAGACGCTCGTTGTCTCACAAAAAGCTGTGTACATACTTGCCAGTTACTAAATTACAAACCGAATTAACGCTTTTAAGAAGGTCACGTTTTGTTCAAATAGTTCTAAACGCAAGCGATGTTCTTGGTAAATAAATTTCTTGTGCTCGTTTCTGTTTTAACTACCTATATTAAATGTGTAATAAATAAATAACCAATTATTGGTGATCCAATTATGTGCCAAATAAATATTTAAATATAGATTAAAACACTTTCAACTACTTTTTACTTTGAAATATTTGTCTTGTGCTAAGAGGTTAAACAGAAGCCCGATTAGTATGCGTTACAAATTTTCACTCGAAAAACTCCAAGCATTGTTTGTGGTTGCTTATTGCTTCTCCATATTATAGTCTATGCTTTTCCTTTATTATCAATTTGGTTACAAGATATCGCATTTAAGCGATACGATATTTCTATCACTCTGAAATGATTTCTATCGTGTTTGCAATAAAGTGTTTATTATTATTGCCAACTGGTATTCCGCTCGCGACTTCGTTCGCGTAGTCAAAGTAACCTATGTAACTTACTAGCCTCGTAACTACCTCCAAACTCAAAAAAATATGAAAAAATCGCCCCGTTATGACGTAAAAAGTTAAATCTTATATTTATCATATTAGATAGAATAATTAATAGAAATTAAAGACTTTTTAACGTATTTTAAAGGCGATTTATTCAATATATTATTAACCCGACGTTTCGAACACTTTACATGTCACGGGGAGACCACGCTCGCTGTAAATGTAATGAATAAATCGCGTATTATTAATTATGGCAGATTTGTGTAAAATATATTAAGGTTTCCCATTAAATAGCCAACGACCAATTTCTTTGATAAAAAGGGAGTAATGTGCTATAACAATTCTTTATTCTAGACAAACATTGAATTGTTTTTAATCTAAATTCCAGAAATCTTTAGGGAGTTATAAATTAAATTAAACTCCGCAGTGATTTATATTGCTCGCAGCTCGCATATTATTTTTGCGAATCTTGTAATTATCCTAAATGAGTACGCAGTAACACTAGTGTAAATAATTTCGCTAACGATTTCCGCTACCAATTAATTTTAATTAGAATTATTTTTCCAATGAAAATCTTTGTGAGCAAATCGTTCGGATGAAATACTTTAGCGAGTGCTAGCGCGTTTCTTCCACTTCACTTAATATTTTTTATTATGAGCGAGCGGACATTTTAATGCTTCGAATAAATTATCATTTCAATTTATGTTCGTTGAATTTCCACGAAATCTAATTTTGCAAACGTGTAAACGGTTTTATTACTAAGTGATATAAACTAATCACTTGTACATATAAAGCTTTTATTTGTACGACATATTAATGTAGTTTCGTTTCGTTTTATTTTATTGTAAGAGAAAATAAAGGGGCCGTAGTTGGATATTGCATCCGAGTCAAATGAGTTGTACAGGTACAATCGTGTATTATAAATGTTGCAATTTGAAATGTCATCACAGAGCAATTTTCAGCTTCTCGAATCTGTACACTATATATCGCTACATATTAATACGCATAGGGTCGTAGTCTCGTCCATATTTAAGAGAGCTCCCTACAGGTATCTTCATGATACATACGTTGCTCTTATCGTATCTTATTGTAATGCCAATATATCTAACACATGTTACCATAAATTAAGATATAATCTATCGTTAGTTATTAAATATGTTTGTACATATATTGTGATCCAATTTCGTTTATCTACCTCTAACATTACATTTTAAAAATAAAAGCAAAAGTCAATTCTCATATAGTTGGAAAACCGATTGCAGCCCGCAACCAACGCCAAGTTGTAGCGACGCTGTCTAGTTCCATACAACGACTCACAAATCACGATCCGGGCTTACATCTCCAATTTCCACAGTAGACTTCAATTGGTCTAGGCGTTACAGCGTACAACGTCACGGTGAGATTTCGCGATTTGTTCGAATTTAAAATAAAAAAAAACTCCTCAGGACGCAAGAACTAAACGCAATAAAAACATTTCATTTAATTATATTGTTCTAAGGGTGATAAATAAATTTAACAAAGGCCGCGTTCCATCGATACAATATTGTAATCATTGAAATAATGTTTCGTATTGGTTGTGATGGTTCTTAATCATCTCAATAGATGGCGTGGGGTGTCCCTTAGGCACATGAAACCGAAAGAGTAGAAGAAATTCGATTACTGTGGCAGGATCACGGGTGGCCGAGAGGCTAGGCGTTGCTACGGTTAGGCAAGATACGCAGGTTCGTATCCTGCCTCGTGATCAAATTTTTTCTATTCTTTCAAAATTTCTCATTTATAAAGCATTTCAATGCTATAAAACTAAAAATTAAATTTAAGCTTTCAGTTCGTTTAGTCCCCTTAATAAAGTGCTAAATCATAGTACGATATAGACAATATTGAGAATGATATGACACGTTTGATTTTGATTTTTAACACATTTTAAATTTGTAGATAAATGAATAATACACAGAAAAGTTTAATGTGGGTATTGAGCACGCATTGTCACAAATTTAGCCGCACGCACCGGGAAGCTATGAAACCTCCATAGAAGCCCTACTTGAAATAATATCATGAAAATGTTACTACGTTTCCTCCGGCGAGTGGGGGAGCTGGAGGCCCATATATATCCTTTTCCTCACCCTTCACAGGCCATTTGTTTTTGTCATCTGTCCTTTCCTTATCCCATTTTTCTTTAAAATTTTAAAATTTGCAGAGGCCACTGCTAATGTTCATAGGCGGTGGTTTTCACCAGCAGATGGCATAACAAAATGTAATATATTCGATTTGAGATAACAATCTCATTTATCAAACGGTTAATTTAAACTTATCTTTTACGAAACTAAAACTAATAAAGATGAAGATTATTAGTCTTCATTTAGCAATGAACCGACTTAATTGAACACGACAAGGAATGATTTATTCGATCAAATATTAACCAAGAGGTCTAAACGTTGGACTAATTCGGTTGCTACGCGACGGGTATACTTGCATGAGTTTATGTAACAATACTCGAAGTTAAATTATAATGTACACAAACTCGAATATGTTTGTACTGTGTTCGATACTCTGCCATTGTTTATACTTGTACAGTGTCATCAAGATCTTATTAACAAAATTAAATATAGATTATATTCAAATGTACTGAGAGTGTACATATTATTTAATATAAACAAGTTTAAATTTGTATATTGTAACTTGACTTTATTTTATATGTTTAACAGACGAGATCAAATTGCAAATTGTTCTAAAACGTTACATAGTAAAAAAATCAATTTTCTGCCCATAGTCGCGATACAAGCTAACCTGAATTTAGAAAAACTCTGTCTAGTTTTGTGCATAAAGACTTATTTATCGACGCAACATATTTTATTATTAGTAATCTCCTTCAAAATTTCAGGCTATGACCGTACCTTGATACAAAGAAAAATAACAAAAAAAAAGAGGCCTGAATTAGGCCGAGATCAATTACATACACATAGGTAACATACATTGGCGTTGGTATTCGTCTCATATTGCTTCTGTGATACCTAAGCATCTTTAAAAGATATTAAGGCTTTCCTTTATGATCTTGGATAATGTTGCGAAAGCCGTAAATTCAAATGCGGTTTTTATACTCAAAGTTATTGAATTAAGATGTTCGTGTAGATTCCCTTTATTCGGGCGTAAGGGATGCTTATCCAGAGTTACTATCATTTTATGTCACATAAAATCAGGTTCGTTCGTAAAATGCTACCCTCCGTCACTTCGATAATGTTGCCATGTAAAATTAAATGTCAACATATTTGTTACGGGTAATAACTTTATGTATATACAGTAGTGGAATATTTTTCATGGCGCCATAAATGTTCGCAAAGATAATTGCTGCTTCACGTGTTTTTGAATATAAATTTAATACGTTGCGAAATTATGAATCATTTGTGCAGTCTAAAATTAATTACTGAACTAAATGAGGCCTTCATCTTAATTTTAACATAACAATGCTGAAGAGGATCACTATCCCAAATTTAAACGGAACCACACGGAAGACACCAGCTTTCAAAGCAAAGAGAATCATCTCAATCGGTTAATCCAGTGGATAGATCCGAGCTAAGAAACACAAAAACCGAGTTAAAAAAAAGCAGGATCTTTTTTTGAAGTTGGCTGAAAAAGAACACTTAAGTTTTACGTTCAAATTCATACATTTAGTTCATTTAATATAAATAGTTCCTGGAAATCTGGAAATCAATCTACGAATATTGATCTCTATTCAATGCTTTAGCAGTTAGAATGTTTACTAAGTTATGATTCATTGAAGCCGTGAATGTTTGGACTTCAGAATGCATTGCAAATGAACCAACTGGATGATTTCAGTTTAACATTACAGTAAATGCTCAAGAAATAAGTTAATTATTTACTCTTCTATGTTTATTATCGATTTCTTTATGGATATTCTTTGGAAGTGCACTTCACAGCCATATATTATTCATCGTTCTTCTGACAGCCTCAATCGTATGCCGTATTATGTGTAGCAGCACTTGTATTAAAAATTTCATTATGATCGTCCAATAAAAAAATTATCTTACATCCAACAATGGAATAAACTCTATTCATGGTTTTCAAAATGGTTATTCAGCAAAAATGTTCTCATAAAATGTCTCTATGGGGCCTTTCCTGTGGATAATTGATGGTTTCTGAAAAATTTATGTTTTCCGAAAGCCTTTGTGCGAAATAAAAATGCGAAACAGGATGGTATTGAGGAAATTGAGCCATGGTTTTTGTTCCGCAACCGACGGTTATGATATACGTGACGTGTTCAGGGAGGACAAATGGTTTCGAATAAAAATCCTTGTAATATATAGGTATATATGTATATAGTTTGGGGTTGTGGGCAGTTGTAATATATAGGTATATATATGTATATAGTTTGAGTTTTTGATTATGCTGATAGATGTTCTACACTTTTGTCACATATTTTCAACCGACTTCAAATAAAGGAGGACCAATTCGACTTTACTTTTTTTCTCATAATTTTTCATTAGGTGAAACGGGTTTATGATTTTTTTTTATTTGAAAACTGATGCCTGCCATGTGGTCCCATATAAAGTTTAGTTCCGACAATTTCTGTTCTGAAGGCGGTTTAGTGTTCTGACTATTACAATTGGCTCATACAAGTATTATTAAAGAAGTGTTGTCCATGTGTACGTATAAACGTGTAATTACGTTTGATAAACGTTGGTCCTTGAAATTAGCAATATAGTTAATGATATAATGATAAATAATACAATGCGATTGCGATATAGATAACACGTGTGACATTTCTCACGACTACTACAATTGTCCCACAATCTCGTGGTAATAAAGTAATGTACTATTTTTTGAATAAACTGAAAACTTGATATTAGATGGTTTGTAGTATTCGTTCATGGTTATGCACGCCACTCTGGTTCGCAAAATGCATAATACCAATATAACAGAGGAAAATGAAATGATATCTACATATTTCTAATTTCCTTACCCAACCAGACGAAGGCGGGGCGGGCGAGCGGTGCGCGGGCGCATGGCGTTGCTGTACCGCGCGACGCGGCTCAAAGACCGCGCCGATACACACGTGTTCACTTTCGTCGTCACCCGGTCCGCCACGAGGGAGCCCGACCGTGACGTCACGTCGAAGGACTTCAGCTGCGCGCACCAACGATGGGCCGTGGCGTTCAGTCGCACAGACACAGCGCTAGGTATGTTTGCAAGCGCTTACTGTTGAGTGACACTGATGAGTGTCAGTGCCACTGGTAATAGACAGTTGGACCATCTAACCAGACTGTTCAATATAAAGAATATAAAGCAGTAAATTTTAACATGTATGAGCGAAACATTAGTGGAATAAATCATATGTAAGTAAACTCTTTTAAAATATAGTTTATTTACAGGTGTCTATTTGGTATGGCGAGGTGTTTGCGAAGGTATGCGAGTGTACGTCGACTTTACTTTCACTCTACTAAGTCGCGATCACTTCACTGCTAATGAAGGTTTTTCTGGGAAGCAAGTCCGCTTTAACGCAGGATGTGCGGCTCAAGGACGCGGACGATGCGTCTCTCTCGCCGAACTCAACGCAAAGTTTGCAGATGCACGAGGCGAGTTCCAACTCGAGTTGAGTATGTCACGTGTAAGAACTCTATACTCATGTGAACTACGTGCTCCTAGACTCGATACTCCTCCTTTTGCATTCGCCGGTTTCGACTGGTCTGTATCAGCAAGCGGTGGTAGTGGGAAGGAACCATTGACTCTGCGGTTGGTGCGATTATCAGGAGAAGGACAATTATGCAGAGTGCGGTACGCTCTCGCTCTTGGTGAAGGTGATAGACGGATACACTCTGGACCACTTGAATGCTTATGTGATGCAGAAGGCCGTACTCCGCCTTGGATACCTCGTCCACCTTCTCGTCTCCTTCATAAAGGTGTAAGATTGACTGTTGAACTTGTATGGGCAAGAGCGCTGGCTGAGTTAGCCGTTCCAGTAGGTGGCAGGGCGGCGACATGTTACGATCGTGATAAGCAAGCGTGGGCAATGCGCTGTGATACACACTCAGAACTTGTGAGACTTCACATGCTGTATCGGGACGTTCACCATGTGCCCAGAAACCATCTTCGTTATGTGAGCTGGTCCGCGTGGTTAGTGCGTACTGTATCAGCACCAGGCGAGCCAGATGCCTGTGAATTGCCTGGTGCGCCCTTTGAAAACTATTACGCTCAAGAGAATGCCGATGAAGGTCTTATGATGGAGACAGCATTGCGGGTTGAAGAAGTATCTCGCGCTGGATGTCCCTTCTTGCACCCCGGCGGAGAGGTGCGAGTGCGCATCGAATGGGGTGACACTTATTTGCTCTTCCAAGCTACCTATCATGTTTATGATGATCTTTGTCGTTTACATGCTCATCAAATGAGGTAATTAATCATCATCGATAACTGTTTATTTATATTTATACTTTGTTAAATGGTTGAACTGTGAATTTAATTACAGACGAGAAATCGCTGCTCTACAAGCGGAGAATTACTCTTTGGAGCGGCAGCTGTTCAGCTACCAGAAGAGTCTGGCATACGCGCAGGCGCAAGCAGGCGAACCGGCAACGGCGGAAGGCGGTGGTAGACGGTCACCAGCAGAACGGTCGCTGTCTACTGACACTGAGTATGCTTGAGATGGGTCAAATCAGCGTTCATCGTTGATCTTTCTTAATATACCCACGAACTCTTCTCTCTTCTCGACTGATTCTGACATTTTTGAGCGATTTATCTATTTTTCTAAGATTTTATGGCGAGGTGCGCCTCGTCCGCACCGCTTTCCGCCGGCCGCCTGCACTCTCGCCGCTCGGATCTATCGATAGCTGGTAGTTATATTCGACTACTTTTTCTATTTATCTGTACATAAAATATATTTAGATATTATATATTATTATGTATATTTCTTAACTTGAAACTCGAATTCATATACTGCAAACAGTCGATTATGATTAAAATTATTTAAAATGTAAATTATTTTGTTTTATTTCACCCTTTAATTATAGTATAACCTTTAATAATAATTACAAGGATAAAAGTGAATAAATCAATATTAGACGAACACTTATTAGGTAATTTTTAAAGCACAGAAAAATGACGGCTTATTTTATGAAAAAATGAAGAATTGAAAAGTAAGAAAATGTGGTGATATACATTAATATCATACAAGAAAGCACCATTGTCAGAAACAGTGGACATCATTGGACTGTCCCACTCAATAGAATTCCTGGTTTCTAACGCATTTATGTGCAAATAAAAATTTTTCATGGTCTCAACTTTAAACAACTGTTGGTCGCTTATAACATATTAAAAGACTATCTGCACGCCCCGGCTCCGCCCGCGTAGTCTTTTATTTTAATTGGAATAATATAAACTGTCCTATCTTTTATGTTGAATCAAACTGCACATGGTGTGCAAATTTAATTAAAATCGGTTGAATAGTTTAGGAGTCCATCGCGAACAAACAACGTGATACGTAATTTATATATATTGAGATTATTTATGAAATCTTAACCAATTACAATAAGCTACGAGAGCTAATTTGAAATGGGGGTAGGATATGGTAAAAGTATTAGACAACAGGGACCCTTGGGTATTATAGTTGTATGGCTGAGACGTCAGACGTTGAAACTACATCCATCTATATTTAAAATTCATAACATTGATAAAATATTTGTAATTTAAACATATAGAAGTACTATGACTGCATCTAAACTTATACAAAAACGAATAGTAATTATTAATGATTATACAAGTATTTTATCAATAAAACAATGGAAAATCAAAGAATATTTTCACAACCAGTGCCCAAAATAAAATCCATACTAGCATAAAAATAGCAATAATATGACTAATATTAACTCGGCATTAACTCAAACATTTTTGTAATCTGAAGTCATCATAGAAACGTTAACTCTTTCATGATTTAAATATTATGAACGCATCTTACGAGTGTCATATTTGACAATTGACAGCTTTAAATTTTATTGTTTTGACATTTTGCTCACGTTGTGGTATTTGTTTACAAAGGTTATATTTATAACAATTAATAACCGTATATTAAACAATAAAAATGGCTCAAGGTAAAATGAAAGTTAAAAGTAAATTACCAAATGGAGCTAAAGTGAAAAAGGCGAAAGGAAAAGCGGTAACAAAGCGCATCAATGCACCAGTGCGCAGTAAAGTGAAGGCAGTGGAAAAGAACAAAATGAAGGCAAATGTGACTAAGATGGTGAATGCTGCAGCAGAGCAACAGTTGAGGGCTTTGGCGACGGATACTCCACAGCTATCAGCTGCTCAACAGAGAGTGGCTGCCGCTCCAACGGCCCCTGCACCTGCCAAGTAACAAACTTCATGTTACATCTATGTAAATATTATCATGTTCACATAAGTTAATATAAGGAATAAATTAATTATAAAATTCATAGTGTGTTTTTGTTTTATATTTATCTTTTTAGATGTTGTCAGGTGGTTTTTAGTGGTACATTGTCCCAAAAATTGTTTCACTAAGTGAATACTACTATATTCTCGAAAGATTTACTGTGTCATAACATTTATTATTTGAAAGGGAGGAAGGTAGAGCAGTGTGCAGTTGTAATATATAAAAATCTAGTGTTGGATTTGATATGAGTATTATACACGAGTCTCTCTGTGACTACACTCTCTGTAAAGTGTTTGAAACATTAGGTTACATAATATAATGAATAAATTGTCTTTAAAATCTGTTAAAAAATTATTTAATTTCTTAACATATAAAGCTGAAGAATTTGTTTGTTTGTTTGTTCATTGAACGCACTAATCTCAGGAACTATTGGTCAAGTTCAAAAAATTTTTTCAGTTTTAGATAGCCCATTTAGTGAGGAAAGCTGTTTGTACCACGGACAAATAGAGTGCGGACTGCTAATAAAATATAAAAGCCTTCACAATAAAATCTCCAAAACAGCATGCATGATTTTGTATAGTTTTTCTATTACAAGGCCAGTAGACAGACCCTAAGCGTATATACCCAAAAACTATATCTGATTTGTTGTTCATTGTTCAGTTTTAATACACAAATGTTGACCGCCATTCTTTTTAAAGGAAGGTTTTTAAAGAAAAAAAGTGAAAATAATTTTTGGCTCTAAGAAATCTGTTTTAAAATATGACCGCCTCCTTCGTACAGTGGTTAATGCGTGAGCGTAGAACCGAGGAGTCCCGGGTTCAATTCCCGGTGGGGACACACAATAATAAAATAATATATTCTATCGCCAACAAAATATATCTACAAGGCAATATCGGAAATAATACTATAAATAATATATATCTAGACATTTGATCACGGGGCAGGATTTTTTTCCAAATTTTTTCTATTCTTCAAAATTTCTCATTTATAAAGCATTTCAATTCCCTATGTATGCTTTATCTTTAAAACTACCCAATGGATTTTGATGGGGTTTTTAGCAGATAGAGTGTTCTTTTCTTATACTAGCAATATGGTTCGTAAATAAAAAACAGTCGGTATTGGTAGGTTCCATCATTCGTTATATATCCGATCGTTATCCTTGTTATTTAATCAATAAAGCGTTTTACAGACTGGGTAATAGCTGTATAGTTCTTACCAGACTTTCTTAGCCTTTATCGGGAATCGAACCGATTTGATTGGTTTCAAACTTAAATGGGTGCACACGGAAGGCAGCAGTTAAAAAAATCCTCCAAATTGGTTCACAAAATAAAAAATTCTGATTTAGTAAAGCAAAAAAAAATACAGTAGATTTGACAACCTCCTCCTTTGCGTGGAGTCCGTCGATAAAGAAAATATGGGCACTCCCGCCTCGTGATCAATTTTCTTCTATTCTATCAAAATTTATCATTTATAAAAAGCATTTCAATGCTATAAAATTAAAAATTAAATATATATACTGTTGTACCTACCACCGACTTCGAATTAAACAGATTCGTATAGTCCACTTGAAAGGAATTCCTTATTATAAGAATACTCTTCAATTAATTGTAGAATACAATCTTTAGGAAAAACAAAATTAAAATACAGACTGTCATTTCAATATCTATGTATATTTATCTTATTGTTAAGAACAGTTACATAGTTACATGATATTTGCTGTCTGTCTGTCGATGTTTTATATAAAACATTAAAAAAGAATTTGCAACAATTTATAACTATGTAGATATATTTTATTCAAATAAACATGTTAATACTAAATTAATACCACGAAACTAGGTTCTGCGAAACTATAATACCTATAATCTACATCCTGAATCAATGAGGCATTGACCATTTAAAATGTGATTCATTATCAAGACACACAACAATTCCATGTTTTTTAAATAAACGCAGTGTTAAAATATAAAAACCAGTAAAATGCTAAACGAATGTATTTATACAATGATCGAATAATTTGCGAAGCCTTCATTTGAATATCAACCTTAAATTGCACCCGATATCAATTAAAGATAAAATCAACGCCGTCGAAACCTGAAACGAAACTCCATTTTTGATCACAGATTAAAAATACTTTTTATGGCAAGTACAGTGAAATTCGATGAAGTCAGTGCTGGTTTTTATATTGCCTGTCCTGCGTATGTGGGTAACATACTCAAGGTAATGTCGCATGCTGAGTGAACGAGTACGTAGGGCTGTGGTGTTATCGATAAGATTACTTTATCGATAAGATCAAGATTTTTAAAGAGAGAAAGATTTTATCATATTCATGTTTGTATATGAATATATATGCAAACATGAATATGATATATACAAATATGAATAATTATATTTGAGAATATATTTATTATTATAAGACGAGACAGATTGTCAATAAGATTTTCAGCTTATGGTTTGCTTAAGCGGGCGTCAGTCCTATCTGGATTATTTGTCCTGTCTCCTACAACGTCAAGGATAAAAGATTAGTAGAGAACTAGAGTAAATAATATTATACTTTATTCTCTCGCTTGAAATATAAAGTTCCCAGTTTCCAGTATTGTTTATCTAGATTTCTTATATGTTAATACTTAATACATTTAGGACAAGTAACTTATCGAATTTAGAGAAAAAAACTAAAGTTTTATTATTTTATATTATACCAATAAATGCGATGCCTAGTCCAATAATTAAAACCTAATCAAGCAACAGTTTAGACGACAAAAACAGCAAAGATTGTTGACATCCAAAAGATCGATAGCAATCGGTACTCACTAGCGTCCGCGATATCAAGACGAGGCGGGAGGGGTGATGCGCCGATTTCTCCGAATAAGATTAATAAATGCAGGCGGGGCGGAGGACATCGCGCGGCTAATGACACGACGCTGCAGATATTTTTTATCGCGAATTTAAAACACAAACCTGTTGCGTCGCCTCGCCGCCCGCGCCGCGGTGCACTGTGCATAGTTCACCGCTCCTGTTTGAGACAATCAACAAGCACACTTGCGTTGTTCGTGTTCCCCCTTTGCCCTAGAAGGATATGGAAACTGCCAAATTGGTGCTACTTTATATACAGTCTATGCGTAAATAGACTGGTTAAAAAGTTAACGACTTAAATATTGTTTTAATTAACAAATAGCAAAAGCAATCACGCATGTAGTATTAGATAATTTTTTAAATAGTTAATTTTTCTATTATATTAGAGTCAATGGCGGATCCAGGGGGTGGGTAATTGGGATCATGACCTCCCTGCACTGAAATTATTATATTTAGGTCTACATGTCTGTTTCTGTAGCGACAATGGAAAAATCTTTAACTAATCTATTTTGTAATTTAAATGTAGGTAGATGGAAGATGATGTTTAAGTACAGTTTCACTTGTATCTTGTCAAAATTAAATTATATACACAACCCCCTCCCCCCAATTCCTTGAAGCCAAAACAGATTGTAACTTATTATATCTTATTATCGTGCTTAACATAATTTTGATAGGGTTACTATATGAATAATTAGATAGATGTTCAACATCTCTTCAACCATGTGATGTTAGGATAATCTGTCAATCTTGTAATATTTCTATGAAATCTAATTAAAACGAGCAATGATTTGTATATGAAATTAAGTATTCTTATCGTTGGATACAATAAACAAATAGATTCACAAACAGGCTCAAAAATTCGCCGAAGCAAAATTTTGCCTACTTTTGTATTAGACAGTGTTCTAATGAGAGATACAATCGACATTGAACATTACTACCAAGAAATAACTTGTCTATTTCATCGAATGTTTTATGCAACGCCGTTTGGACATTTTTGACTACCCTTTAATAGGCGATAGTAAGCCATGTTCTTTATAATACGTCAATGATCCATACAAATTAATTGCGACAGTGCTATAACTGAAACTTATAAGCAAAAGCTACATATATTTTGTTGCGTTGAATACAATAATATTTACTTTTTATATTTAGAACAACTTCTTTCCACTGTATTGATACATGGAATCTCGTTTGTGAAGATTTGTTTTTTTACACTCTGCTTTCAGGTCTCTTACGGTAGAAAGACTACTTACTACGTAGACTGCCTCTAAAATCGCAAAAGCCGACTATTGCATCGGCTTTGACATAATTATACTTGACACAATGTCGCAACGCTATATAGGACATGGTATTGGACGATTATTGACGTATGAAACGTGTAAATTGTAATGTCTAGTTACTGTTCACGGGTCGCTTATCCCTAATGGTGATTGACGTCTCCTTGTCGCATTACGTTATGTAGCTAGATCAAGCTATACGTCTTAATTGTGACTTTTAATCTTGTTATGGGTGAGACAAATCATTTTTCTCGTGGAAATATTGTAAAAGGTGTGTACTATGCATGATTAGATTGAAATTAGAATTAGAAAAAGCATATTGATGACAAATAATTGTTGTTTTGTATTAAGTGCACTGCACTTACACACACTACATTAATTAGTTTGATTTTGTAAATAATTTACTATGTCATAGTATAAATGAATAAATTTAAAGGCTAATGTCTTATTTTATTAAGCGAACTAAAAACGAGATTCTAATTAAATAGGTAGAAATAAAACATAATGATTTATTATTATTATCATATAAGATGATAATATAAGAAAGGTATATGAACAATGCATATAAGGTGAAGACAATCAATTGAAGAATGAAGATCACGCATTTCATTTGGCAATCACCCTGATATTTTCTAAAAAATAAAAATAATTTTTATTATTTTTAATTCAATAAATATGTTTCATGGTGTTCAGGATCTCGCTGTTCTAACAAAATGAAATAATAAGATGGCGAAATCATGAACGAATTAGTTGAACGCACGATTTAGATGAATTAATTTGACTTAATATTTAACGAGAATATACCCTTGAATTACTAATTTCTATCGATTTGAGATACTAAATAATACATCAGATTTACAGTCGCGCTCGTTTTATTTACAGAAATTTCGTATGTACATAATTTGAGGTTAGGCATTGAACATTGCGTAGCCGGAGGGAATTAAGTGAGATGGATTGTGTTGGAATACATGTAGATATTGTATTGTAGGTAAGCTTCATACATTAAAGCCATTTTGATATTACATTTTCTCAGCTGAATTGGAAGGTTTTTTTCGATGGTAACACCACATTATTAAATAGTTACTACGAAGTAATTAAGGCTGACTCTCTCTTTAGAGAATAATGTATAAATAATTAAATAATTTAATGATTAATAAAATTTTGGTTCACTCCTGTGTTTGTAATGTGGTAAGTAATGTACAACTTGAATATTTCAGGAAACACGTTCTCTTTCACTTGATTGGAAACACAATACAGTCTGAGAACTCGTTACCGACAAATAATCAATTTAACAAATTGACAGAAAAATATGGAACTTTCAACAAGTCGATTCTATTAAATAAGCTTAATTGTTTTATGATTGCTATGGTCGTGACGCTACGTGAAGAATTGTTTTCATGAAAATTTGCACCTTTATAACGTTCCGTCTAAACGTTATAAGAAAAGATAAGCAAAAAAATGAGATAAATGTAAATAATGTATTCAAATATTGCCGACTTATTGAATGTGTTAAATTATCGCAGTTTATTATGAATATCTTATTTTTATTGTCTATTGATTAATCCTTATGAGCCGAAACCTTTGTAACAGTTAAATGTTTATTTCTATTGTTATATGTACTGTACACATAATATTAACGAAGGTTTTTATTTCATATTTCATTATCTTATGTCAGTAACCTCTAACATATAAATACCGTTGTGCTTATGGTACACATTAACAACTTATCATGCAATATAAAGCATAACAAACCTAATTCATATTTGCATAATTTATTTTATAGAAGGATTAGGTACATAGTATTAGATACATAATTTTCGGTTTATAAAACAAAAATCTATAAATCTCAGATATTTATTTTTATTTTTAAGATCCGTGGAATAATACATGGGACAAACATTCACTTTAAATGTAGATTTATAAATACATAAAGCAAGAAAATAAAACGATTAACTTTAATAAAGCGTTTGGTTCGAATATCGTGGATTGATTAGACCGAACATGTAATATAATATGCAAATGAAGTATTTGTGAATTCTAGTTGTCAATTAATTCTCACGAGTCATTATCGGCGAATCTTGATTCAAGATAAATGCAAGTTTAGTCTCTAGTGCAGGTAGTTCTCGTATTACCGTTAAAGGAAGTCGCTAATAAATTGAAATACGGTTCGCGGAGTTTATATTGAAATTAACTGTTTTCACGCGGTATCCTGATAAACTCTGATAAAGTATCGATGTTTCGAATTATTAAGTAGTGGCTTTTAAAAATACCTATAAATATAATAATACATTGTGTATACGTGAGGAGATCATAGCATTATTTTCTTATTTGATTCTTATAACGTTTTTAGTCTACTGATTAAGTTTTGTACTCAGAATCATTGTATTCAGACTCCCATCAATTTATTTCTATAAACTTTTCGAATATGCTTGGTAGGACTTGCCTTATACACTTTCTTGTGAATTATTCTCTTATAAAAAAATAAATAATCAAAAGGTGCAAAAAGGTGTTTCGGGCTTCATTTCTTTTTAAACATCAGCCAACACTAAACCATAAATATTAAAAACAACAAATCAAAGGTAACCACTTAAAACATTTATTACTGAGATATAAAAAGAGGCATGTCTACAATGCTGAAGTTTAAATTTTTCAATTAGAGACACTAAGGATCGGCCATAAGGCATAACTAGGAATGTCATGAGGCGAGTTTGTATCGTAATAATGCTCAGTGTGTTCACTCCTTGCTATCGTTGCGATGTTTTTACAAAAATAGTAGACAATTACAAGAATTGTTCACATGTTTTAATTGTCAACGAATCGATTTTTTGTGATACGTACTAATTATGTTTTTATTAGTTTGATGAGATAATTAAGATGTAGGAAAATATCTCAAAGTTAAAATGGTACGCAATATATCTTGAATTATAAATGGTTTAATATTACGATGGTAAGAGTTTATTTATCAGTTTCGCTTTAAATTACTTTAATTTCATTCATGTGTTGTTTCAGTAGAATTTATAATTTTCACATAATAATTCATTTTATTTTTATTGTGAAAGTGTTTCTTTGATTTTAGTTCACGTCGTAACTAGATATGATTTTTATGTCTGGTTTTAGATAGGAGGCTAGAGAGTGGCATAGACTACTATTTACGTCGGTGACATCTCAATTCCATGGAAATTTCCTTTGATTACTTATTGAAGCTGGAATACTACGATACTATGGAATATTTAAATACTAAAACTATTGAAATAATAAAAATGATGCCTTAAAACTGTGCTAGCAATAATATAATGGTATAGATATAAAAGTTACGTGGCATATTATAAGATGATAAAAGTTTTCTACGTGTGTTGCTTTTTGGAAGACTTTGGATAAGAATCCAAAAGCTTTCGATTCTGTAGGAAAGAATTAAAAAATACCTGTTTTCTGTATTTTATAAAAATCTACCACAATACGTTTTATCGTAATTTTCATCATCATCCAACAAATGAAATTGATTACAATAAGTAAACACGAAAATGATGACTCCATCTTGTAATCGATAACAATAAGAATAAAAATGAATATTATTTATACAAATAATAGAATAAAAATCAACAATAACAAGCCACCCACAGCGTGCGTCACGGTGACGGCGCGCGTTGATGTCTCTTCTAGGCACTTGACGATAATTGCACTCCTGCGCACCTCACCGTACTTCCTTGATACAGGCTGTTTACACTTGTTATTTGTGGATGCTTTGAATGAAGATCGCTTGTTTTGCTTTTAATTTTATATAAGATTTATAATCTACAGAGGACCAATTAGATTCTGATTTATTTATTTGTTTTTTTTAAGGTTCCGTACCTAAACGGCAGAACAGGACCCTATTACTGAGACTTCTCTGTTCGTCTGACTGTCTGTCCGTCGATCTGTAACTAGATAGAGCAAGAGCTATCTCATGAGCTGTGTTAGCTGGTCAGTTCAAATTTTCAGAGATGATGTATTTCTGTTGCCAAATAAAATTAAAATCAAGGTTAAGCCGCAGTTGGCAACGTCTTGAATTGGATGAATGAGCTTTTTTTTCTGTTACTCTTAGCTTATTTATATGTACGGAACTCTTAATCCGACTCATATTGGCCGATTTTTTATTGTTCATTAAGCTCTTGATGTAAGTGAATGTTGCGCTAAAGATAAAGGGCTTTCCGAAAAATTAAAGAATTGTAATTTTTTTGTAAAATTGTAATTGTAATTATATTAGCTCTGCCACCTAATATATTAAGTCTGATCCCCAAAGTGTTAGTCTGCCGTTGCTCAGAATGCAAATTAGTCCAGCCCGCTTATAATATAAGCAAGAAATAACCCATAAGCTTGAATTTGCAATCAGTCTCAATACTGAGTTAAATTTACACTCGACTTAGTTAATTTATACACTGAGTGCCATGACAGCGGAGTCTGTATCGAGACTATAAATCCGGTTTTGCAGCGCTTGCAATTAAAGCAGTGTCGCGCCGAGTTCGCGACCGTGCGAAAGTGAAGCGAGGGGCCGGGAGGGGTCAGGGGGGTGCGGGGGCGAGCAGAGGGGCGCGGGGGGCGCGGCGGGGCTGCCAGCTGCCGGGACATGCCCCCGAGTTGAGCAGAATTACTTCGACATGGGAACAGGAGGTGATTACTTTTTGATTTAATATTAATTGTTAATTTAATGACTTTTTTGCTATTGATTTTTTCGTTTATTTTACCAACGGGAAGTTATCAATTATAAATTACAAACGTCGAATTGTTCTTTACAAGACACATGGATTTTTACGGTGTTACAATTTTTATTGCGAATACAACAAAATAAAATGGCTACCATGCTAAAACTGTTCGATTACGTATTCATATAGGGAATATTTTTGACGAGATCCGGTCAGAATTTGGCATCTCAAGGAGTTGTCTCTGTACTCTCAAGGATAATGGCACCAATTCATAAATAATCCGGCAACACAAAGCTGCGTTCGCGCTCAGTCTGCGCGTAGCCGTCGGCGCGAGCGCATGTGCCGCGCGATGACTTAGTGCACCAATGGTGTACCCCGAGGCGTCCCGTTGGGGCGCGCCTGACACACTCGCGCCCCTCTACGACGATGTATACAGAGGTCAGCTTACGCATCCTTTGTTTTATGACTCATATATTCGTGCAACTCCTTTCCAATTTTGCAAGCTTTTATTGTGCTCGGATAATTTGTATAGCGTTTCTAACGTTTCATTCCAATTGGATTAGTATTTAAATGAAGATTCGAATGTTATTAAGTTAATTACAAAGCTTTATTGATATCGCGTTTAAGAATCTTTTTGCGGACAACAGTGACGCGTCGAATCAGCTGACTCGCGAGCTTTCACGCCGTAAACAAAATGCTAATTAAAGCTCCGATGCAGAAAAGTTCTTTGAGCGGAGCTTTCGCATAATTTGCAACAGTATTTGATGGTTTTAAGCTGGAATTTCTTTATAGTAAACGAGATTCTAACCACTTTAAAATGTGGCAAAGGGGAAAGGCTTATAAAGGTAATAATAAATAAATATTCTTATAATAATAAATATTATTTTATGCAGTGTTATTTTATAGGTTCTAGAATTTATTAATATATCATAAGCCTTTTTTACCTGAGAGAATTATATAAATGTGAATTTTGTATTAATGTTTTCTACCAGATGCTTACTGGCACCTGTTATACCGTTGTCTAATGATTACAGAGGTACCTGATCTTTTGGGAAATATTATATAGTAAAAGCTTACTCATATAACAAATATGTAATATTATCAAATAACAAATTGCTGTAGTTTCAGGAATCCTAAATAGCTAAATAATAATTACAATTTTTTTATTGTCTTGTAAGTAATAAAATAAATTCTTCTTATTTAGTAACTAAACTAAATATTTTAACATGACATCTTGTATATCTCTTATTATAAGAAATCGTGACTCGAAAATAAAATTCTAATTGGTTTGTCTCGTTTATTTGATAACTTATGAGACTTTTTGCTAAAAAAATGTTATTTAAAATACATGAAAATGAAGGTGCGAACTTTATAATATATTGCAATTAGTCGAATTTCCTTCGAAAAAGTTTCGGTTCACAATTGATTTATAAATAAAGAATCTTGAAGGGAGCTGTTTGAGATTACAGAAAGTTCGTTTGTTTACATTGTACTTAAACTTGCCTCAAACTTTATCCAATTCCCTTTGTTAAAATGATAATATATTCGAGGGTTCCAAAGTTTCTTTCTTGTTCGAATCTTGATCGACAGTCCAAATAATTTTCAAAAAGGTCGTTTAAAAACGGAGTTAAACAAACAAGTTTTATGGTAATGCCATTAAAGTTATTTACTGCAGAACGCATTGTTACTAAAAAGATTCACGATAACGTTAGAATAAAATTTAATATCGATTAAATGAACTGTACGTATTCATAGTAAAATAATTTTGGTGTAATTAATTTAACCCGTGCCGACATTTATTGTGATTTCACGTAGAGGTTAGCTCTTTTCTTTCACGTTATCGAAATAATCTCGTTGTGAAAATTTTCCGGTAATATGCGAACGGTCGACGCGTTAGCGCCCCTTCGCCTTTGTTCTAGCATTTGCTGCCGCCGATGTAAATTTAACACACCTCTTTTAAAATGAATTTTCTACAGTTTCAATACTCAAATTATATTATTATATTTTTACATTGTTCCGCTTATAAGCTACTTCTTTGTTCGTGAATTAAATTGCCATTGGATGTAGTGTGATTGCTGAATTTTGAAATAAGGTTTCGACGTTTGAGTTTTAATAATAATTTGTTAAATTATAAATATATTATCGCCTATATTTCATAATGAAGGTTTATGGTAATTATTAGCATTTAAACTTACTAATTAATGCGTATTTACCAACAAATGTTGATCGAATGTAAATGTATAACTGATAGACTCTCGTAGTTTGATTGGACTAAATATTAGTATTACAACAGTGTTATTTACTAGTTATTGGTATCGGGTTATTTATTATATACAGTTTATCTGTTTCTAACATTGTATTATCGTTTCGGCTATAATTAATTTATAGGTATAGCTGTCATTATAGTCGATTTCTATATATTTATAGCTCGATCTACATATTTTATACAGATTACAGTATTTTGATCTTTTGTCCAACTCGCTACATATAAGCAACTAAAATGACGCAGCCTTATCTACAGTCTACGTACTTAAAGATACAATCGCTCTCTGTTTATTCACACTGTCATTGTTCGGCATATCGCCAATTTACGATACACTACACTATAAGTTACGAGTTAACGATAGGTTTTCAAATAAAAACATGTTCCCATGTTCCTAACTGAAACGCGAAGATTCTTCAACATAAACAGTTAACCATACAATGAGAGGACTTGTCAGTTTTACAGGCAGTTCACAATTTATTACCAATATGTCTTTCAAACATTTACTGTTACTACATACTCTGCGGATTGCCATACTCTATAGTCTAAGAGCTGGCGACCGTTATTTATGTCGTATGAACGTAGAATGTATTTATATATAAAATACAGAAAGAGATTTTTTCATGCATTATAATTATTACATCATTCAACGTATTGAATAAAAAAGTAATAGATTAAAATAGAAACATATCTATAGATACATTGAAATGGATAGTCTGATACGATATATAACCGATCGGTTCCCATCAGTCCCATCCTGACCATGGACCACGCAACTGTATCCGTGCCTCAGAATTTAATTAAAAACATCGGTCTTGGTAAGAAGCTTCAGGTTTTGCAATTAATCTCACATATTTAATTAACATTCTAAGACGCGTTTTATTAAAATAAAACAATAGATTTATTCACATTTACATTTTCTATTACGGACATAGTTACTGATACTATAATATTTCGCTGACATTAAATCTATTGTGTATCCATATTACAGTTTTAATTGTAAATTTTTTAAATCACAAAAATATAATAAGATATGGGAGCATTTTTATTCTTGATTATTTTTTAATACTACACACTACCCAAATATTTTCAAAACAACTGAATTATATAAATAAAACATCATCGGCTCTCACAGCAAATCTGTGACTATTTTCCGGGTCTATGAACAACAACGGTTATTTTATAGATAATTGAGAAATACGTTATCTCTGCTTTAGTGCTCAATTAAATCGAATGTTGGCTTCAATTACTGTTCCGGCCGTTTCAATCATAACCGTATTAGCTAGATAAGTGTGACGGGTTCAATTTATTAAAATTGCATCAAATTCGTTTATTGGGAAGTTTTCATCGCTAAACAATAACCTAGTAAACATTTTCGCTTTTTTTCGTTATTTACCATAGATAATAAGATTACGCTCAATTAAAAAAAAATAGATACGTAATAGAAGAAAATGTGCCAATGTTGATGCTGTCAACAAAAAAAAAACAAACGTCACTTTTGTTATAAAATCGTATTTCATTGGTCGATGTTCTGTATGTGTATTGAAAATCGTTGGCTTTAGGGTGGCTTAACAACTCTTTCGAACTTTTACATGTTCTTCGTTTGATATTTTCTAAAATTGTTGTGTATGAAAGGTTAATAAAAACCAACAGAGATTTATGAATGAATTACTTTATTGCGATGTATTATTTTAGGGGTAAAGGGATGGAAGGGTATAATTGCCTATAGAGGTAGATAATTTCTAAAAGGTTGTTAATTAGTATTTACGTAATCAATACTAATTAATATTTATGTATAATACCAACTAATATACCGAGTTCGGTGCATAAACAACAAGAATTACAAAATTTATTGTGTTATTTAAACAAATTTGCACTATTTTGAAACTTAGAAAAGTAATGGAAATTCATAATTTAATAATTTATATAGTAGGTATTTACGCAGAGACATTAGCGGTCCCTGAATCAGCGCGTTAAAACAAACTCTTTAGCTTATATCAATAGTATAAATAGATTATACCATTTTAAACAAGGATAAAAATATGATAGATTCAAACGAATACTAAAATTGAAAGCAAATATTATAACGACATAACAAACCAGCCATAATACGAAACTTGATGAAAACGGAGACCTAAAAATACAGAAACGAAATAGAATACTCTCGTCCCACGTACGCGATTTTATTTCTATTTTCTCCATCTGTATTTGTCGTTAAGAGTCTTGCGATCGGGTAAATACAAGTTCACTATATATCTGACGTTCAGTCGGATCTCGCTTTGTAATTGCGATGTCTCCTGCATCTGTCATACGTAAAGCTGGATTAGCTATGGCGACTTCTGTACAAACAAGTTTAAATTATGCTTGTTAGGGTTTCTTACTTCCTTGGAGTATATTTATGAGTTTATAACAAATCTGTTATAAATTAGTGGTCCGCCCCGGCCTCATCCTTGTAACGTCTTTTCTCTCACTAAGCTCCTGCTTTGTGCCTAAACATAGACGTTAAAATTATAGGCGAATTGGTCGAACCGTCCTCGAATTTTATGATTAGCAATACATTAGATCATTCATTTTTATTTTTATAGATTTTTCTTTGTGTTGATAAAAGTGAGGTAGTAAACATTTTTAAAATGATTATCACTTCATTAAAATTTTCAACTTGTGTTTTTTAAATAATAATGCCTATAAACAAAAAAATATATATAAAAAGTAAAGGTAAATATGTTTTAATTACATTGCAAAGCATCAGGTACTATAACGATGTTTACGATAACAGAAAAGAGCAGTAAAAAAAACAACGGAACAAAACTTTTATTACAACCTCAAGAAATGTAATTGCTATTAGATCTCCAGATGGCCTGTTGAAATGTCAGCCTCATAAACTTCATACAACGTCAGTTTTAACTACCTTTGTCATGTTTAAAAGCTACATCGAAATAAGATTGATACGATTTAAAGTGGGATTATGATTCTCTCATAGGTACCCATCACACTTGACGTCAAGAAATTAAGGTAAATCATAGTAATTGTCTCTCTTCTTCGTATTTTACAATTAGTTTGTGTTGGTACATATATTCTTCATACGATATTATCACATATAACCTATAGAATATAATCAACTGTCATTGTAAGTATATTTTCATGAATATACTACATTGCGAAATTTCTACAACCAAGTAAGCTTAACGTTTGTTTCCCACACAAAACTATTAGCATTCTATGCTGATTTTTCTCAATACAGATGGTATTACATCTCTGTTGCTTATCTTCAAACATTTCACGGGTTCACAGATCAAAGCGCACATGTATCGAGGCTAAAACTACATTATCGACGAATCGCAACGCAAATATATAAATCCACGGTCGTGACGCGATATTTTATCGTGCATATTCTATCTGTAGAATCACGAGTGTGCTGCGCTTTGGAGATTTCATACAAATTCCACAATAAATAACATTTTGGAAGTAAATAAATCTGTGTAAACAGTAACTAGATACGGTGTTTGTTTGATTGCATGATTGCAATGTTCGCTTGGGTTATTGCTATTGGCAAATATTCCTTTTACGCCATGTTGAGTTTTATAAATATGAAGCGGGAAAATATTGGCTATTCGTAATGTCGTATATTTCATATTTGCATTCCGTTTATTAAAAATATTTTAAGGAAGTCCGTATCCCTTGAAAAGTATACTGATGTTGGTGAAGCGTTTATAATTTAAAGTGCTTTTGTCTAATTTTAAGTTTTAAGTTTTGGCTAATTTATATCATATTTCTTTAAAGATAACAATAACCTTAAATTTAGAAATATTTCTAATAAGCGTTGTTTTTTATTTATCCATTTACAAGTAATGTGAACTACGGTGAAACTTTGTAATTCAATCACGTTAAAACTGTGAGCGTTTTAACAAAGACTCTCAGATTACGGACAATGAGCATAGACCATGCTACAACAGAAAATCCATTACAACCCAACAAATGAAATAAAATAAAATATCGCCGAAGGTAAGAGCTAGTCTAGAATAAATAGCGGAATCATTTACATTGCACTCTAAGCTATAATTCAGTTCTATAAATAGCAGCCGATGCTTCACACGTCCTCGTTACCGTTAATTCTCATACGAAATTATGTTTAAGCAAAGTCTAATGGCACTATATTTGTTAACAGTCAGGTTTGAACATGTAAAGCTATATTTAGAAGCCTGCGTCTGACTCAGAAGGCACCTGGGTGAAAAGGTTTCACGTTGCAACTCTTTGCTATTAACTCGGTACTCTTGTTTATTGCTCAGATATATATTTGCTAAGCACAAGAAATGAAGTCATATTAAATCTATATTACGATAATTGTTCGAGATCACCATTTTATTAGGATTATTTTTTTTAAGTCAATTGTGTCATCAACGCAAACGTCAAATATATTGATTATCTGTATTCTATTTATCAATTACATTGTTCATAAAACCGGATAACAAATGCGTAACTGTTACACGTTATTTTATATAAAGATAGGTATGCAAATGTTCTCACATAAAACGCAGCTTATAAAAGCCAGCTAGGTTAGTATAAGATTATAACTGATTGATCGGCCGCCTCCGAGCCGCCGATGTGGCAGAAATAAAAGAGCGGATAAGTGGGTGTAAGCTGTGATAAATGTTATAAACTTCGTCAATATTACTTCTTTACAACCGAATATCTTTAGCTTGCTAGCTGATTGGATTTATTATAAACACCTTGGGCACATTTAAAATAATTGCTTGAATAATTTATTTGTTCAATATTATCAACTTTACAAATAATTTAATTACTAACTAAAGTTTATATGACATAATCTTACGTGTTTTATTTATCAAATATGTATAGGTCATTCACTTCTTTGGTCTTGAGGTCTAAATGAGAACAATTTTCTATCAAACACAGCAATAATCACGCCAATTGGTTGAAAACCTACTTAGTTGCCGAGTAACAAAAACTAAATATAAAAAATAAGTACAGTCGAATCGAGAAACTCCTTCGTTTTCGGGAACGTCGGTTAAAAATTGAAAACATTTATATTAAACAAACAAATCCAAAATTTATATAACGGACATGTATGGACGATAATGCATATAATTATAATAATTTAAGACGTCGCTTTCACTTATATCAGACGATAATTATGTTTCAATATATATTACGTTTCAACTTTCAACATTACTTCTTAGAATAAATATTTCGCGGAAGTGATAGCTTTATATATAGCCATGTCATTTATTATAACGAATACGTTTTTATACCAAAGTTTTCTAAAATATAAGCCACGTATTTAACTAAACATATTAATGATATAATTGCATAACTTTTCCAAATAAATAATAATGCATTTAAATTGCATAAAACATTAGTAAACACTTAATAACTTATTTCTTATAACGTTTGTTTCATTCTCTTTATCATAGGTTACTTCTAAACAATATTTAATGTACCTACTATGTTTTAAAAACACTCACTGGAGTCTTAATTCGGTGCTAGAGCCTTCATGTGTCTATTTCATCAATGAATAAATTCTCTAAACCAAAGTAATTTTTCTGACTATAAATATCTGTATAGAGTTCTTAACGACTCATGCAACTTCTCACGACAAATGACTCAATAATAATCTCGTAATTCTTTAATATTATTGACGTTTAGCGAGTGTTATTAATTGCCTATAATTAATCGGTCATTAGCCTATCCAACATGATTCTTATATACTTAATAATATTTCTTTCTTATAAAATTATATATCACCGTAAGATTATAAAGTTAACTGTTAGTTTACAATATAATTCGCGAGATTATAAACAGACGAAAAATTATAAGCTTACCGCTATGGAAAGCTTATAGACCATCGAAAAATTTATTGAGCGTTTATACGTTTCATTGTGAATGGTTTGGTACAGTTGATATATTTTCCTCAGTTTATAAACTCGCCAGATATCTTATAATATCCCGTCATAATACACGGCATAGAATTTACCAGTCACATGTCTTCAGTGAGAATAAATTGCGTCTATTCTTATCTTTTTACCAACTATTACGGCGTGCCACACCTTCCGCGTATATAGCCATTTGTATGAGGTTAGAATACTTATTCGGGTAAATAAGGGAGCATTTCGGGTGAATACATCGCAGTTCAAAGGGGGTGCATGGACCGATACGGCTATTGTCGGTTTTATACAGTAAATGTGGTTTACGAGCTTGGAGAACCCGTCATGCAATACGATTGCAACATTATGGCCGTATTGTGGGAATAGTTTATGTTGGCTGGTGATATAAATAGAAACATGGTGTGTAAAGAGTATTTTTTTTAATTTGATACATTTAGCTTTTAGACTAAAGTAGGCACCCAAGAACACGTGCATTTCCAATGGTGAAAGAATCTTTTAAATCGGTATAGTGCTAGTAGTTCCTAAGATAAGCACGTTCAAAGAAACAAAGAAACAAATTGTTTAGCTTTATATTCTTATAAGTATAGATGTTGAATGACTTTTTTTGAGAAAGTTTGTGTGGGAAGAGTAGCAAAATAAATTCAGTGATGAGTATGTTTTTTTTTAAGGAAGAAATCTGTTTTGAATTTCGTATCTTTTTTAGTATTTTTGTAATTAAATTATAGATTTATCTATTGCATTTCATATCGAAAACCTACACACAAAGTATATATTGTCATCAGCGTCTATCATTCTATTACTCTGCTGAAGCCTCTTAACCCACGCATCAAACCTTCAAAATCGTCTGATCATTATGTCGACAATTGTTCTGAAAGTTTAGTATATATAGATATAATCTATATATTACAAAAGAAACGTATTTAGATATTGTAATTTTTATTTAACCACATCGTAAAAATTTATTTTCAAAAGTTCATATGCTAATTGCATCCGTGTAAAGACCACGTCTTATAATATATAATGATAATTAAATAGACATTTTAATAATTATTTCACAAAGTATATTATTACATCGTGAGCAAGGTTATGATGAATAAAAAATATGTATGTTTTAATATATTTAAACCAGAGTATTGAATATACAATAGCATATAAGAAAAGCGTTACTTGGTGAATATTGTTAGCTAAAACTGATGAAATAGCATTGAAATATACATGATATCTCATCTAACTTCAATATGTTGCCGCCGTTTCATCAAACTTATGGATTTTTTACTAAAAATCCGTATACTTCGGCATCATTTTACCTCAAAGCGTAGAATTTCTATTACGAAATTCATTCAAGAAAAGTTACCTCGAGGAAATTGCGGAGGTGCGGTAAACATTGTTTTATTTAGTTTTTTACAGATAACGTTAAAAAGCAGTTATAATGGAAAGCCGTTTTTCCGACCCATTCAGCAACTAGTGGTCGTTTCCTCGAAACAATATACCCTTAAATACGCAGCTGTTACCATTAAAAGCCATAGAAACATTTATTTCTGCACTTTTTGTTACTTTTTCATTATTTGTTTTGTAATGAATAAAGTTTTTATGCACAATTTTAAACAGTATTTATTAGAAAATAATTTAAGTACCTATAATTATATCTATTTATTAGAAAATTATGTAAGTATGTATAATTATATCTATTGAGTGATACGTCTATTATTATATAATAAATATTTTACCAATCAAGCACAATGAAAAGTGGTTATAACATCACTCTAATTCTACAGACTAAAATTTAATATGCGGTCTGTGGTTAATTCAATTTTAAATTTCGAAGTCTGTAAAGTTCGTTATTTATAATTAGTATTTCATGTGACACGTTCCACACTGATTACATTTTCACTTATATATTCTGTTACATTAACTGAACAATGTATTCGTGGGCATTCTTTATTCTGACATCCCCTTGCCTTTCATTAATAAGTTCTTATCTTCAAGTAAAAACATTCAAGATAAGGAGGGGAAGCCTCGATCGATTCATTGAACGTTTATGAGTACACGTAGCGTTCGTGAGTGCCATACTGAGTGTCGCTATGAAAAGACATGATAGAACGTTCGGGAAATTTCTAGAAAGGCAAATTTTCACATACAGGTTTTGAGGGTTTTATCAATAATTAAGGAACATAGTTAAACATACTAAAAATTTTTTTAAGTTAAACATACTAAAATTTACATTATATTAAAATTTTTCGAGGTTACATATCAGTTTAATATTAAGTAAAATATAGGTGTAAATAGAGAAAACCTATACTTATATTTAAAAGTGAAGAGTTTGCTTATTTAAACGCGCAAATTATCTCAGAAAAAAAATTATATCTACAAAGATTTTACTGGGCCGATTGGAATGCAATTTAGTGTACAGAAAGTTTGGAATCAAAGAATATTGGATAATTGTTTGAATAGTGTATAAAATTGTAATTTAATTGAAAGGGAATTCATTAAGGGAAGAGGCCAAAAATATATGTTTTTTGACTACGCGTGAAATGCCGCAAGCGAAAAGCTATTTTAATAATAAATAACAGTAAGTACGTGATTAATTCAATTAGAATGGAAATTAAAAGTTTTGAAGTGTTTATAATGAAAATATACATATTCTTCATAACTTAAGTTTGTTAAGATATGAATGAAGGTGGTCTTATAAATTCTGTTAAATACGTATTAATTTTGAAAAATCTACGCAATAGGCTCACAGTGTAGTAAAAATGGCGTATCTAACAAAAATATGCCAAGACATCCATCAATCGTAATTGGATCTAGTCTATACCCTAAGATATTTTCCCGTTTTTTACATTGTATTTACTTATACATTTATATCTAAACAGTAATTAATGCAAGTAAAATGATCTCATCAGAAAATGAGAATTTAGTCAATTAATCAAATATATTAATTTATTTTCTTTGCTTTTTTATGCCCTAAGCGAGAAACTGAGCTGGTGGTTTGCTTGATGGTGGGCGAACACCACCACCCATGAACATTCGCAGAGGATAGAGAAAGACTTTAGTAGTATTTTCGACTGGAAATAAGGAATGGACTAAGAAGGTTGAGGAAAGGGAATCGGGCATATAGAAAAAACGGTCAAATATGAGTTGGACTCTAAGGGTTCCGTACAAATAAGCTTAAAAGCAACTGCAAAAAACTGATCATCCATCCAATTTACCCAAGCCTTTGGATACCATGTAACCCTGAAAATCATTATATTATGATTTATCATACAAACTACTAATCTAATCAAACTTTATAAATATTATTATTATATATATTAATACATAGCTGTACAATTAAAATTATCAATTCCAGTTACAATCCGCTATTTTGGCTCAGTGTCTAATCTTAATAGATAAGAGTTACCTTCAAATGCCTACAGAGAATTTGCACTAAAATTCCGAACTACGACTGGAAATCTCAGACATTTCTCGGGACTTGATTGATTTAAATGAAACTTAATAGCCAATTCAAAGATTTAGAGTCGTTGAGACAATCCGTAGCGCTAACTTTTGCTACGATATAGACTTGGGTAAAATTCTGTTTGAATGTTATAATAATGACTCATAGGAATAAAATTTTACTAATAATATAAAGGCGAAAGAATGTATGGTTGTTGTTCTGTACCAAATATGGTACAGAGATAAATTATAGTTTGTACGTAATATAGACTTTTAGCCGGCTAGTAGGTATATCAATTCATTTTTAATTAACGAAATGTGAAGGAGCCTCTCAGGTCGACGTGTACTTTTTATAGACGACTACGCAGTAGCTTTTACAGAGTAGACCAATTTTGATAATTTTTTTTTTATTGGAGAGATTAACATTTGAAACAAATTTGAAAATAAATTCTATCTGAACGGTGGAAAAAGGGGGGTTCAGTTTTGTGGTTAATCTTTTTTTTAATATTTGATAATTTATGTACCTGTGATGCGCCTCATAACTTCTCTTATTAACTTACCCTTTTGCAAGCGGAAAAATTGTAATTAATCTCATTTACATATCTTCTAATTTATTTTTTAAATATGAGCGAAGCAGATTGACATGACATTATAAAGATAACATTTAATTTATTTGAAAGTTGAGATCATTATTTTATACGCCTTTGTTATAATATTCGCGTAAAGACATTAAGATTATCTTTATTATATACGTTGGGAGCAATTTCAAAATTAACTTAATTTAATGCATTCTGGTGTAGCTAAACATCGTTACTACTAATGTTTTAAATTATTTTGTTTACACATACAAAATATTAGATATATGTTTATGTTTTTGTTTTTCTATTTCTATTTTTAAGCATGTAGAAGCTTTGTAATAATACATTTCAAACTTACATCTTATCTTTGAAAAAAATACTACAATTTTTTTCTAGTATAAAGATTCAATCCAAACGTTACAATTTTAATTGAAATCGAGAATCACCAAGAGTACCTACCACGTTTCCCCCCATAATAAAAATAAGAATCCCATATATATTTTATTTACGATTAATAAATTTACCAAACTATGTAAGAGTATGGGTTACTGGTGTCAAGGGAGTAATAACATAATTCTCTCTCCACACAGCGCATAAAACACGTCCGAATATTGGATACAAAACGTAATTACGCATTGAATTATTAAAACACCCATAGTATGGTTACTCACATAATACCTGTAATGTAGCCCAGACGTATTATGTCATGGGAATTGGTGGATACGGGAGTGATAAAGTGCTGTAGAATTAACAATGTATCAGCAATTCGAGAGAATTAATTTATTGGTGCTTTTTAACCGTATTTTGTTTCAGTTTAATTGTCACGTCCCTGCACGTGTTTGTGGTTTATCTTTTGTTTTATCATAGCTGTAGTTTAGGTTTTTATAATTGTGAAAATAATATAACTTTGGCTTGAAAGATACGACTTCAGAAAAATACTAATAAAACCAAATGTGACCCAAATGCTTACTGTGTTTATAAATTGCCCTCCTCACATCAAACAGATATCGATTGTGCGGTTCGATGTGATTCAGATTTTAAAGTATTATTTGTAAATCAAAACAATCCAAGACTAACCTTAATAACGTATTAGCTTTCAGTATAATTCTCTTCTTGGACGTCTAGCGAAATAGCTCAGATTCTATTTCATTGCTAAAGATCAAAAGTACAGTATATAAGCGCTGACGACAAATTTTCACAATCATTCCTCAATAATACTGCTTTCAAATGTGCTTAGTGCAGTCTTTAGAACTACGTGAGTGGTGTTCGTAATGGTCTTGTTGAAATGCATTGAAAATAATTTCTATAATACTTTTAATGGGGTGAAATTATCTAAAAATCTATACTAATCCATACTAATATTATAAAGCTGAAGAGTTTGTTTGTTTGTTTGAACGCACTAATCTCAGGAACTACTGGTCCGATTTAAAAAATTCTTTCAGTGTTAGATAGCCCATTTATTGAGGAAGGCTATAGGGTATATGTGTACCACGAAGAACGGCGAAGCCGGGGCGGACCGCTAGTCAATAATAAAATGACTGATGACTTTAAGGTTTTGTTTAAATCAGTCAATGTAATTTTGTAAACTAATAAAATACTTGACAATTTCCAAAAAAAAACATATTGATGGGAATTGAATGAATACATATATATATATATATATATATATATATATATATATATATATATATATATATATATATATATATATATATATATATATATTTTAGCAGTCGATTACGCATTTTGATTACAAATTGGTGAAATAACCCGTATTCAATTGGGGTGGGCTGCAAATATATGCAGATTACAGGTGGTTGATAAATCATAATAGGTTTTTATGTAAACGTACAGGGTTACTTGATGTCATCCGCATCCACGAGTTGTATGGCTGATTTCAAATATGATTAAGGTTAGGGTCCCAAATCCTGATTCCTCTTTACTTGATAATATTCTACCCTATATTAAATGTGTGAGTACCTTTGGTGGCAGTGTTGGTATCGTTTAAATAAAGTAGTAGTGTTGCGTTAATTAAAAACCTTCTTTTATGAAGCCGTTTAAAAATGAATCAATGTGTTCGTTGAAAATTAAAAAGAAAACACATAACTCTGAAATAACATGAATATATTTAACGAAAAAACTGATTGTTAATATTCCATTCGAGTCACGTACGAGTCATTGACTGAATAAATGCACCGAAGAAGAGAATTTTCTAATTTACGTTTATCAGCAATATAATATTGGACATTAGGCCTTATAAGTCAATCCATAAAAAGGCATGCAGATGTCCGTTCGTGCTATAAAAGGCGATGAATAAAGTTGGACAATTAAGCGCAATAATGTGATACAATATTTATGTGATGATGAATAAGATTATTAAAGCGATAACATTGAACCTGTTTTGTGTGTAATTAATTGCCTCTGTTACACGAAGTAGGTACTATGTATTATGTTAATTAATATTTTTTTTACTATCGTCATTAAGTAACCTTAACTAGAGATAATATAATACATACAGATATATAGGCTCTTTCCTTTCCCTCACCTTACTCAGTCCATTTCTTATTTCTAGTCGTCAATCGTTTCCTTATCTCTTACAAAAGGCAAAGGCACCTTTGCGAATGTTCATGGGCGGTGGTGATCGCTTACCACCAAACGAACCACCATGTCAGTTGCCCGCTATGACATAAAAAAATATAATGCTGTACATAATACAAACATAATGGCTAATTCCCAATTTTTTCTTCGCTTTAAATTAATTTTGTGGGAGTAATAATAAAACATGAAATGTTTATATTATTCTTAATTTGTATTTGACAATATTTTAAAAATACCAGAATATATTATTAATTCAGTTATATACAAAGAAACTTACATAGTCAATGTTTAAAAATATAGCGATATCAATACAATATATTAATATAATTTTACTAAAAATATTTGAAGCCAACTACGCGCATGTTAAATAAAATAATCCTTGATAAATAGCATTATATCAAAGTTAAATAGTTCCCAGAATTTCAAGTGGGATTACACAGAATTCGGACAAGTAATACCACCATAGACATTAATCTTATAATCCCTTCACTATTATAAGTTTTCGCACGATTTCCACTAATATCTTGGGAATAGAAAGTCACTATATTGAATGTAATCTGATGCGAGTATCGGTAAAGTTTACATAATAGTGTTTCGTACCATGTGGGAACTTTTATTATTATCATACTTTTGAAGTGTTGTTGGCTATTACATGTCTGTATCTTAATTTCGTAAAATTGATATTCAAGGGTCTTGGGAGTGATATTGTTAGAACAAATCTGTAGTATATAATCTTTAGTCTTCTAAATATATGTAGCTCAAAGGTGACCGACTGACATAGTGATCTATCAACGCACAGCCCAAACCACTTGACGGATCGGGCTGAAATTTGATATGCAGATTGTGATGTAGGCTAAGAAAGGATTTTGATAAATTGTACTCCTAAGGGAATAAAATAAGGGATGAAAGTTTATACCATGAAAATTTTAGTTTTTTACATGTCATTATATAAAAGACAGTATAGAAAGAAACACCTGCCATAACCTATACTAGTTATTGCTTATTACAAAAGAGTATTGAGCAGCTAAATAGAAAAGTATAATACTAAAATCACCCGACCTTCGTCCGCGTAGTGAAGCAAAGAATATAACCAGTAATCATATCGAAGAATATGGAATATGCCAGCAAATTACAACTATTTCATTTTTATGAACAAAATTACAGTATATGTTTTTATCTTAATTTTGTCAACTGTCAGGTGTATAAATAAAATATCTCTTGTTTCCAATTCCTCGAACCAATTTTGATGAATTGCAACTTCATAATTAAGATAAAATGTGTTTACAAACGATTTTGCGTAAATACTTGAAACAACCAGCTACTCGAGAGTTTATAATAAAATTTCCCCTGATAAACCTCGATTTAATTAAAAGCGGCAATTTATGCGTTAACTTGGACACCTTTTGTGAATGTTTCCGTCAACGTGAATTATGTTCGTGTTTTGAATGTTTTTCTTTGAAGAACTTCTGCGAAGGGATCTTCTCGTAAATTTTTTAAAGACTTGAGAAATACTGAACTGTAAAACTTATGTAATTATATTTTTTTCTTTATGGAAGTGAGGTTTTTTTATATTATTCTCTTTACAAAGCTATTCAACTCATTTTATTTAAAAGTCAAGAGCCAAGGGTAGAACTTAAAAATCAGCATTCTTGTCGCCTAAATTAGGAAATAATTATATTAGAGTAAAGAATTATATATTTATTTTGAGGGTTAGTTCTATCGAATTCAGCCTGGCATGGGAGCCAGTTAGCATAATGTGTGTCATCTCATATCTTATAGCGTATATCAATCGACTCGAAAAATAACCTCTTATTTTATACTCCTTTTTTACTCCTTTTCTACTCCTTTTATGCTACTCCACAGGAGGAGGTTGACAATACAAACGTATTTTTTTTACTTTGTAAGGTATCTCGTAACTTTTTAACAAGATTAAAATGAAGTCCTTCTCCACAGCGGACGGTGTCCTCTCAACCGTGAACGTGGTGGAAGCGTTGCAGGAGTTCTGGCAGATGAAAGCATCGCGGAATGGCAGCACGGCCAGTGGGGGGAGCGGCGCGCTGGTTATATACGAGTCGGTGCCGGCTGCTCACCCGCCCTATGTGTGCTACGTTACGCTGCCCGGTGGAGCGTGCTTCGGCAGCTTTCAGGTAATCAATCCAGGAATTTTCTGGGGAATATGAGCTTGGGTTGGTGGTTGAGGCAGCTATTGATGTATACGAGTCAATGCCGGACGCTCCACCGTCTGTTATGCTGTGTTTGCTAGAATGTCACCCTGCCCGGTAGAGCGTGCTTCGGCAGCTTTCAGGTAATTAATCCGGGAATTTTCTGGGGAATATGAACTTGGGTTGGTGGTTGAGGCAGCTGTTGATATACGAGTCAATGCCGGACGCTCCTCCGTCTGTTATGCTGTGTATGCTAGAATATCACCCTACCCGTGGAGCGTGCTTTGGCAGTCCCAGCTAATTCGATTGGGAACCTTCTAGAAGGTACGACTAGTTCAAATTAACCTGAATTTGGGTTTATGGTAAAGGTAGGCATATACATATTGGCTTTAGCTGCTCACCCGCCCTGCTTTAGATTCTTCTAGAAGAATCGTGAAAATTTTACTGAAAAGGAGATGGTTGGTGCGGCGTATTGTGAATATTGAATATCTATACTAATTGAATACGTGACGGCGGGTTTTCTCTTTGTGTTTTCGCTTTGCTGACCTTTAACTCGAAAATCGGAAGCTGCGATAAAATCGTTTCTATTATTATAAACACAACAATCTATAAAACGCCGCATCTTTTTACAAAGTTAATGATACAAATATTGAAGTTAAAAATTCGAGGCGAGCAAATAATAATTGACTTGTAGCACCCATATATGCAAATGATTTCTCACTAAAATGCTCGCATAACCGCCGATGTCGCGGACACCATGTTTATCCAGTCGTTATGCAATAAATTACTATTAGCGGTTCATTCACCGACTGTCTGAGACGATTATTGATGAGTCATGGCTAATTGCTGGTGACGTCATAATTATGTCAGCTGTCGGCGAGCCGAATTTGTGAATCTTTACGGTCGGATTATACATTTTGGCTTTTTCGTTTACGATGCAAGATTTTTGTAAAAAAAAAATTAGGAAAAAACTTAGACATACTGCATTGTTATAAATTGGAATGCCATTAATTCATTAAATTATGAAACGATTTTTAGAAAGTTTGATTTGCGTAGGAACTGACAGTCTCATTTATTTGAAAAAAATGACATCGCTAAATTTGTTTATTTTAAACTACAGTTATGATATACTCAAATGCTTACATAAATTAGTTTTCTTTATTTGGATATTTTCTTTCAACTATAATTATTTGCCTGAGCTATTAATTTGATTGTATAATTGATTTAGTTACTATTTTGTAATACTTATTCTACTAGAGGTGATGTAACTTGTTATAAATACTTTTTCAATAAATTCCTTTTTTTATCTTAAAGAATCAAAGAGTCGATTTCATGAAGTTAAATATTTATGTAACGGTTAGCTTAGCTAATTAGCTTCTACAAATAGACCCAAATTCCGGTTAGAATGAAATATACATACATCTTCTGATCTAGGCTAACGTAAGAGTTACTCAAAAGACCAATATAATAAAGTACTTGTTTAACAGAACTGTCCGACGAAAGCAGAAGCCCGCCGCAGTGCTGCCAAGATAGCTCTGATGAACAGCGTGTTCAATGAACACGAGTCTAGACGGATCTCTGAGCACTTTATCGAGAAGGCCGTGGCGGAGGCCCGCGCTTCCTTCGCGGGGGATGCGGCGGCTCACCACCAGGACCCGAGCGCGGGGATTGCTGCTTTTAGGTGAGATGTGGTTCATTTCGGGGCTAGAAGAAGATATAAGAAAGGGTTATGTTTTGTGTTTATCGGAGTGTTGACAGCTTCAATCCATTGTCACAAAACACTCGATTTGTTATATATTGTGTTAATTTAATTGAATTTTTCAACTGACATAAAGACTAGAGGAGGTTATTAATTCGTCTTTAGTTTTTTATAAGCTTCAAAGGATTTATCACTTAGTCATTTACAGACTGAATTTACACGAATAACATTTTCAACAGATTCATGCTGGAAGCGAACAAAGGCCGAACGATGCTGGAATTCCAAGAACTGATGACGGTCTTCCAGCTGCTACACTGGAACGGCTCCTTACGGGCGATGCGTGAGCGTCAGTGTTCTAGACAAGAGGTGGTCGCGCATTATTCTGCGCGAGCGCTCGACGACGCGATGCGCGAACAGATGGCCAGAGAATGGGCTTCCAGGGAGAGAGAGGCTGCGGCTACTGGAAGAGGCGTAATACGCAATGAACTAGCTCGAGCCGAAAGAGAGCTCCGAGCCGCCAGGGTCGCTGCCAGGGAACTAAGATTCCCCAAAGAAAAGCGCGATATTCTCTTACTCGCCGCGCGACTCGCGCCTCCTAATAGCAATAGTGATCTCACCGCGCGAAACTAAATTTTTGTTGTATTTTAAGTATAGTTTTATAGTATAAGCATATTTTCGTTTCATTTCTACCCCATCCTCAATAGAAGTTTGTAATGAAGCTATTTACATCACGCTTCACGGGATAATTATAAAATGTTCAATTAGGTAGTAAAATTCGTATTAAGTATGAAATTCAGTGAAACTTTGTTATTAGTTTCGTTGGTGGTTAAACTTCGGGACTTTAGCTGAATTTGTATTAAAATCACTTTCAAAAACTTTCATGTTATTACTCTATTTATTGAATTGAAAAAAAATCCAAACTTAAGAGATATCATTACGTTTTCTTAAGTTTTACATTTTGTAATACGCCTCCCAACAAAATTACAATTCGTTAAAACGTTCGTAAATTGGTATCTAGCGAACCTGGAAAAACCTGAATACTAAAAAATTGCAGTGAATGAAGTATCAGTGATTTCAATCAAAATACACATAGCTATAAAGTAAAAACAATTAATGCAAGGTATCAAGCTACAAAGTGCAGTTCCGACGTCCGACCAACTACAATCAATTAGGACCTACACTAAACAACTGCCATGTTCATATAATCTCCTGTATATGAAAATTAATCGATTAATCATGATAAATTGCGGACATTATCGCGAATACAGGCACTGCGGATGTGGCAACTTCTCATTGAGCAAAGGTTAATAATAGCATTAAATAACATGGGTGTATATTAATACCCTCGTCTTGTTTGCGAAAGAGTATAATGGCTGGATGATTAATATCTGACGTTCTGATTAATTTTGGTGATCACTGTTTTTTGTATATACTCGAGGATATGAGATATTTCTTTGAGGGAAGCATGTATTTAGTATTTGTTTCACTGACGGATTTTTACCGCGAGCCAGTATATAATTATTCTGTTTGTTATGTGATAAACTTGAAGCCATCATAATCATAATGGTCAGCCATATTTGTTCCCACTGCAGGAACACAGGCCTCCTATGAGAGTTGGTTTTGAGAATTTAATTATTATTTATAAATCATCATAGAACTATAGACAGATGCTCGATTTTTATAGAGACTTTCGAAATAACTTGCAACTTTGTCTCTCATAAACGATTGACAATTTAAATAAATATTTTGATTGATTAGAAAAAAGCAAATAACCAAAGTAATAGTTCAAATATATCAAATAAAGTATGACCGTTGCCGTGAAATTGTATCCGCAACTATCCTATTAATATTATAAATGCGAAAGTTTGTAAGTATGGATGTATGGATGTATGGATGTATGGATGTTTGTTACTCTTTCACGTAAAAACTACTGAACCAATTGCAATGAAATTTGGTACGTAGACAGCTGGATAACTGGAATAACATATAGGCAACTTTTTATTCCGATATTCTTACGGGATACGGACTTACGCGGGTGAAACCGCGGGGCACAGCTAGTATTTTATAAAGAAAAATAATTTATATGGCAACTACAAATCAATTACTATAAAAGGAATATACATGTTGGGTTTTGTTATAATCTTATCACAAGATCGTATGTATATGTAATCAAATCTAGGACGTCTAGTCCTATGTAACCACAGCACAATCAGTATAGGCCATCGATATTTACATAGACGCTAGGATTTTAATACATATAAAGATAGATAAATATCATTTATCTGAGAGGTTAGGAGGGCCTTGAGGAGGGGACAACCGCGCCGCTCACTCAAAAACGTGCATGCGTTCACCTGCATCTTGTCACAACGACACAATTACAATCAGATTTAATCAACATGAAATTATACATTGCTGGCAACACATAACCAGAACTACTTCTACTAAGCAAGCGAATGCGCAATGTAATGCGATTATTGTGAGAGACGCATATAAATATTATGAGAAAAGCGGCGACCCGCGCACATAAGTCTTCAACTATTCCCAACCTCTTTTAATAATTGTGATACATTGATATGTATACTAAAAAATTGTCTGACCTATGTCCTGATTAGGTATATTGTTTCATAGACCTATGACTGTCTATGAAACAATATACCTAATCAGGACCTCTCGGATACCCATACATATAGTAAATAAATATTTACATTTTACTTATGTCATAAATATGCTATAAATTCAAAATATTGTCCATTCCTCTTGTGTATCACAAGAGCCATAATATTGAGCATTCAATTTCAATTATTTTCCATTACATAACTTTTCCAAGAGCATTAAAACTGCATTGTCTGAAGAAACTGAAGTTTGTAAGCTATTGTTCAGTATAAAACTTATAAAACTGTGAGAAAAATAGTTTTTCTTTGTAATTAGATTGAACATAAAATATAGGATATAAAATATAAATGCTTAAAGTAAATGAAACTTAAATAAACCAAGTTTTTTGAATGAGACTAATATTAGAAAAATGACTTCATGTTATAGTCTATATATTATACCTTTTAAACTACTGAATCGAAGAATGCTCTTAAAAATAATAATAATTATTAAGAAAAACCAAACTGCCTTCAAATATTACCCGATTATCATATTATCAGAGTTAGACCAAATTTAAATGAGATCACACATCATCAGCACCAGCCTTCAAATATTTAAAAAAACGTCATTAAAATCGGTAAAACCAGTCGAAAATTCTAGTGTTATATGGAAAACCAAAAAACATGTACCTAGTCCAGTTACAACACTTTTATTATAAAGTTAGTTGAAAATTATTAATTCGTGACTTCGATTGTGTTCAAAAACATACATTCATACAAATGTGACGTGAATCTAAAAGTATGAAAGCGCTAATATATTACTCACAAGCAAGAATGCAATTTATATATTTCCCACAAAAGTGCACTTTTCCTCATATTTCAGTGGGAACCCATTCTCGATATTAGCATAAGCTGTAATCCCCACTTAGAAATTCATTGTTTCCCTTTGACGATGAACAAACTGATGCATTTATAATATAATGTTAATAATGCAAGTTATGTTCCGTAAACCTTTGTTTATGGTTATATAAAATTATGTCTCACTAATATTATAAATATGTAAGTTTGTTTGTTTGGATGTTTGTCCGTCAATCACGCTGAAACTATTGTACGTATTTTAATGAAATTTGGTATACAGACAGGGTTTGAGCTGACTTGGGTGACAGGATACTGTTTATCCTGATTAAATGCTCCCTTGTGATAAAACAGGAATCTTGATATCTGGGCGAAGAAGGGACGAGTGTCTAGTTATATAATAAAGTGAATATACTGGTATAAATAAATAAAAATTATATACAATTTGCGTAGTCTAGACTAGCAGATTATATCTTTTTTCATATACTCATATATAGTTCGGACATATCTTCATATTTATATAGGCAAGGACAAAAATTAATCGGGAGATTCCTGCATATTGAATAGGCATGGCACGAGAAAAGTTTATAAGAAGCTTCCTTGCTTTTTCTGTATCAATCTATTACATATTTGTATTTGTTAGTCTGTAAACACTATATGCTATAATTTGAAACGAAGGCCACGGTCTTTGATGAAACTTAGGTTTTAAAATCTTCTCATATAGATTAACAAAATTGAAAAAAAGTTTTACCTGAACTTTTATAAAAAATACAGTTGAGTTCGCGAGAAAATTGCTCTTGACTAAATAAAACAAACGTTCTTTTTGATTTCGTTAAACGGAATGTATTTTTATAACATTTAAAAGGCCTTTATGGTATAATGTTATATAAGTCTTTGTCAATTATTTTACTATAAATGATTGTTTTACATTATTTGCTTTCATATTAACTATCTCATTACGATTGATTATCTCACATTTGAACGCTTCATTTGAATGATTAAAAAAAATATTAATCGCACATATAGTGTATACATATATGGACTTTTTAAAGATAGCCTCTTATTTAGAATAAAAACATACGATACGAATAGAGAATCCTCTGATGTTTGTGGGAATCGGTTACTGTTTAACAATTAATAAGTGAATGATGTATTAACAGCCAAAATTTAAAAGTTTTCTTTACAATTAAACAAAACTTGGTGCCCTAATGATAAAACATTAAACAGAACGTGATGTCTTTGAACGGATGAACGTAATTCCATTTAAAAACAGGAGCTCGGAAAGAATTTCAATAAATTAACAGTAGAAAAACTATTTATTCCTTTTTAAGGAAATAAGACAGTAAGCTAGTTTATTCTAGATGCTATTACTGGAATGGTGGCGTTCTGTTCCTTACACTTCCATCTTATGACTTCGATATAAATCCAGATAAGAGTAAGTATACTTATGATGCCTGGGAAATAGTTGTAGAGGATATTTTTTATGTTCTGTCTATTTTATGCCGTCACAAAGCGATACATCGATGTTAAGTTTACCGCCTAGCGTATATTGCATTGAATAATTATATTTTACCCACGTTACTGTTCGGAGAGAACAGTGGAGCTTTATAAAATCTGTGAAGTACGAGTCGGACTCGCGATACCCACCACCCATCATAAGATACAGCCTGGTGTCGATGGATGAACAGACAGACAGACTAAGCTTTTACATAATAAGATGTAAATTCAACACACAAATATAAATATTGTCTTGAGAATTTCGAATGAGACATATAGCATATGTTATGTTCTTACAAATTTAATTACTTTCAGACCTCAGACATGGCTTTTGAATCAAAAATACACACATCTATTTCCAAACTAATAACCTCGTTACCCAAATGATCAGTGAATTTCATGCGACCGTTCCCCAAGTTTCCAAGCTGCAGGGGCAGTCGCGTACAGATTCATTCCCCCGTAAATCGCGCTTACCGTGTCTGTATCCTGCTGTATCGCAGCAACGAATTACGAGGTAATTAGTGAGTGTCGGAAATTTTTAACGTAAGCAATACACTGTGAATGTAAATGACAATCGATTTTTACGTTCACTGCACTTGTAGTAGTCTAGTGGCAAAAAACCTGAATTAATGACTTTTACTAACAAATTATTTGGATCGCTTGGTAATATTTCAAAAACCGCTCTATATTTAAAAAGGAGCGGACGATAATTGTATAAGATGAAATTAATACGAAATAACGTTAGTTTACTATTAAATAACGAGAAAGTGGAACAGATGGACAAACGGGTGTATTGATATTTTAACAGTTCAAATTATAGTAAACAATAGTAAACCAGATAAAAAATGTTCAAGTTTAATACTAAATAATCTATAATACACAAACTTTTAACACACAGCCATTGTCCAAACTATCTAAAGCTACCATATAAAACACGACTAACTCCAGTTTGATTTAATTCAAGGTTTTAGTGTATACTGATACCGAAGAAAACTACAATGGATGAAAAAAAGTCTGTCTAGACGGGAATATGACAAAATTCGGGTCTCAATAATTAGAAAGAGAATTTAGAAGTATATCGGAAAATGGGCATAAATGTGTAAAACCATCTCCTTAATGATAATTCAGTAGATATGTTATTTTTAAATTGTAAATAGACCTGATTAAAACATCCCTTTTTCAGTTATACCATTACTTTATATTACTATAAGTGAATTGAGTTTTGGTTTATTATTATGCTATAAGAAATAAATAATAGTCTCCACTCTCGCCATATCACGTACAAGATTATATATTTATAAACCAAATACTTAAACATTCAGAGCTTTATCTAATTAGAGCATCAATTCACAAACATAAACAAAACAAAACAATGTTACTTTACGTTTCCAAAGATCCAACATAAAACAATAAATAAATAACAAATAAGAAATGCACTTTCGTCTTTAACTGTACTTAGATCGAGTCCAGGTTCCAATAACTACATCGATAAGGGTTATTGTCGCGGAAATCCACGAGCTCTCTATGCGTCCATTTGACCATAATTTTACTTCACATGTACACTCGATTAGAGAACCTTTAATGCATTTGAACGAATTGTTATGGCTTTTACGAGATTGTATTGCCTTACGCACCACTATGGCAATAAGAAAGTCTTGAAAAAGTTTTTATTGGAAACTACATTTCTATCTCCTTCACGTACATGGTCTTATGTGTGACTTCGTTACATGAAAGTTAAGTAGCCAATTAGACTTATACTAATTAATTAATTGCACCTTGTATAGAATTAAAATGCTCTCATCAAGATGGATTTCCTTATAAACGAATCACAAGTGACAAACAAAAATCACATAAATAGTTTCTATATTAGGCCATAGAACAAAATAAGAAAATTAAAAAAGGAAAACAACAGAACACAAAAAAATTAAAAGCGTTCCAGAACGCCGTGGCCGTGTTCGAATTTTAAAAGTTCGAAAAGTACATCAAAATATTTGCCGCTGACCGGAAGGCGACGTGTCAATATTAACATGCGCGTGCCCGTGCACCTGATCAGACACAATTACTGAACGGCTTATTTTCGAACCGGCTCACTTCGGCTATTTAGTTTGCATGTTTGAACAAGCCCCTATAAGCTCTCTTCGTGGTATGGTAAATTTAATTTTTGGTTTATGGGTTAACGTTTTAAATACAGCCGCCCTTGGTTTTTAATATAATAATAATGTAATTTTTTATTTTTCATTTTTTTTTTTATTTAGTTGTATAGTAAATTTAGATGTCTCGCCCGGGAAAGGGGCCTAACCTAACCTAACCTAACCCAAAAGTAACTTTTGTCTCCTTTCTTTTTCCACATACAAAAATCATATCATAAAATCGCTCGATGCGACGCGTCGTGAAAGAATGAAAAACAAACAAGCTCTCTTGGCATTACACTGCATATTGCAATATATTTACACGGTAAAGTGTTTAAATGTAAAATTTATACTTAAATTACACGAGTTATCAAAGGACTTAAAACTTAAATCTTAGCAAATTTAGCCTAGTTTCATAAAGCCACAAGTAAGGATGTTACTAAGTATTTGCCAAGTATTCACTCGTTTTAAATTTATCATTAAGCTTCTTAACAGGCAAATGGCTTCTAAACTCGAAGTTTGCGATCATCTTACTGAAAGCTATTGTTTTGCGTTTGTGTTGGCGCCATAGCTTGAATCTTCAAGTCTTATATTCAAAGTATCAAATAAAAGACTTGATGTTAGAAGTAAGGCAACAAAACACGTATTTTTAATATAAATAAAGAATGTCATAACGTTTCTATGCGGGATATTTGGTGCTGTTACATATTTCAATAAAAACATTTGTAAACTTAATAATAAATCCATTCTGACACTATAAATCTAAATAAGAACAGGAAACACAAATTATTGTTACTTTTAGCTACAATTGTTCGCCTAGTATTGAATTATGTACTATTATTATTTAATAGTGAATATTTAACAATACCAAATAGCTTTTTAACTAAGCTATTTATACATATTCATTAAAATATAAGCGATAAAAACTTTAGTAAAAAAATAGGACGAAATAAAGCGGTTGAAAATTTAGTTTTGATGCAAAAATTAATTCACGTCGCAAATGTTGCGCTCTGACTTTATATATTATTCACTCTACAATTGAATTTTCTAGCAGTATTTTGACGTGGATATGTTTGTAGGTACGAATCATTTTAGTTAAAACGTATCGGATAATTATTATTTCAGAAAGTTAATGAATAATGAATGGACGTATTTAAATTAATCATGTACAGTTGTAATTACACTAGACATTTGTAATGTTTTAGATTGTTTGTTGTTGTTTTTACCAATAATATTATATTGTATATATAGTACAATAGAGTGAATAATAAAAGACATCTTTCTTCAGCTATTTTCAATAAAAAGATACACATTTTTAATCGACTGTTAAGGCACAGGAAACACAAAACAAATGTAAGACATGAGAAATATTATTTCATTTATCTCCGTTGGGAAATTAACTGAACCACTGACATTTTCCATGATATGGGTAGAAATAAAAGTTCGATGTGTTCGGTGTAACCCAATTCATTACCGAACGATAGGTCCTCGTGGGTGAAACATTTTGAACGTTTGTATCAGATTTTCAAGGATAAGTAAGTTCGTTCACATTCAAAGTGTTCTATCTCAATGATTATATCCATCAATATGGGTGAAGCGGTTTGACATGAATATCTTCTATCTAATCTTAATGACGAAAACATATGAATCGACAATTGTTTTGTTTATATTGATTCTTTTACTTCACAGCAGTATTTTCATTTTATAAATTTTTCAGTGTAGCATTCGGCTAATAATACAACAAGTCAATGTGCTATAGTTTTCAAGATCAAATAAGTTTACTATTGGAACTTATCATAATGAAGCCCATTTCTGTATTATATAAAAGTAATTGTATGCCTTATAAAATACGTAAAACATTTAAATCAGTTTGTCATCAAACAGCAAATCTATTTGAACACAAATGTTACGGAAAATCGAACCAATCGGCACTTCATTTTCCAACTGAAAAAGGTTCACTCGCTAACATTACTGCAGACGTCACGATGGCCTATAATTGCATTCAACACGTTCGCTGTTAAACGTACTAATAGCATCGATACGTGACTCCTCTGCCACGGCAATCTCGTTGATTCATTTGATGCAGAGCTATTTCAGCACTGCACGTTTTAATGACAAATGCTTGTATGGATCCTGCTTTTATCGATATTTAACGCTATGTGAATAATGATAATTCGACTTAATAGCGAAAAAGAACATAATATTACGCTTAAGATTATGCTATACAATTTTAAATCATTATATTATTTCATTACATTAAATTTTCACTTATACAGATAAATATTTACAAAAATTAACGGTTAACGTTATTGTTCTATTTACTACGCGATTCTTTGTTTGGTTTAATGCGATCGCTTGTTTATGTAATTTTTAATTTTATCACACCTGAAATGTATCGCAAAATTACGTTTCTCAAGGTTATGAAAAAAATAGCGTTTCAACTCTGAATCCTCTTTGGTCTGTAGCAGTATCGTTTAGTACATATGGATTTTTTAGTTCAAAAGTTATGACCAAAGAATAGTTATAAATATTTTTATTACATACCCTCATCCTCAACCATTACCAGCATTCAGCTCGACACTCGAATACTTCATCATAATAAAGAATGAAAGCAACATTTATTTGACATTTGACATTTTTATTTGAAGAGCAATAAGAGGTTTAATTCCTAGGGCTTCCTCGCTTGTTGCTGGAAGTTATTCTCGTAGAAATTTCAAAGATATCCTTGAGGCAATTATATCAACTTTATTGTAGTGTCAGATTTCAGCTTAGCCTATTTCTTTAATTATAAGACAATTTTGTTTTAAATTGTCGTAAAGACTTGTTTACTAATTTCTTTACTCTTACAAAATTGAGAGAAACTCTAAAAAGATTTTTAACAAGATAAGCTTTAAAAGTTTGTACGTACTTTGAAGTCTTAAATAGAATTAGATCCGGTTCTCATTTAAATTTGTGTTTACGTTATTTGTTATTCTATAAAATTAAAAGAATAATATTTTCTTAGAAACCGTGATTTTTAAACTGCGAATTTTCTATTCGAAATATAGTAAAAACAGATTTGGTTATCTATGACATTGTGTTGATTTCTACATGACATTTGGCATTTAGGAGGGGAAGAAGAAAAAGCATTTCCTCTCTCATGGACAGAATCTAGAAGATTCTCTCGTGAAAGTTTTTTAAACAATTCAAAAGAAGGGCAAGTTGTCGGGATTTACACTATTTTTTGTATGCTGTATCTTAAAAGTTATGTGAATGTATGGTTACGGCAATTTATCAAATACTTTACCACAACCTACGTCACTTTTAGATACAGTTCCAGAGTCACTTGGAAAGAGAGTAAAGAAATGTCATTACACTAAAAAAACGGTTAGTGAAACCCCTTACGATACCTACACCTTTGAAATCTCTATCGTTACATCCTACAACGTGTGGCCTAAAATCGATAACGAGGTGTTATGCCACGATAGCAACGTTTCGTAGAAAACATTCGGCGGTATTAAGCGCAATTTGAGTGAGGAGCTTTCGGTTTTCTCAGTTGAGATTTAGGTTAATTAAATAGCAATCTCGGTCAGATTAAGCACCGATCCAACCGAGGTGATTCCGGTTTTATCCTGAAAAGAATTCTTTTTAAAACACGACTTTTTAACGAATGTTAAGCTAGTTACAAAAAGGAATTAAAGGATGCTCGAAAGTCGAAACATTATATGGAGAAAAGGGCTGTAAGTCGTTGTTCGTTGTTTTTTTTTAATAATCTGTGTAGAAGCAGGTAACTAAGAATTTTGTATTACCTGTGGCGATTAGTTTTCTAATAAAGGTGAAGTAATTGTGCAACAGAAAAACTTAATTATCAAATTACTTATTATCCTAAAACATGTAATAGTCTTCAGTGCATGTAATGTTTGTTTTACCAATCGGAAACATAATTACATCGGTCGAATGCGAGTTTGACTCGCGACGCTAAGCATTGCCTCTATATTGAGTTTCTCAATGCATAAAAATAAAATAATTTTACACAGCTGTGCACTAAATTGATATTTAATCTTGATTGATCCGTGACAATATTTTACTCTTGAAAAAAATAATGTCTTTTTGTCGCGACTCAAAAAGACTAACTCTTTTGAAATCTACTTTAGCACCTGTAGGTATTGTAACAAGGGTAAATTAAAGCATGTAAACGAGAATTTATTGATATTTAAGAAAATGTAATTATTGTTTTTACAACGCACGAAATCACATTAAAGGATGCATCATACTTATACCCATTACAAACAAACCCTAATTCAAAACCTGCCTGTTGGAGAATGCATAACAATGTGGTATAAAAACAAATAATTGTCTCAAGCTGCAATTTTCTTGGTCTGCCGTTTTTTGTGTTATTTCGTAAGGGGTGACCGCGGCTGATGTCGCCATAATTGGGCTCGCAAACAATTGGGCACATGTGTGTGTGTGTGTGTCTACTGGCTTAATTTCCTCAATGTGTTTTATGTTGCTTTGGGGATGACAGACGATCTTCTTTAAGCGATATGTTTTAGATAGTATGATATCATTGAACCTGATGACATAAATGAAATAGTATAATAATGTGCTGTTTTTCTCCTTTTTTTATTCATGATAGGGAAGCGCTTGACCACGATCTCGCCTGATGGTGGTGGATGGTCGCCAGATGTGGTCTAAAATGGAGCGCGCTTGCATAGAAGGTACCTGTTCGCTCTTCTCTTGATGACATTCAGATTGTACTCGTCGGGGAACATAGACTCAGGAAGCTTGTTCCAATCCCTTGCGGTTCGAATAAAGAATGTGGAATCGAACCGCTTAATCCGGGTACTTAGAACATCCACCAAATAGCGGTGCCTAGAGTCTGTGCGCCTCGACGACCGATAGAAGAATGGGGATGGCGGATTCAAGCTGTGGAATTCCACAGCACACTCTCCAAAGTGTATCCTGTTAGAAAAATTTACAAAATGTAGTGAAACGAGTCATATGCTTATTTATTTTATTGCATATTAGAATACCGTCTTACATTTATTATTTCCATTTATTTTAACATTATTGACAGAAATAATTTCAGGTTCAATATTTATAACAAAACAAACCAATTTAAATACATAATTACTCTTACAATGCAATCTCATTAACGAATTCTTTATTTCATTTTATAAAAAGACCTTATAAAAATACCATTTTATCCATTAATACAAACCATTTGCATATTTCCAGAGATAATTATTCAAAGGTTTGCGCGTGGCAAGATTCGTGTCGACCTTTTATGCAATGCCTCATAATGGACTGTGATTTATGGGTTTATAAAATACATTTAAATTCCCATTCCTTCAACTTTATTCATAAGCTAATAGCTTCTTTAGTTAAAATCGTGAGGCGTTTTAGGCATATTTTATGGGGCTGCTTGTAACACACATTAATTTGAATAAATGGATAATTTTGTAAAATTATTTAGGTAAACTTCGAAGAAATTTTTATAGATTGTTAATTTCCCTTTTAGTGTTGGTGTTAAAAAATCCTTTTCGAAGAAATAGCTCTCGGACATGTCACAATGACCGCAGCGATTTAGCTGGAAAACTTTGTTGCGATCATATTACATTAATACTCATCCTTATGTATCGCTTTTTTGTGGCTTTTGGGGCTATATTATATTGGCATAAAATATGATATTCGCTATTATTATATATTATATAAGTAAAAATTTAGAAATGATGAGAAGGAGAACCGATTACACGAAATTTACTCAAAGTGGACTTATGACAGATGAGCGCTTATTATGCAGATAGATTGCGAATGATAAGAAAAATATCGAATTCTAAGAACTCATCAAATAGCAAAAGTTGTATAAAATTTATCTGTTGTTGGCTTCACGCGTCAATCGGATAAGAATTAACTACATAGATTAATTACATTGAATTAAGTGCCTTTATTAATGAAGTACCATTAAATGAATATAGAATTATTTATCTATACTAATATTATAAACCTGAAGAGTTTGTTTGTTTGTCTGACAGCACAAATCTCAGAACTAATGAAAAATTCTTTCTGTTTTAGATAGCCCATTTATTGAGGAAGGCTTTAGGCTATATATGAAATAGATAAATATTATAGCATATTTTAATGATTCAAAAACGCTTTTATAGAATGACTAATTAAAAGACAATTATGTATAAGTTTGAGTTTACAAAACAAAAAAAAAAAAAAATAAGCTTTACTAATATTCAGCGGTCTTCATTTCTAAAAAAAGTAAGTTTGGGATAACGACGTTCATATATAAATTTTATATTATGTCAAATTCAATCTATGCTTAATCTGTTAATGTTCTTTATTTATATTTACTTAAAAAGGTTAGGTATAATAAACACAACTAAGCTGACCTGATACATAAATATAAAAAAGTGTTGTAGCTAACAGTCCCGATTGTAAATTATTCACATTTACATGTAAATCAAGGGTCATTCGATGAAAGGGCTTAATTGTCAGCGAAAATTTAAATCATGTTCTACTGTACAATCATGCGTGACATTTTAATGTGAAAGTTCTTGTGAATATAACTAAAAATAGAAAACTCTGAACATGTTTGTTGTAACGTTACGCTTTTGGATTTATATATATTACAGTTAAATTCACAGTCAGTTAATAACGCGAAATTTGGGAAAACGCGTTCAGACGAAACACGAGATATAACATAATGGTAACATAATATTATCGACTTCAAAATGGGCATAATTTAGATATGGGCTTCAGAAACAAAACTTTCAAAACTACATTAAAAAAATAGGGATCGAAATTTGTATGGAGAAAAACGTATAAATTTATTTGATTTGTTTTAAACCAGCTTTTAAACTAGTTTGCTTTGAAACGATTAGTTTTTCCTTTCTTTATAACGGTTCCTTTAAGAATTATATTCTACAGAGTTATCCATAACTTAGAGATGAAGTATTTTCTTGTATTCGATTCTGAGAATGAGAACTTTGAAATCGCGTTAAAAATCCGTTAAAAAGGTTTGAATTTCTAAATGTATAGATGTAGGTATAATAAAGCAATTAAAGATTCTTTGATAACAGCTTAATAGTCCTTCAAAGCGGCCTCCTGAGCTGACAATTCAATTTGCATGCTAATATCCTTTGTTAATTACAAAATTGAATATTCAATGGACATTTAATTACTTGATTTGCAACATACGTGAAGTAAAAAAGCTGCGTTTTTCCAAAGTGAAGTACGGTAAGACACCTTTAGCGTATTGTTTTTCGAAGATTAGTTTTTGATAGCGTAAACTATGATGATATTTGAAATCTATATGTTCTCAATTTTTCATACTTATTCAATTGCTTTATTTATTACGAAACAGTATACCGTAATATAATTAAATCAATGTTTCTTATATAATCTCTTAAGAAGATTGGATTTGTTCGTATTAATCGAAAACTAAATACTTAACCGATTTTAAAAATTATGTTCTATCACATCTAGTGATCTCATTTGACCTGTATAGTTATACAGATGAACTTAGTACGAGCAATACACAAAACATACTCAAAGGTAACATAACAATATAATATCTTTCTTTTATAATATACCTTAAATAATTGAATAAAGCTATATTTATTATTGAAACTTTAAATACATCTTCCTAACATCCCAATCCACCAAATTACCTTCACATTTCTCATAATCTGCCAAAAAAAACCCAATCACAACTTCACTAATCCAACTGTACCCTTCAAAAGCACTAGCCAATAAAAAACTAGTTAGCGATTTGTTCGGAGGACGTCGTTATCACATCGTCAATATTCGTCAATTGAACATTAGTGCAGACGGGGTCGGCGACCGCGTTCGGCGTGGGAGCGACGCGGTGACTTTTTGCAACCTGCGTCCGCGCAGGTAGCTGCGCGCTTTGTGACGCGTTCATAATGCCTTGCTATATACATATGTATGGGAATAGGAAGCAGTTAAGACTGAATATGATTTGTATGAAGCATACTTGTATATTAGGAGAGTTTTCAATATTTTTGAATCGATCGTATTAATTTGCACAACTTTAATAACGTTTAGAATTTTATATAATAATCAAAATAATTGTAGAAATGTAGAATAATTGTATCAACGATAACGGGTTGTCTAAATAAAGTATGAATGAACGAATGTTCAATTTGAAATAAATAACACAGAAAATCACTTAATTTATCTATTGTACGTAAATACTCGTATATGTACTTCTAGAACTAGAATTTTTTTTTTAAACGTTGCTGTAAATATACCAGAGATGAATATAAAATATCTTGTAAATAATAGCATTCAATAATATGCTAGATAAATTCAATCAGTTTCAATAACTTTTGATTCGTGGATATAATGCATGTGAATACCCCCTTATGCTGCCGTCGAAATTTATTTTAGCGTGTACAGAACGTAATTGAACTAATTATACGACAACATTTTTATTTTTATTGCGAGATTCATCAGAAAACCTTTTTGCGTGAATGTGCCGATTCTACGTCGTTCATTGTTGAGTTAGATACCATCCTCTGATACACGAATTACAAACATAAATTTTATATGTTTTAAGAATTTGTGATTAGTATTTGTTTCTGCTCTATATGCAGATAAATTGCTTTATGATACGACTGGCTTCGCCAACTTGGTTGAAAGGTTAACAGTCCCGGGGTTGTCCCCCGCATAATTTCCTTCAGCATGGAATTTCCGGGATGAAAAATATCATATGTCTATTCTCGAATCACAAACTGTGTTTTTGCCAAATTTCATCCAAACCAAGCTAGTAGATTTGGCGTGAAATTTTTAGAAATTAGTAGGGAATAGCATAGTTTTTTTTTACCGTATTGAATAAGTTTCGTATTATTATATATTATTATTATTATTCGTGCTGACATATTTAATTTTGAATCAACCACCACAAAAGTTAAGAACTCGACTCCACTTTGGGTTTATTAAAACACCTCCAAGTTCAAAACAATTTTAATCTTTTGCTTAATATTATAAAGAAAATAGTTTAGCTGAATTCGACTCATTCAAATATCCAAATATCCCTTAGGCTTATTTACGAACTTTTGACTATTATTTAAATTGTAATTACTGGTAGGATGTTTGTCTCGTATTTTTGTATTATCTGGACATCAATGGAGTAAGGGTACCCTTTCAATATGTAATCATCCCAAGTAGGTCGACGCAATAAAATGTTGTGTTTGAATCAGGTCGAACTGAGGATTTCGTTCCCTGGGCTGTTAGGGTATCAATAATTCCATGTAGAATTTAATTAGTTTATTAAAATACAGAACTTGGTATGAGTGAAATTTTACCAATGTAAACTTGTATTGTAAATGTGAAATATTTTATTTATTTATTTACACTTTATTGTGCTGGCATACACAACGCATCCTTAAAATAAATATCTTAAAACTAAACCAGCACAGCGGGCGGCCTTATCACTAAAGAGTGATCTCTTCCAGGCAACCAACAAATAGTGTTTGTTTGTATGTTTGTCCGTCAATCACGTTGAAACTACTGAACGGATGGAAAAAAATCTACCCGGGTGGAGCCTGGGTATGCAGGTAGTAATGAAATAAAAGTAGGATAACAGAAAACTCATTAAAACCATGTTTTAACTACTCCACAAATTATCGGAAAATTTATATTTATCAAAAAACATCTGCACACCCTAGAATACAGTCACTATATCTTACAACAGGTGTTGTGTGATCCATAAATAATGGGAAATATAAGACACTTAATAGAGACGAATCTAACTATAAAATTACAGGACCACAAAACGCAAGTGACCTAGCTACAGTTGCATACATCACACTAACCCCAAATGGCACCACAAATTACATGCTCCTGTTTTAAATACAGCAGTATAATGGCTGGCTAGGTGCCACCGGAGTATCTATCGTGTAGAGCGTTAGCTGGTATCTTGCATACATACAAATTTGCCGTATTTCCATAATGTCTGATTGGTTGAGTATCCTATTAATGTTTTGTAATTTGTATAATCCACTTCCACGTGATCGCCTTTACCCACTCTCCACGAAACTTCACATGATGAACAGAAATCATTAAAGAGGTGTCAAGTTTTGGATGAATGGATATAAATCAATATAAAACAACTTAGTATTTTCTTGTGTTTGGTTTTACGCGAGTATTATACATTTAGAAATTAAAAACTTTTTAACGGATTTTAAACGCGATTTATTCATTATTAACCCGACGTTTCGAACACTTTACAGCGAGCGTCTCCCCGTGTCCACGTTTAATTTCTAAATAAAACAACTTACTTATTTTATCATAACTGATAACTTTAGCACTAAATAATAATTATATACATAATAATTAAACTATTCATATACATGTTTTACATTATAAAAATTTTATTCATCAAAACATAGACTTTTATTATGAATTGTATATTGGATTATTCATGAAGAGACTAATTAATAGCACGTGCCGTTCTGGTTATGAATTTATTACGTTAATACGATGTTTAAAATTTAACGCAATGGGCAAACATAAAGTCTGCTCATGTAAAATACTTATTTAAATGCAAAAATAATGAAGTAGCCGTTTTATACATATAAAAAAAGGAGTAGAGACTTTAAATATATCAAATTACTTTCAGTTAAATCAACATTATTAAACAATGCAAATCACTTGGTATTCACGCTATGGGGCTTAAAGCGTCTAATTTATAAAGATTATTTTCGATGCAGGAAATTAAAGCGCAATATCATTTATAAAAGACGGAAATTTTCTGTAACTTTGTGTCGTAATATCGCTCATTTGCCAGTGTAATTATATTATTTGGAGGGCGGGCGAAACCACCAGATGTCTTTATAATGTCATTTGAATTTAGCTCCATTCTATGTTATCCTTCTCACTGCAATCTTACTGCGATGTTTCAGTTTTTATGAATATACAAGTATTAATATTTAGTATTCAATAACTAATGGAACAAGTGGAACAATCTATGTAATGTTTCAAATTCACGGGCGTTGTCAGACTTTTGTTTCAGGGGTTCAATAAACGACTAAATGAAATATCCTAGAAAAGAGCTTCTGCAAGAAATTTTGGGAGTTGCTACCTAGTAGTATAGACATGCTACCGTTTAGCACACATTTAATATCTTAACCTTTGGTTTTGAGGGGGTTTAACCCTAAAATTACGACAATGTTCAAATTATTTATATAATTTACAAATAATATATTACAGATATGTATTTATACTACATATAGTAACATACAACTTAAAGTTTTTCTCGTGTAATTTCAACATGACGCTCCACCATTACAGGTTTATCTAGACTTGAAGATTTTGAATACAATAATAATAAACATCTTTAACTTCATTCGGATGGATGAGGTGGATACCTAAGCTTCGAATTTCCAATATAATGAATGCTGCGATATAGTTTAACATTAAGTAACTCATAAATAGGGTTCTTCTTTCTCGTTAAACTCAAAGAAAAGTAGAATATTTTTTTATGTGTTTCAAATGGAAACTATGCATAAAAGTTTGATAAGTAGCTTTTAGTTGGCGGTTGTAGAATGATATATTATCTTGGATTCTGTATGATTTATTACGATTGGAAGAAAATTAAGTTTCAAGGGAATACGAGTATCCTTGGTAACATACATTTTTACTTTAATATAGTAACTTTATGAATATCGCGCTGCGTTCTAAATATTTGGTGTAAAAAAGATTTTATATATTTGTGACATAGACAACGTACATAAACAGATCAGAGCTTATATACAAATTGAAGTCTCAGTTTTCTTCAGTTTCGTGGCTATCTTTTTCGCATAACTAGACAAAAGTGTATTCCGAAAATCGGCAGACAGATTTGTGCATATTCAATAAAGTCTAGTCCGAATATTTCCCTGAAAAACTGAAACATCAAAAACATATATAATTAAAAAAATGCATTCTATAAATAGTAAGGTATATGTTTTTCATTATCATCGACCGTAAAAAGAGTATTCAGCACAAAATAGTTCCAAGGCAGGCTTGAACTTTAAAAGATTCTTTCTGAAACATTTAGCTTTGTATGTCATGAAGTGCATTAAAATGACTCGGCAGGGTCTTAAATTTCACAGCAACCCGCTGAAAGGATTTAAGACTCTTTGATAAATACGAGGACGGAAAGAAAAATTTAAAAATTTACTTTAAAACTAGCATCCATTTTGTAAAGAGATAAAATGTGTTTTTAAAGTGCCCTACAGCACTCGAGGGAAATCTAACACAGTTACGTAAGAGGACAGTTTTAGGTTATATACCACAGATTTTGAACGTTATAGATTTCTTTTTTGTTATTAAGGATAGTGAATTGTAGAGGCGACTGCAATCGATCTTACGCCTCTCTAAATGTTCATGGGCGGTGGTAGCGCTTACCATCAGACCCACCAGCTTCATTGCATATGATGATGACGTAAAAAAATTCTTAAGGAATTTAATCTGTGTTTATTGATTTCTACATGTCGATCGGTCCTTCTATCAACTTTTAAAATCATAGAGGACTACGCATACTAAGTACCTACTATAATCGATCAGAATTCCATATTTAAATATGAAAACTGGATCAATATTCATAAACTTCCTAAAACTAAAATTTTCTTCGAAGATCTCCGTTCCATAATAACAAAATTGACACATATCACACTTCCGTGAATAAGTGAATCTTATGATTCATCCATCTTACGCGCTTACCTACATAATTTATGATCATCGGTTTCTACTAAAAAACATAAGCGTAAGGAATATTAAAAGTGGTCAAAGGGCGATAAAAAAGTGCTGATGGATTAATCAAAAACACGGAAATGATAAAATTCTGCTGACAAAATGCTGAATCGTTTTAGTAAGGGACTCTTCCACAATGGTGTTTGTACCCTTATACTGAGTACTAGATGAAGAATGTGCAATATTCATGCCTCTATTTACTTAATTAAAATGTCATTCTACGCCTGTATACTTAGTATATAAATTATCATAAAAGAGCGAGAACGTTACAAGAGCATAATTTATACAAAATTTACTATGAATTGCAACAAAAATACTTGATAAATTTCTTCATTAAGGTGAAGCATCATTATTTACAAGTAGATTTTTCTATATTCTTCTATCTATTTTTGTACATTAGTAAAACTTAAATAATCCCAATGTTACATAAAGATCTATCATATTCATGTCTCAGTTTAGGCGTGAAAAAGGTTCAGAGAAAAAAAAACAATTTCAGTTATCTCACAAAATAAACAAAATTGACACAATCTGACGTTTTTCACACTCTTTCGGTCGCCTAAATGATCCTGATGTTAAATATTGCGAGACACCCAAATATATCAACAAAATATTAATATGTGTTTAACAACAAAATTATTCAACGTTCAGAATTAGCATCGTGACAGACCCTTAGCCTCTCAAAGTATTAGCGACTCAATTTAGAGACCAATTTTCTTTACAGCACATTTATATTCTTTGCCTAAATATCTTTAAATTATGATAATGTCACGTTCAAAATGTTAAATGAAATATTCATTTTTGTCCCTATTATATATCCTTATAATTCGCTTTAATTTTGATTCAAACGAGGTATTTTGAAGGACTGTGTAAATCCTATTATCCTAGGTAAATTCTAATAATGAACTAAATATTCTATACTACGCTGATACAGTTAATTTCTCGCACATATATTGCTACTACTAAGAGCACACGTAGTTCGCATGACAGAGCTACTAGTATTCACATAAAACAATTGTCTCGAACGTCTGTAAACAATTTCTATAATGTCATTATATAAACGTCTCACAAACACACCATTAGCGAGTCCGCAGAGCGCACCTGACAACTTACACTTGTAACAATAATATTATCACTTGGAATATTCAATTTTTCCAACACCCTGTATAAAGAGACGTCATAATGGATGTTTAGTTTGAGTGTATGTCATAAGACCACATCGAAACATATTTTCAAAGATGAAATTCTGTATGTTATAATACAAATGGAGTATTATATTGTACGTGGAATATTCGAGAATATTTATAAATTAAGTTTGGAAAGTTAGAAATTTAGCTGTTTGACCGCCAACATTCAGTACTAAGCTTGGATTTTAATTTAATATGATTTTATAAACATCAAAATATAACATTAATATAAATTTCGTTGTATTTTCTCTATTTTACTTATATTCAGAAACTCAAAGCGTTTTTTCCATAAAATGTAGATAGTAAGAATAAAAACGTAATTTAGAATCCATCAATCAATCAAGCAAAGCATATGAAATATAATAAATATCGTTGTTTAATGTTAAATACGTTTATTTTACAATATTTTTCTTTCTATTACTTTACCAAAGGCTCGTATTCTTATATAATACAAACAATAAGAGTATAATATTAAAAAAGCACACAATTGATCTGTTTATTTCATATTAAAAACTTTATTTTTTACTGGATAATATATAAAAAAAATGTGTTACAGATATTACATACTAGCTGCGTCCCGCGGTTTCACCCGCATAAGTCCGTATCCCTAAGGAATATCGGGATAAAAAGTAGCCCTTATGTTATTCCAGTTGTCCAGCTATCTACGTACCAAAATTCATTGCAATCGGTTCAGCAGTTTTTGCGTGAAAGAGCAACAAACACATACACATCCTTACAAACTTTCGCATTTATAACATAAGTAGGATTTCTGTGAAATAATTTTTCATCTCTAACCGTAATATCCCCTTGATTACACAGAAATAAAATTTTGGATGTACTGTGATTGTGAAACGCAAAAACATGACACAAAAATAAGGAGAATGCTCGCATACCCGCTGCAGGCCCTTGCAGGCCATGTCTGCAATGAATAATAACGCTTATAACTTACACCACAACAACAAACAAGTATACCAGTCTCATTGTTACCGTCTACAGTGTATTTAATATCAGCGTCATGTTCTATGGCCAGCTATATCGCATGTGTTTGATCATTTTTGTTTTAACACCTTAAAGCTTTATTGTTTCTTGGTGACGATTTGTTGTGCGCGCGAAAACGATGTACAGATAATATACAGACTTCGTTAAGTTTTTTTTCTTCGTGGCTAGAAGATATGTCCAATTGGTTGTTAAGTAAAGTTTGGTCTTCGTCAATTTTTAAATCTTGAAATATATATGCATATTTTTTTTTTTTTTATTTTTTAATTGAAGAAATTATGCTTTCAATGGTATTCATTTATCGCTTTGATTGAACGAAAATAAAAAATCTGAGCTATTTGCATATTTATATGCAAGCAACATTGCTATCCTGGGACCGTGCGTTTGTGCAAGTTAAAAGGCAAGGCTTTCACTCAACAGGTTGTACCTATACATTATGGTTTTGAAAAGAGATCCAAGAAACGATAGGGATAAAGATTAAAGATACAAGCATGTTTTTTTAGATTATTCGTTGTGTTTGAGGTACTTAACCTAGATGTAAATCGAAACAATAATTAAACTGTTCAATTATATTGAATTTTTTGTTTTACATACCCATAGGCTATACCTATGTTTATATATTTTAAGTTAATCGGACAAAGGCAATTGAAATTATACAATTTATATTCTAATTCAAATATTCGTCTCGTTTTTAGCCGTTTGTTGTCAATTCTAAGTCACAAAAGTCTGATAATTCGCGTAACAGTACAGTTGTGTGTTTTATATAATCACACAAAATCTAGAGTGTAAGCCAGGCCTAAAACAGAGACAAGGTGTACATAATATATGTGTAATGTGGAGGGACAAAGCGGGTCGGCCACTGACTCGTCACGGGCTGTTTGCTTGCCTGCTCAAACACGTAGCTACAACATTCAATTCGTTGAAATATTATTCAAATTTCGAATATTTTGAGCAACGGGAATCGCGGGAATCTGATAAGCACAGAATATAATCAATCCAGTGAGCGGGAACAGATTAAATATTTAAAAATAAAAATATTTAAAATTAGAAACACAAATCAGACCAACAAAATTAATGAATTCTGTAGGTACTAAATGTGTAATTGGATCTACTATTAAACTTCGTATAACAAAATATTATATATTTCATACTGGCCATTAAAATCGGCTCTTGGTTGTTTTTTCTATAAATTGGCACTATAACTCAGACAGTTCTGTTAATAAGCTCTATTATAAATAATATACCGAAACCGTTAATTATTAAAGTCATAGTCCTGATAGCTTCTTAACTTGAAATTTAAAATGTGTGCTCGACCACACACAACGGTCAAGTCACTTGGTAGCCGCAGATAAAAAGTTGTTTGAGGCTTGAGTGCGGCACTCTGAGCAAACACTCTCTATTAGGGAAGTACTACTGAAGTGCAGTATATACCTCATTCAATAAATTTCCCATAATGTTACGAGTTTCTGGTCGTTTTTTTTTTTTAATAAATTGAATAATTTTATCGGAGTCATAGCGAACCATTAAATCAATGTATATTATGAAATAAAAGAAAATATAGTTTTATCTTTCTTTTAATTGTTAGGCACTATTTTCTGAAGCCGGACTTTTCATCCTAATATATTGACGAGTTTTAAACTAAATTAAATTTTTAGTTTTATAGCATTGAAATGCTTTATAAATGAGAACAGTTCTAAACTAGTTTATAACAATGTCATTGTAATTTCGTAATATTTCTTGTCCAATTAGCATAGCTTACTCTATAAACGTTTCAAACCCAAAGTATATGACGAAAGTACTATATTAAATTAATTATAAAAAAATAAAACAAAAAATTTGCATACTTTTTAAAATGGATATTGTCTAATACTTGAAAATCGCGACATGTATTGAATTTTCACACACACATTAAGTATCTTTAAAATATTCCATTAAGACCTTATACGATGTTACAAATAACATAATTAAAGGTAATTTAATTTCTTAATACGTAGAACTTTATAAAACAAATGACATGATCAAATGACAGACTTAAGAATGAGACCCGTTATTTCAAATTAAATTACAAAAAGCAGCCTCTAAACATTTCTGTATGTGACAGACGGAGTTAAACGAAAATGTTACGAAAGTTTATTCCAAATTTAAAGTTGTCTGTCATTTCTTCTGATGAGATCAACAATCACGAACAAAAACAAAATGGAGAAATGTAATTGTAATTGTAATTCATACTCATTTTTAATTAAAAAGTTTTTTAATTTTCTAATTGAATGATAATTTCTTTGCAACAAAGCGACACTATATTATGAAGGGGTAACGTCTTTTACAGCGGTCACGTTGTTTGAATCTTTGGATCTAATAAATTGATTTTTTTATTTCTTTGAGCCTTGTAAAACCACATTATCTGTGAGTGTAATAAGCTATATAGCTTATAAAACTCGCAGATAATGTGGTTTATATTTTTCTTATCCCGGTTACATCGAGGCGGAGCTGAGCGCCAGTATTTAATTTCATACGTATTTAATAGCAATAATAGATTCCAATTTTAACAAAGTATTTATTTTAAATAATTACAATTTCGTTACAGAAGTTCATACATTTTATTATATTATCCATGTAATTAAGTATATTATAAATGACTGTACCCTATATGATAACGAGATGCAATAAATAGAATGATTTAGATCTAGTTCCAGAACTATAAATACTCAGATCGCTGCCAATAATTACGCAACCTTCTCATAAGTAGAGGCAATTAAGATAAAGAACCTTACGAGGCTTCAGTACTAAGTGGCATAACATTATAAGTCCTAGAAATAACTAAGTCTATCTAGGTCTATATAAGCGCTATTGGAATCGCTTAACGATTCATTTGATTTTATAAAAAGGAAATGATGTTTGATCAAATTAAAATTTACAAGCGTAGAGTAGACAAACCCAATGAGCTAGAAAAGAAAATCAATAATCATTTATATAATTTCCCAAGTACTTTTTTGTTTTTAAATAGATTGGCATGATCTAACAATTTAAAAATTGAAATAAGGAAAGGTATAACTAAATCTGATGTCAAATGAACCTCATTTTATGGGGGATAATAAAATAGAGAGGGTTAATTTTCCGCATTTAATAATTATTAGAAATACAATTTCGCTACCTATTAACAGAGGTATTTCATAGAGGAAACATTATATACTTTTGAGGTGTTTGAATATAACACTTATCTTATTCGCGTGTCTCTTATTCATTTTATAGCTGAAAGCTGGTATTTGACATAAGCGTATTATGAAGATTAATGTAAGCTTAAATGTTTTCTATATACAATAAAATAAAAGAATATTAAATTGTGAGTTTTTTCATAATAAAGCAGTTCTTGTTATAGATTTGTGTTATCTCACTTGTGAACCCTAATTCAACTAAACTCGTCACTCGATAATGTAAATCAATTTTTTTACTAAAACGAACACGTCTTAAAAGGCAATCAAAAGAATTTTTATCTCTGTATTTGTCGAGAAATATTAAGTGGCAATTGTGTCCAAATACGCCGACCAATTTCATGTAAACGCATCAAAAAAGCATTACCCCATAATATATACGATGATGAAACAAGTCTTCCATATACCTATGCGTAAATATTCGCCGGTGCATCGTAAATCAATGGTTTTTGTCCCGTCTCGCAACGCGGTGCGTCGTCGAGCAACGATCGATTTCGGCTGCGAACTGCTGCTTTTTCTCCCCCAAGAACTGGCTGTATCAATCATAATTGGTTAGTTTTTGCGATTTCCAGAAAGAGCATGATGCGTGCACGCATGCGGCGGGAGCGCGAGGCGCGCGGGGGCGCGGGGGTGTCACTGTGCAAATGCACTCGTAAACTCGGCGCGAGGTCAACGCACCCCCTTCCCACAGCTCCGGACCTATAAAACTTTACAACAGATATATTTCATTATACTAGAAATAGCTAATTTCCTTAGAACAACACAATTGCATATTAAACCCGTTTTATATTGCAAAAAAAGGCGAACGTGTTCGCGCGCGTTTCCAATGCATTTTAACTGCAATAATATTTAAACAACTTAATTCATGTGATTACGTTAAGATAGAGTCATTAATGTTCAACTTTATATGTCGGTTGCTTGTTTTAAAGTTGTCGTTTATGGGCATGTTTTTCTTGGCTATGTAATGGAAGAGCGTTCATTAGGTACCGAGAGAATTGTATGACTTTTGACAGGCTATAATGGAATGTGTAAACAGCGCAGCTTACTTCGCTGCACTTGATTTTATTATGGAATAGGCAAAGACGGTGGGAACACACGAGGCGCAGCTTTTGTTGTGGTCATACTTTATTTGTTGAAAAAGTATGTATTTTCTTTGATTTTTTCAAGTAATATTGAAAAATCATCTATCAAAGGACCCTTAGTTTTTGACATACTCAATATTATATGTAGTATAATTTTGAATGCGTTGTATTATGTAATTGAATACAATCATTTTACATTTCACATTTTTACAGCCACAAAAAGTATGCCTTAACAAACAAAATCCAACTGATATGCATGTATGCCCTAAAAGATTTTCGCTACTTACATTGTCTAGACTAAACACAAGCTCTGAAAAACATGTAAAAACACTATACTTGTGCACTGGAATTCTCTCCAAACACTTCTTAAATAGTTAAAGAGGTAATTTGTTCTGCAAAACGTACTTGCGGCTCATTGTTTGTTTAAAAATTGCTCGTATTTTTCCACAGAAACACTTTAGTTTTGCACCGCAGAATAAGCAGGCATTCGTCTGTTTCTGTATTGCGACGGAAAATTAATAGAACTCGCTATTTTGTTAGGTAAATGCAAAAGGAACTTTGAATATAGAGAGTAGATACATATACATTTCTTGAACTTTCACAAAACATCCGAATGCTGACTATTTTTCCTATCCGAAATATATGCACAGGCAAATAGAGGCTTAAATCTCTATAACTAAATAAAGTAAAAACTAAACGACAAACAAAGATTTAACGTAACCCTTCGGCTGTAGATATACGGCGAAATGTGAAAATACCATGAGCGAACCAACCCGCAAATCCGTACCTTCCATTTCCCTATTAGATAAATATCGTGCAACCAGTTCATTATAAACATCTTGAGTTGATATTTTATTGCAGATTTCACCAGCTGCTCGCGGCAGATCGCGAGAAACTTTGAACGCTTTGAGATAGAGGTTCTAAAGCGCATGATAATTAGACGGCACATACAAAATGTATCTAAGAAGCGAGCGTCTCATCTCTGGCTAAATATGAAACAAGATTTTGTAAACTTGTATACATAATAATGTCCATCTATTTAAAATTTTAGTCATATCATGCCAACTCATTTATAAAACATTTCGATGTGGTTCTCAAGTTTTTTCATAAAAATTCATAATAATAATATTTACTTTTTAACAAAAAGAAAATTTTAATTCAATATCACCTGAAAATAAAATATGATTCATACAGATACTTTTAACATACGTGTTAATTCCCTTTTATGTCTAAAACACAGCTTAAAAGTAAACAAAGTATGAAAAGCAAACAGATGAACCGCAAAACTTCCTCAACTCTCGCAATCAATTACAAATGGCTGACGTTATGAAGCGTGTTTACACTTGTGGTAAGACTAGTTATTGTTCTTATTATATTTATTCTGATTAACTGTTCTGGTCGGCCCTTTAATACAACTCCGCAACTCAAGAGGCGCGACTTAGACGAAAACTAAAAGGGGATTATGGTTTCAAAAGTTTTGTGCCCGAAAAATTACGTATGTGAGCGTATAATATGGACTATATGTATGCTAATTTCTCTAGCATTACTTGCGTGCGTATAAAGCAACTGAAAATGTTGCTTATTTTCTTAGTTGCTTTTACCGCAAATTGTATATTTCGGCTATAGTTTGGCTTTATTTGAGGAAAAACGTTTCGTCACATCTATATTAAAATTTAAATCATGTTTTCGATTGAGTTAATACACTTATTTCGATCCTTGTAAAATAATTGCATTAAATATGTTTATCAGCAAACAAAACGTAACACGCCTTTCACAGTTACCTCAAAAATTAATAGCTGGATTTATTTCTACCTAACATTCAAGGTTGCAATTTTCTAAAATCAAATATAAAGAGATTGTAGAAAGCAGAAAGTCCGATCTAGTGCAGGCGATCTCATTTTTACCTCTATATCTTAGCTTCACCTGTAACTGGTTTGACGTCTAGTAACGGGGGAAATGGCATTTTCATTTACGCTGTTATTTGTTCTACGTTTTTGAAATGCCCCGATGTTTTATAACTCTGTTTCGCTGGTTTACTCAGCGTGGTCGGTTACAATATACAGAAGTAAAATTGAAGTAGACATATATATGAAAAGTGATTATTCATTTTAGTAGTGTGTGGGTAATTGTAATATGGATCAATGGCTCTAGTGGTCGACATACGTCAGGAGAGAAAAATTTTAATCCAATCTTTCGAAGTACAAAAATAGTAGTTTGCATTGACAATAGTGTGAATACATTATTTATACCTAGGCAATACTTTAACAGGTTTTAAAATTGAAATTTACTGAATTGTCAGTTATTAAATAATTGAGTAATTATTTAACTTTCAATTTAAGAAAACATTATGAAACTACATAGAGTTCTTACGAATTTATAGCATCGCAAAGTTCAACAACAGCATTAATTCAATTAATCAAGACCGACATTAATTATTTGAAACCGTTATATCATAAAGTTTAGTATCAAGTGCGTGCTAATTAACAGAATCAGGTTTTCTGTCTAGCCAACCTAACCTAAAATATTTATGTATTTCATGTCTGGCTGGATGTTTGAATACCAATTCCGGATTGTTTTACTGTTGATTTGTAGTCAATTATGTGGTATCGAATCAAAACAGTGTCAAACGATTAATTGGCGATTTTTATTTATTAGCTCGACGAACGAAAATAATTTTGTGTTTTATAAATATCAGTTTATCATTTTGTCCTCTTAATGGGAGGCGATATTAATTTATGAAAATAATTTACATCATTTATATTTCGTAACGTTTTATAATAAAAGGATATGTAATCTATAAAACGCGTAAAAGTTAAAACATACCTATTAGCAAATTCCAAGTACATATATTGATACATAACAAATCGTACGAACTCATAAATTTAGATTTAATCATTTCAAATTCGAAGCTAAATCCAAAACGATTTTTATTCATAGAAACTTTGAGAAGTATGAATATAAAATTGTATTATTAAACTACGACCGATTCGGAATGTCTCTGTTACAGAGAAGAATTGGAAAAGTTTTATATAAAATTATATTCGTGACGATATGCTATCAACTTTATTTATATAATTTTGATCCACATTAAAAATAACAATTGATTATTATGCACGTACCATTATATACGTTTACTACATAAATATAGTAATAAACCGTATAACTTCCTCAAAGGATATCTTTTTGCGACTATTTCAAACAGTTATTGAGACGCATACTGAAGATAGCATACTATTTACCGCTCTAACAAATTAGAGCGTCGTACGTTCGTCTCATCAAGAATCTCTCATTACTTGACGTCCAAGGATTTTAATTAGAGCAGTACCCTTACATATCTGTGATATCTGAGACGTAAACGCCGATGCCTAAAGAACGCTTGCAATTCTTTCGAAGCTTTAATTTTATTAATCTCCATTATTTCTACATTATCAGATTATTGCAGATGTATCGATAAATTGCAGATATATTAAGAACATCTAGCTTTTTGTGGCTTGAAGTTCTAATACCACAGAAACTGATACGTTTTTGTCTTGTTTAGAAATAGAAGGTACTTGAATAGAATGTGCGTTGTCGGTACACAATTTTCACTTATTATTTAGCATGACGGTTGTTGGTAGCTTTAAAATAAACACGGCTTGAATTGTTTAATGGGCACAAATATGAACATAACAGCGGATTCTGGTATGACAGGTTATAATTTTTTATGAAAACCCGTACTTAATTAGGGAGTCTCGCGGTGTATATTATAATTATATATTAGACCTGGCAACCGCGCTGGTGCTTCGTCTAATAGTAAGCGAACTACCGCCCATAAATATTTGCAGAAATAGGACCTCAACAAATAACTTACCCGTTTTAAGGGATAAGTGATAAGGAAAGGATTGACGACAGGAATCGAGAATGGATTGGGAAGGGTAAAGAAAATGAATCGAGCTTCCTCTCCTGTAGGAGACACTTGCTTGATTATGCGCTTGCTACTATTTCACGCCGATCTACAATGGAGGTGTTGTACCTTCCTGGGTGCAAGCTGGTCCTATTCGTGCCGAAGCGTACTCGACCTTAAAATTGTATACAGTCCTATTTCGTTGAACTTCAAGCATGAGTTACAAGTGAACAAGAAAGTATCTTATTAGTTCTTCAACCTCTTTATTACTTGACCGATTTTCTTAAAACAAATAAAAATACTGCTGTATTTAAAAATTTTCAATAGAATTTAATCAACCCACATAGATACATCACTACCGTATCTGTTTCCTCATGCAGCACGTCAAACCATGTCATTGGTTGCGGACATGTGTTTCCGGTCACTATAGCTGATGTGGTTACAATAAGCCCGCTTGGAGACTAGAACGTTCGATATTTAAAGCGGACGTATATATCCTATCTCTTTGTTTTTATTCTTTTTTTTAGATGACAATACCATGATATTCAGACTGAACACATAATACCATAACAAATTATAATTTATTATCAATTATAATGCGTTTTTATTTGGGTCTGAGTAATTGTATTGAAATCATGATTTGTTACACGTTTATTTATGATACTTACTTACAGTACATTATATGGCAACTGCCTTATATGTTTCCTAAACAAACTGTATTTTTAATTTCATTCGTTCTTGAAAATTTTTAAATAGTTTGGACATCCATAGTTAACATATTCTAATATTAAGTTACATTCATATTATGCATGCAAATTAAGCCAGCCACTATTGGCAATGGACATATTTGGCATCTCTCACTGAGCATCTGTTCCAAGTTTAATTGGACATCGTTATGTCATTGTGGGGTGATAAGGAATTATCCGTAGGCGTGTTCCCTACTGACTTGGATATAGATTTTAAGAAAATTATATGAACTAAAACTGCATTTCCCATTTTAATTTATATTAACTACAATAAATTTACAACTTCTATTGAACAGTGGTGGCTCAGTTGCGACGGAGATTCGAGACCAGGTGAGGGTGTAGAAAGACAACACCACTGCTCGCAACGTTGAACAGAAAACTTCAATGCTTCTGGCATGACAAAGAATAGAAACATCGACGATAGTGGGATTAATAGAATATATTTTTGGAAAGCTTTCCACGTTAAAATGATCCTATATTATGAACTACAGACCGCGGCTACATGTCATTAACATATCAAAGAAGTCAATAGAAATGGCTGCAACATGGCATCCAAGTAGGAACTAAAAATAGCGTAAAATTTTTCCTTGCAAAAATAATTGAGACAACTAGTGGGCGTTATTCATGATTCATGAACATTGATCGAGAGCTTCTATTTACGCTCCGTATAAATTGCCACTGGTATGAATAATTATTGAAAGGGTCAAATGATTGATGAATGATCTCAGTAAAGCTTATTTTAAATTGATTTTATTCTAAGGGAGGAAATGACACGGAAATTAAAAATGATGGAAAATGACACTTAAATAGAAAGGTTTGTATAATGCAGCGCTTGTCCAAAATCCATAGAAAATTTACAGTAGTAGTTATGCCAGCTATGCCAGTAAGTGTAAAGAACTAAGAGAGCACTGATATATACGTTAGAATAATCTCTAATTTCTTATTTCCTGCCTTGTAATTGATACTTAATAGAACTTATTACATACGGAGCACTCCTATTAAAACACACGATTATCCAGTCAGTAAGCCACGTGGGCGAGCACTAAACTACAATCTCAATTAAATTTTACAATTCCAACTGTCTCCGTCGCGATTTAAATCCGTTAAGTTTATTTGAATCCATTCAGAAAAGTAATAAAATAAATTTAACGATGTACTTACAGCTACACGGAAGCGCAAAGGCTCAAGCAATTCAGATATTTTAATTGGCCTGTTGATATTAACTTGATCGAACGTCTTGCTGCATCCCTTCTTTGAAAAGTCGTAACTTTTTGTTAACCCGGATCCATGGGAGACATACGATTGCATACAGGTTTATCTTGTCCCATAGGTATGGGATTCCGAAGAACGTAATTCGACAGATCTATCGCAACGCAAAATTTTATAGGTACCCTCTCAATTTTGTTTACACAAATATCAACTTTTAGTGATCTTTGATTGCCGAATGTGTGTAAATGTGTGTAATGTACAACTTTATGGATTTCTATTTTTTTGTGTCATGGCAATTTTGCTTCATATTGATCTCTGAAAAGAATTTTAAAGGCAATAAAATCTATTGTTTATAAAATTGATATCACAAATAAGTTTACCACAATTGGCAATCAAGTTATTGCTCCGATAAACTAATTCATAAATTTTTTTACTTTTAAAATTCAAGTCCACGTTAAATAAACATAGGGTTACATCCATTTCAGAGCATCCATAATTCATAAGCATTCAACGTATTCCACGTAAACTATCGACAATATTTTTTCATGACTTTGCAACAAAACTAGAAAATAACATTGCAAGGTCGGCCTACACCCTTAGCTTCCTCATTAGCATCATTCTGTTTCAGAGTATACTGAATGGACGTGACATGTAATCGAATGGTGCTTCGTGAAAAATATTCCACACACATATTATAACCAAATTTTCCGCTTTTATTTCATTTTACGTGTTATTAATCAAATAATAGTCCTGGTTAATTGAAAATATTGTTACATTAGTTGCCTTGTTGCCTTTACTAACAGTTTTGTCAAAGAAAAATGCTTACTAATGTTACATAAAGCAAAAGTATATTTGTTTGTGATTCTATTACGTCAAAATGAAGAAATAATTTTACATTACGGGATCTGTGTCCGAAGATGGCTATTGATTTCCAATAATTTTTTGCGGTTAAACATCTTTTTCACTTTGGGAGCTTCCTTTGACTAGACGGGTGAAGCTGCGGACTATGAGTTAGTATTATATTCGCTTCTTTTATAATCTCTGTGAAATTTTAGGTCACTGTGACTTAATAGCTAACTAACTATGTAATGTATATAAATTTTAATATATTTATATTAAAATTTACAATCTAGCTCTTCTAAAAATCAATTAAAGACTGGCTAGTTATTTTAACTTGAGTTTTCTCATCTTAATTATAAAAACTTAGAGAAGGAAACTTAGAAAACTTAAAGAAAATTTATGTTACTGTTCAAAATTCGGGTCAGCTATTGACATTGTATAAGATTATGCGTTGTAATTTAAAGTCACACACGTTTTCACCTAACGCACCTACTTGTATCGCAACATATTATCCTACCATGCCTTACCTGTCTTTTGGGTGTGGTACCCTCCAAAAAGCAACACGACCTGAATCTTTCTGAAATATATCCTGAGTTTTATAACCTATTCGGAGAGAACATTACTTCCTTAGCCGTTCATGTCAAAATAAATTATGTGATAGAATTAACGCTGCCTTTTCGATTTTGCTTCCCTATTGCATTTCTTAATCATTATTTGGGTTTAGTCTTGATTTATTTAAACTGATGTACTTTTGCGCTGAAATTTGCGATATTATTCGGGGTATATGATAGGTTACATAAAGTATTATCTTTAATACTTTCAAAACCGTATTCGTAGCTAAGTCCACAAAGTTAATATAGAAGAGTAAACGACGACATTATTAAGCCTTAATCAGAAGTAAATATTATCTCGACTCCCACCTACACAGCCAACTCTATAATAAAATATGGTCCCTTCATTAATTATACTGCAAATTGAGTGGGCACGGGACAGTGTAAGAGTTAGCAATGAAAGTTAATTAGCGATGTTTAATGTAGTTTGCATTTGTGACCGGTCGTTTTGAATGGCGCAGTTTAGAGTTATATTGTGGGGACAATTTTGGCTAGAAAACTAATAACCGTTGCGGTGTAGAATGCTATTCAATAAATGATTTTTGGAATCGATAGGCGAATGACGGAATTGCAAATAGGTTTGCATATTGGCAAGCCGATGTTGAGCTAATCAAAGAGCAATTTTGCGTATTCATTTAGTTCGGTACATCGAGCTGTGAATATTTTTTGGAACTATTGATATAAAACTATAAAAGTATGAATTAAAATTATAATAACGAGCCCGAGCTATATGTTACATGTTGTTAGCAGCTCGGGTCACTATTAAGAGGCTGTCACGAATGTTCTAATATTCCATATACCTATTTGATTAAGATGATACGTAATTATGTATTGTAACAATCTCTCAATCAAATCAAATTTTTATCCCGGAGATCCCACGGACATGGGAACTTTGCGAGGAAAACGCCAGACCGTTTATGTTTCCCTTTAACTACGCGGAAAAAGCCCCGGGTGGAAAGGCAACCTAGTTAAAGATTTTAAATAATTAATTACACTTCCTTGGTGCTGTTGAGAGTTATGCACTCTTAAGCGTAGGTCTGGTTCTTGATTCGATTCTCCGTGGAAGCTTAAAAAACCTCTCAGTATGTAGTAAAGATATGACCATCAATGAGACACATTTAAAATGTATCTACCTCTTGCTTCAAGAGGAGACACGAAACTCCACTTAATAGCTATTTAATATTTAAAAGGGGCATTAAAATAAAATAAAAAATCAGCATTTTGTTCCGTTAAAATCTTAGTTTATTTACTTTAAACACAAAAGACATAAAGCAACATAAGCCGCCTAACAATAACGTTAGCTTCGAACACCTTTAATGCAATATACACACGAGATAGAGAGCTCTGTACACAAGCACACTACTGGGAACTGAATCTTTGACGGTAGCAGTCGTGCGATACCTATTAGGTGTATATTGTATAATGGGAGAGGCAGACAAACACACGTGATGACGCATTACACTAGAGTTCTGGCTCGTACAGACATTACCCGTGCGAACACGGCGTTGGAAAGAGCTTAATGTTATATCTTATACCTTTAAACGAGCAATTCTTGTATATATATATAATTGGAATCTCGGAATCGGCTCCAACGATTTTCATGAAATTTAGTATACAGGGGGTTTCGGCGGCGATAAATCGATCTAGCTAGGCACTTTTTATACCGATATTCCTACGGGATACGGACTTACGCGGTTTCAACCGCGGGTCACAGCTAGTGTATTTTTATATGATATATATTGGATTTATTTATTTCTTTCTTGGTTGCATTAGATGTAAAATACTTGTTTTAAAATGATAAAGTTAGAAATTATATGAAAAAATAAAAATTAAGAAATTTTGTTGTCCAAATATTAGATATAAAAAACAGTAATTTTGAGAACCTTCTCTACTTCTTAAGTCGGTTAAAAAATAAAAATTACATCCGCAACAGCATTATGTGTTATGTGACATTATGAAGAGTTTAAAGAAGAAACTTTTTGTGAAACGTGAAACACTCCTTCGTTGATTTCAACCACAAATGGTAAAAAATAATAATATAAAGAATTATCTCAACCTCAGACCAAGTAACTAAACAGCAAATCTATCTTAAGCATTTTCATTGAATGAGTTTCAAGTAAAATCAAGTATTTATTGTATATATAGGTGTAAGTAGTTACTTACAATTTTATGTATCGTGTATAAAATGACTTTAAATTAATATGATCGGTACGAGATGTGTTAAAAAATCATTATGCCTTAAATTAAAAATAAATAGCACAGACAAGGCCTTTTAAAATGTAACATAATCAGCAAAAGTGGCAAGTATTGTTTTAAAGAAAAAGCACAATACAAAAATGGCACCTGTGCAGGCACTGTGTAGTTTGTATCATAAGTGTATAATGTATGTACCTATTGATTATATATTTGAATTGAACGCCCTCTATATTTTTTAACCGTAACATAGCTTTGACGAATTTTGTTCCCTTAAAGTTGAATAGATGTCTCTGATTTTAAAAGTTATAAGACAATATGTTCACCATTATTTTTATGAAAACAAATCAATGCTCTGCACTTTATGAAATTAAAAACTTAAAAATCTTTTATACAATTTTTCCGTAGCGTGATTGTGGTATTTTATTTTGTCTGGCGAGAAAATATATATTCATTAATTATGACATTAATTTTACTGTACTGTCAACGTCAAATTTGGATTTATATTCTGGTGTCATTTGTCAAACTCGCTCATGCGAGTCAAGTTGTCGGTCGTATATATAGTTTTATCAAATTCTTTCGGTTACAAAAGGTTATTGTCGTTTTATCTATCGGTTTGTTTATAAAAGTGTCGTTTTAAACGCTGTATTGATAAACAAAAATCAACATACGCCGTCTCTATGGTCATTGAAAAAATATTTTATTATTGCCTCTGATGCCGCATTGTTTTTAATTTTGTTTGAATGGTGAAAGATGGACGTAAATCGCTATCGGTGTCTATTTAACGTGTCTTTATAACGGACATGAAAGAAAAGTGTACTTGTTCCGTGGAAATAAACTTTTTATCTCGTGTATGGTAAGTGCTGTGACATTTTTAAGACACTCAATCGTTATCGTAATTGTTTTTATTTGGACATACAAAACATATTGATTGTTCATCCCGTCCGAGTTTCATATTTAAGATGATAATTCCCATAGAATAACCAAAAAAATAAAAATAAAAATAGGAACAATTTCCTGTTTATTATGATGTTTTTATAATATAAAGTGTTCCTCACTTGATATCTAAACACGTTGAATTAGTTTTCATAGAAATCTGTCTATTATTGTTTATTTTAACTTACTTGAACATCACATGTTAGATAGAATAGATCCTGTTTTTGTTAAAATATGTCAGTACTGAGCAATAATAAAGAAGAATAAATTCTAGTCTTTAATTGTTTAATTGCTTATTTCACCAAGTTTCATTAATTTTAGAATCCCTCAATTTAAATCTCTATTTTTTTTTTATTCATTTTTTATCATTATATATATATTTATGAAATTATATTTGTCTAAGTTTACAATGTGCTTAAAATTAAGTAAAAATTATTCGAAACATGTATGAATATATTTCCATTGCTTTACAGACCATCATACGCAGTCATGGCAAATGATGAATCCAGTGTTCGGGTTGCAGTCAGGTAACAAGATAATGCACTTGTTTTTATTATACTTACATAAATTATCCACTTTTTTTGTCTTTAAATACTTCTTATATTTGGTGTTCTTTCAAAATTGTAATGATTTTATGGTTGTTTTATTGTTATTTACAAGATATGGATGTAATATTATACAGCTCATAGCACTTAGGGATCATGGATGTGTCCAACAGTGGTTAGTTAGTTTGTTAGTAGTAGAAGGTTTGAAATTGCCCCCGTTGTGCCTAAGTTTAGCATGTTGAAATGAATTAATTCTCAAAAAAACAGTATTAAAACAAGCTGGGGTTCGGTCCTCTGGGATCCTGCTTCTGGCTTCCTGCTTGATTGAACTGCCTTAATCTTTGTTGAACAACTGTATGGATTATTAGACTGTTATTGGTATAAACTTGTAGTTAATTTTTTAAAGGGAATTATTAAGGATATATCCCTAATAATATAATACTTTAATATACTAAAGTAAATAAAAATGAACTATAGTATTCATTTTTATTTACTTTAGTATATTAAAATATTTTAATTATTGAGGGAATACATATTCATTTTATTTCACTGAATTATTACGATCAGAAAGTTAATAATAGTCTATGATAAGTCAATTACATCAATGTAGAGTGTAGTTGATTAATTTAAAAAAGTTCAACATCCTATTGACTTGTACAAATTATTGCAAACGCGAAAGTTTGTGATACACTCACTCACTCTCAGTTTGATACTCTTTCAAAAGGAAACCACTGTCTCAAATCAAACTAACTCTGTGCCCAAATTTTATCCAATTTGATTCTGTGGTTAAAGCGTGAAGGAGAGATAGACAGACATAGTTACTTTCACATTATATAATACTAAGTAAATATTGACGGACAACGATCTATACTTGTTGATTCAATAGATGTCAAGTAAAGCTAGCGATTGCTACACGTTCGTGCACTTATATGATATCTATCGCATACGAGGTGCACATTCAAAATTTTCTCACTGAATTTTCCGCAATCCCGAAAGTGCTCTATTGATCTGCCACTACTCCGTAGTCGATACTTCTAAGAACACTTATGAAGGCTACCTGGTATAATAATGCTAGGAAAATTCCCGCATATCGAATTCTAGCGGCTATTTTGACTCATTACCTCTTAACACCCGTTGTTTTTTTAAGTGAAGATTGCATTTACGTGTAACAAGAGCCCGTGGTTATATCGAACTTCCGTTGCACAGAGAGCAAATCCCCACCGAACTAACTCTATTGTCTTCCGTCAAGCCGCTTTCAGTGGTGTCGTGAATATTGTTAGAATTCTGCGTCCGCGATCAACTTAAACAACCGTACATAGCTTTTAAGTGAAGCTCTGTAGCTTATGGAGTTTTGCTGAAGGTTTCGGTGCGGACCGTAGCGAACTCAGGTGCCTTGCTCTGTATATATACCTATTGTATATAGGTCGAGTCCCCTACAAGGCAACAATAGAATAGGGATTAACTAATGATCAAAAAGAAATTATCGTTTGAATAGTATATGGATATGGGTTGCATTTTAAAGGTTCTACACATCAAAAGGGCACATTACATAATTTCAATATAAATAATAATACCTTCTTGATATACCTTTAGTCTATTGAATACTTAACCATGAGAGTTATTGATCGGTTTCCATCGAATTATCTTTGTGTACACAAGGCTTTTATCTAATAACCGGAGTGAGTATGGCTCAATGAAACCACGTTGGTACATTCCGTGAATACGTGCTAAAAGTTATGTTTTAGCGTGGATTTGGTAATTTGTTGCTGAATGTGTGAAACTTACACTTTTATTTGTTACATAAAATTACGTGTTAATTTATTTTACTGATGACTTATTGAAAACTGAATTTGATCATATAAATAGTTCATTTACTGAGTTGAAATTTTAAGGGGATATATTCTTCACGTGTACATTCGTACTGCTTTATAGTTGCAATCAATTTGGATGGGGTTCGCTTCCCCTTTACGTATTTTGCATTGATTTTCGTTCCTCGCATGTTGGTCAGCTGAGTCCTCTTGGGTGAATAGTTATTTTTTGATGAAGAGAATTTAATTTATTGGTTATTAGTTTTCTGTTCTTCTTTGTATCTAATAGATATGTATATCGATATGATTGAATTTAATACAAGGAAATCCAATTTTTATCGGTGTTCATTATTTTTAGTAAACGAGAGTGAAATTACCATAGAAATAATATATGTTTCATCAGAATAAAAAATAACATATCGCTCTCTCTTTGTCGCTCTGCCTCCAGACACAAAAGTCATTCTATAAAATCGTTCCATAGCATCTTTAAAGAAAGACAAACACGCACAAAATCGCTTTTAGAATGTTAGTTAGGTTTTACCATTTATACGTATTTATCATATATAAATCGACATGATTTTTTTCTGTAAGTTTTAATGCCTGTAACTTGTCGATTGCTAAACAATTTTTCGTATGTAATAATTTACGAAGGGGCTAAACTTGTAATTTGTTGTCCCCGATTTATGAAACGACATGGCTTTCCAGAATTCGATAAAAAGTCACCCTTCGGCGCCTGGCCGCCGTGTTGAACTGCGAGCATTAGAATTAAAGTGAAATATTATATAGATCTATTTAAGCCATTAGCCGACTTTGACGAAAGCAAAGTATAAAAAATAGTGATCATACAACATTAATACATTTCTGTCAAATTTTTGTTATATGAAGTACAGACATAAGTAGTCTTAAAAATCAGTAAAGGTCTATCTATGTCTGACAGTACTCAGAAGACTCATCACCTAACAATAGTTTCATTAGTTCACAATGATGAAATCATGTTAAAGAGTTTTTATGTATCTTTACTTTGTACTTTATAAAATCGCTTATCCTCGTAATAACAATTTTGAAAATCAGTGAACAGTACAATAATTTAAGAAATGCAAAACCTATGTGAAGTCAGTTAATCTGTCTTTTATACGTATAAATGAAGAATACATATAAATTATGTGTTGTTTATAAAAGGATTTTCATTCATAAATTGAAAGTATTCACAATATAAACAGCGTACTTAATTACTCGAACAATAATGTTTACACAACTTGCATATATACTACAAAGTATAAACGCTAAGTGAATATTTGTACTAAATATAATTTGTTAACAGTAGTGTGTAACATTATAATGCACTGGAGTATAATTTTTAATTCGTTAAGACTGATAGTCGCAGACTGAGCTACTTAAATCAAGCATAACTCTTATTCATTTCTTGATTATAATACGATTATTCTTTATATATGTTGTTAATAGCACGAGTAATCGATGCACCTACGACTTTACATTAATGCATAAAGAATTTATATAAGCTATTTAGGAGTATTTAAAGTACTTATTTAGTTCATACCTACGTGAGACACGTGAAGATCATAAAAGTATAAGTCTTCCAATAAATGCACAGACGGAATGATAATACGCATGTATTATCCAATCTGTCCTTGCTAAAACCGTTAAATTTATTTGCATAGATTTGTGCGCAAAATCGCAAGTGACAAATTGCTTTAGCAAGGTGTGGCGCTGATGTAACCGATGTTTGAACTTTGTTCGCGAATTGACGCCTCGCATCCTTCAATAGTCATAATATATTGTGTCAACACGCGTGTAATGTCGGTTATGTTGGATTGATCAATCTTTGTGTTTGTCCAGTGCAACATCTGATATTTGCCTACTTTGTGTCGAGCGTCTAGCGCAATTGCTACTTCGCTTCTAACAATACGTACTTTTTGCACAATGTTTTGTATATGGATTTCCAAAGAGGCCGATCGTTGAGGATATATGTACGTAATATATACCTAAAGCTCGATGGTGTTTTTGTTTAGTTATAATGACAGTTTGATCTATTGTTTGCTTTAACCCAAGGTATATATCAATACCAAAATTTGCGTCTAGTGATGAACATATTCTGTACTATGTACAGTGACAACGTTATATCTATATTTGGGCAATCGCGTAATAGCAAAACTTTTCATATATCATCTTATTAAAAACCTCACAAAATGAATGACGCATTATAACTTCACGCAACATTAGAGATTAATTTTATAAGAACAAATCGATTAGATAAACATAAACCGCTCCCCAGACCAGGGGACGGGACGCAGTGTGCTGTGTGCATGGTAGACCAGACGACAGGCACGTGACGAGACATGTGTGCTCAACACAGCACGGAAAAATCCAATAAAAGCTGTTTTTATATTAGTTTACATATATTTATAAATCGCTTCGTCGTTGACGTCGAACGACTAAGCGCAGCCTTAATGGAGATGGGAGTTTGAGTGCGGTGAATTCTTTATGGGCCCAGCTCTTGTTGAGTACTCTGATTTGATGTACGGAAATTTAAATTCAACCTGTTGCTTTATTGATAAACTGCTCTATTAGATATGTGTATTTAAATTCGTTTCTAAAAGAGTTCCTCGAGCGGTTTGTGTCGAAATAATACTTCAGGGCTTTATTTAATTTTCATAGTCAAAATTCAATTAGAATATTATTCTAAAATAATTAAATAAATAAATATAAAACATGTCATCTGCTTTACTACGACATAAAATTTATTAAAACACGTTGAAGCTGCTATCGATACAAAAAACGCTTACTGTAATTTGAGTTTCCTTAATATTATTTTGTAGTATTCGTGTAGATAAGCTTGTAGCTATTGTAAATTGATTTTTTACAATTTATCTATAGATTATGTATATCACCACAGATCGAAATGGTGAAGTAAAAAATTGCGAGGAGACCGGCATGTCCCAGAATTAAAAGTTCGACGATATGCAATATCTGCCCACCCGCACTTGGACAGCGTTGTGGATCATAACCCGAACCCTCATAGGAGGCTTGTGACCTTGCAGTGGGAGCGAATATGGGCTGATGATGACGAAGCCAGTTGCATTCATCAAGTTCCAAATGTCTCTTAACATACATTCAGCGAAAATTTTTTGTGGTCGAAAAAATATAACAGCTTAGTTTCTTTCTTATTCATATTTTTCTTACTTGTATCATTACCTATCCGCGAGGCGGGCTAGTGATCTGTACTACATCTTGGTCTTTTGGTCATCTGGTCTTTTTACGACCTATTTCAGACACTAGTCCTTCACAACGTTAATACTACTCAGCAGTTTAATGATTGTGAAGGCAAATAAGGAATTTTTTATTTCATTTCGTAGCTCTACGTTGATTAGTCCTTGAACCACAACAGCTTACTGAAAAATAATATACTACAGAAAAACGCATACTTCTTGGGTATTTGTTTACGATTTATGACTATCAGTTTGTATAAAAGATAAGCGTCCTTGTCCAGTGGCACGCACGCTCATACATAATTCATTGATCATAGATTAATGCTCCAACAATGGCATACTTGGTGTTAACATATCCTGCAGTTGCAATATTTTTGAGAACGTTAAAGATAATATATGTTCGTGTATGGAGATATTAATTACGTTAGAATTTAAAGACTGCCCTTAGCCAATACTTTCCAACACTCTTTATTCTGTAAGATGTTAATTTTATTTTGATCAAAATATAAGAGCGAGGATTATGGAGTTAGTACATGTGACAATTTTAGGGAATCGTCCAAGTGCCAGTCGGACCCGCGACACTAAGGGTTCCATACAAATAAGATAAAATTGGTCACCCATCCTATTTATTACCGTACCAATCGTTGCTTTAAACTTTTTTTATAATAGCGACAAAAGAAATAGATCATTTCCGAATACATAAATAATTAATATATGCATATACAAATAGTGCTTCAGGAAACATTTCGCTTTCATTTTAACTGGTCTTGAAATGTAATAATAATAAACTGACAACGCAAAATGTCATGGAAAGATTAACGCAATTATATATATCAATTAATAAATAATTCATTCGCGGCCACTCTAAATACTTGCAGGTATTTAAAATTGATTTGTCGTTGAAAAAATATTAAAATCAAGCCTTTATATTCGTCTCGTGAAGCTGTCTTGTAATTTATTTGTAGAGCTAAACATGGTTTATTTAGCTTAAATCGTATTCAGTTATAGTCGTATCTACTGTCCTACAAATCCAACTGTATTACTACTAATTATACTATACTAGCTGCGCCCCGCCGTTTCACCCGCTTAAGTTCGTATCCCGTAGGAATATCGGGATAAAAAGTTGCCCATATGTTGTTCCAGTTGTCCAGCTGTCTACGTACCAAATTTCATTGCAATCGGTTCAGTAGTTTTTGCGTGAAAGAGCAACAAACACACACACATCCTTACAAACTTTCGCATTTATAATATGAGTAGGATAGTAGGATTGTATATTAATAATTTTTGCTTGATATCCGTCCGCTTGCTTTGAATAGACCATTGTGACTTAATTAACTCGATAACTATTGACTTGCAATTTTGTAATGTTACAATAACAACCTGTCAGTTAGATTGATTATTTTTCAAGTCACTTGGTGTTCACCTTTGTTGTATTTATTGTGACTTTTTGTTGTTAAATATGTCAATTCTTTCAATAGTACTATTAATATTCATACATAACATTTGGCTTGGTAAGTTGATTATAATTAAGACATGCAAGATGTCTTGCTTTGCTAAAAGCGCATTCAAAAATATTAAAAATATGTTCATTCCAAGCTTGAAAAAAGCTTTAAAGAAATTCTGAACAAGAAATTACTTAGACGTTAGCTAAGATAACGATTGTGTCAACAAGGGTTTTCTTTAATCCTACTATCCTACTTCCTTCTACTCCTACTATCCTACGAATATTATAAATGCGAAAGTTTGTAAGGATGTGTGTATGTTTGTTGCTCTTTCACGCAATAACTACTGAACCGATTGCAATGAAAATTTATATGTACATAGCTGGACAACTGGAATAACATATAGGCAACTTTTTATCCCGATATTCCTACGGGATACAGACTTACGTGGGTGAAACCGCGGGGCGCAGCTAGTCTATACTATATTTATTTGCGTGAGATTGAAAAATATCTGCTTACATAATCAAAAGCTCATAAAATCATGCGTAACGATTTGTATTTTGTAGTATTCTTAATGTCCCATTTCCGGAAGCAAATTAGTTGTTAAGTTCGTGTCATTTATCAAACCAACTGACGGCTTATTGACCCCTGCTATGAGCAGTTGGACATCCTCTCGTTACTGCATGGAATCAAGCATTTTGTATCATATCCCGTGTTAGAAAGAGGGGCGATTGAAACATTGTTACTATACTTTTTAGAGGACTGGGAAAATGGAGAAATTTGTTACATTTAATGGAAATGCTGAGAAATTTAAAATGTATTGCAAAAGTTTTGGTTCATGAACTGGACATGACAGTGGTGATTCATGATCTGCATATAGTATATAAGCATTTTATAAGGTATACCTTTATATACCTTTATTTACACCTTACCTATCTAGCAATAGGTTTCGAGATATTCCCGTAAAACTCATTTTCGTGACCCTGTAACCTTTATAACAATTTTAACCTGCACGATATCTTTATAGTTTTTTTTTACATCTAGGGTACAGCGCCGTAAGAAGATGTATTCAAGAATTAAGCTAACGAGACATTTTTCCGCAGATAAAACCTAGTAATTTTAAGTTGGGACTATCTGCGATGGTAACTTCAATTTTGCTTATTGTGGGTGTGAATGCGACAAGCGGAAATTTAATTTGTTCTGCGGAGTTCGTTGTGCAGTATTTGAGAAGCGAAACTCTAAGCAATTTCATAGCTGTCTTCTTACTCTTATGCCATGCACTATTTGAATCACGCCGGAATATAAACTTTTACTCAATTTCTTTCTGTTACTAGCTGTCCGCCCGTCGCTTCGCCCTCGCAGAGAAAAGTCGAAAGGAAAGAAAATACCGGGATTTCACGCAAAGTTCCCAAGTGTCAAACTCTCTCTGTACCAATTTTCATCCAAACCGGATCAGTGGCTTAGGCGTGAAAAAGAAATGGACAGACAGAGTTATGTTCGCATTTCTATCTTTAAATAAAATGGAGTACGATAAACCATGACCTTTCACACATTAACTGCTACCAACTCCAAACTGTTCTAGTACTCCTCGTAAACTACTTTTGATTATTTACTAAGACCTTCGAAGAACTTGAAAATTTATTGAACTAATTTCACGGATCGATAGAACTCAATAATTCAAGACGTCTTGATAACGTTAATTTCTATAATTGCTACGCTAATGGAAGGCTAAGGAATAAGCTGTTCTTGATTCCCAACTTCGCTGTAAGAAGGGTAATGCTTTTTAATGCATGTATTCTTTGTATTTCACGAACTGTAGGGCAAACTAGATTACTCGCTAGATTTGTCTTACGTGTGAGAGTGACACTGAGGAAGACTGAACGATAATAACTTCTTTACTTTTGTCTTTTTTATCGCTACATGAGTACAATTTGAAAAATACAATGCGATAAAATATGTTATTACTTAGCCACTACATTTAATCAAAGTCAACCTATCTTCAATGATTTTTTCCTAGTTTTATTAATAGTTACTCTATTACTATGCAAAAGTCTATTCGAAAATCAACACACATTTATTACCACAAAGCAATTACCGTGCATTCCCTCGCTAAATTGTAATCAACATTAATGTGTTGTTCAATGCAAACTATTAAAATTAATTTAATTCATAACCTGTTTTGTAGATCGTTTTGAAAGGACAAAGATGAGGTTATGGCACTGTAAGCCCACGCTGAATTAATGGCAGCTGGTGGGCAGCCAGCTATGTTTCGCCTACGACTGTTCTACATAGCTTAAAGCTAATTTTGTTTCGATTCAATCGGATATTGATAGACCTTGTGTGTTGTTACAAATTTTAATGTATCTAGATAAACTGTTTGAGAATTTTCTAATATAATCTTCGTAGCATCTGTTTTCCGTACATTAAAGTAAAATCATATTAGTATGTACCTATTCAATCTTGTTTTTGGTTTTTCAAAAATTAAAGTTATTGCCTCTTGTAACTGGGTCTTCGATAAGTAGAAGAAGGGAATGGTGAAGGATTGGTCTTTATGTCATCGTCGGCAATGGAGCTGGTGGGTCGCCTGATGGTAAGCGCTACAACCGCCCATGAGCATTTGGAGAGGCGTAAGGTCGAATGCAGACCTTACCCCTCTACAAATGATTTGCCGATTTAAAATTAGAAAGGGATTAAAAAGGGATTGACGAGAGGAATAAAAATAGGAATTTTTCAAGGGTATATTGTACGTATATGTGACAATTTATTCATGAGAAGTAATGACTATGTATTCATGAGAATAATTGAGTGGTTGGTATGTTGATGCGCTCATTAGTTTCGGTTGACTGTTTTTGTGGTATGCATTGATTTTCGTAAAATTGCTATTGAAATCTTCGCAAACATTGTTAATTGTTAATGCATTTCAGTCAATATAGTAAAAGATCCACAATTAGATTATCCAGAATTATTTTATTCTACCATTTAGCTTTTATCATATGCGTTATAGTAAGATTATCCATCCAAACCACATCAAAAACTGACTGCTTATTACTACCTAATTACGCAAATACCCTTACCAACGCCATCGTGTACTCGGCTAATGAAAAATATGGCATACATCAAAGTTGGCGGATATACTCAAAGTGTGGCGGATGCCTGACTGCCAAGTATACTCGGTAATTAGAGCACATCTCGTCTAGCGCCTTGACAAGTTTCTGTTCCTGGTGTGTTTTAGTTTTTACAAGGGACTTGAGTGGAATATAGCGGTACGTGCTGGTAAAGATATGGGCTTATTAGTTCTACTTGAGGGAGGAGTTGTCTGATACATACGTCCATTATTTAATCGCTCTAGTATTGAGTTCTTTAGTGTTCTTGAGGGAAACTAGTAATGCATTTTTTTGACAAAATAATATAGTTTGTTTATTATAGGTAGAAGAACTGAGCACATTATTGGTTTGGTGGTTCTAAGTCTATAGTCTAACAAAGACTCCAGTGATGGAATTTGTATTGATTAAATACCAAGAATAGATTATGATCAACATTATATTTCAATCAGTCGATTAAACCGGTTGTTGGGAATTGGTATAATATAAACTTGCAATACACTTTCCTGAAATAAATTAAATAAACCGACAAGAAAATTGTGGAAAATCATGAGTAGCATACTCATGATTACGTTAAAAAATTACAAAGCAAAATTATAATTTATAAACTTTATAAAGAAAAGCAATTTTGAATTTACGTTTACAAAACTACATTTTTAAGTTACTAAAAAGTTATCGATTGATTTGCAAAACTGCCTTACTCTTTAGTAAGTTTTAGTTCATAAATATAACACTAGAAATTAAAATATCGCAACTTTTCCATTCATATTCGTGTTAAAACGCCGTCTTTAACATGGCAACAATTAATCGTACATAGGCACATAGCCATGTCTCGATAGCATCAAGTGAAACAGGAACGATTCGTAAATATCTAACGCTTTGTAACATGCAATAATTTAGTACATTTCAGTTTTTATTTATGAGTTTACGAGATGGATAAGCCAGAGAAACTGTGAAGAAACTCCACAGTCAATTAAGTTTGAGCCGGCTTAAAAAGAAGAAGATTCTCAGTTGTACTTTTTATGTTGGTTATCTCAAAACTTTTAGCTGGGTGAACCGATTTTGGTGATTCTATTGTTATTTAAAAGTAGGCCCTCCGTGTGGTCCCTTTTAATTAAGTCTTGTTAGCCCAGTTCTGACAATTTGAAGGCGCTTAAATTTTTATTAAAAATAATGGTAATATTTAAAATGTATAGCAGACTTATTTGGACTCTCCTTCGTCAAACAAGATGAAGTGACTGTTGAGTGGTGATTGCATCAAAATGTTCAACTTCTACGTTAAACTGGCAACTACGAATCTCGCATATCTGGGACATGATGCTAACAACCTAGGCAGGAACGTTCCGCAAACGTTTACAATGTCTAACATGCAACGATTTTCTTAAGTCGAAAATCGCGTGCGCCTCCTTGTGCAATTATAATAGCTGCCGTTCAATACCCTCCGCTTCAAAAAGCATAAACAATGCGCGTAGGTTTGAAAAGTTGCCAGGTTTATTATACCAAGAAATAGGGAAATATGCAGGACATGGATTTGTAAAGGAAAAGACTGTAATGGTTTCAAACTTGAAGAGTGAAAGCAATTTGCGTTAGTTTGAGCAGAATCAAATGTAATTATTTTCAACATATATGTGGCAATAAAGCGTAAGAAATGAAATTCGAACATTAAAATTACAAACTTAGTTGCATTAAGAGGGAGCATTCGAGTTGAAAAATGTCTATTTATCTTCCCTATATAACATCGTTCTTCTGACGTAGACTAAGCGTCCCTTTTCCGCAAACTTTTCCCATGGAAACATTTTATAAAACGGTAAAGGAGTAAAAACACCAGCTATCCCACCACAAAGAACACCGAAAATTTTATAGCTATTCTATGTATTCAACACATAATGAATTAAAATTTATGTTACCGCTCTACGGGATTATGGTTGCGACAAGAAAGTATTTATAAGGCATAACGCGTGTAAGGCTTCCGTATCCATAACTGAAGGGCCGTGGATGAATGGCGCTATTGACGCATACGCATGCGCGTGTTTGCCATACATGTGGAACACACACGAGTGTGCGTGCGCCACTCGTTATCCCAGACTGCGAGTCGCTTCCGATCGTTGCCTCTTGGCATTACGTTTGGATTACGGGGAGTGTGATGACTCCTGACATTTATTTTCGTCCGTCGTAATTAGTCATGTTCATTTCGCTTGCTAACAGATGGTTTCGTCACATCCACACGTGGTATGTTGGATGATAAAGTTTATAGAGAACTTTATCGATTGTAATATCTAGGTTATGCGTTTTAATATAAACTATGAATTTGTCAACATGAAATGATTTAACTAGTGTTCACAAAACTGGACACCTCATCGTGGTCATTTAAATATTTTTTTCTTTTTTCTCCATAACATATTTTTGTCCTCTCAATTTAAGTCAATGCTAAAATTAAAACAAATTAATTGCTACTAATTAACCAATGCCTGTGTTGTAATTCGTTATAATGGGTCTGCAATTATTTGTTTATTAAATAAATCGTGCCTGACGTTATCTGTTCTCGATCTGTTTGACAGATAACTCACTCTTTTTCAATGATATGCGCGTGACCGGAGTTGATGAAACCGAAAGTTGTTCATGTCGCTCCAATTAATGTTATCTTTGGCATAGAGAAGCTGACATTATAAGAGACCCAGTGCAATAATTCTAATAAATGTAATCTGCTGTGCCCTGAATACGTTTTGAAGTGATGTATAAATAAACTCTACTTTTTTGCTACTGCTTCTTGAGTTCGTCACACTTTCCAATCTATTTCATAGTTTGTAGTAAAATATTTAAGCTTGTGAATCATATAATAACATTTCTTCTTAATTTTTACCAACTGCTAAACTCAAAATAAATTTTCTCTGGCTCTGTACCGTAAAAATACACTACAAAAACTACTTGAATTAATATTCCGCCTACATTACGTGCAATATGCGTAAAGAGTACGAATTACCTAATTGTGCGTTCAGACGTGTAATTCCCTCGTTAATCTTTATGGGTCATCATTCTGCAGTCATCGGGGTCAGGGATCATTCGAGACTTGGAAAGAATTTTAGAGATATTGGATCTTGGAGCGTTTTCTACAGTAAGGCTAGTTTATGCTGATTGCTTACATTTGCGGGGAGGGTATTCGATAGAATTTCCTGGATAAACGGTTCTGTAGGTAGACATGATATGGCACAGACAGATAGAGAGGCAGATTTATAATATTTATTATATTAGTAGGGATTGTTGAAATTCTAACCTGAATGATGAATTTCTATTAATTTTCTCAACATTGAATTAAGTCATACAAACACTTTTATACTCTTGGATATCTTTGCGGATGCTTTTAGGTATATTAGATTATTCTTAAAAAATCATTGTCATTGTTCTAAACAAATCGTAAAAACCACACCACATACCGCTTCCTTTCTCATAATGTACCAACATCCGATTAAGCCCCTATTTGATAAAAAATTAAAGCTATTAATTACCATAATAGGCCCGGATGTATGATTGTCTAGTAAAGTATCGTGATAATGCTGGTTTGCTTGTTACCACCATGATATCGATGACATGTTGAAAAAATATGAAAAATGCTTCATTAATGATAATGTGCTTATCTATGTTTATATAACAACTGTTAAAAGTGAACGCTCTTGTCCCCTACTGGGGTATGGGGCAGATGATATATATTTGTTTCACTGATCGATTCTCTTTGGGAACAAGTAGCCTTGTGTTTTGCTAGACCGAGACAATTTTTTGCGTCTCCATCGATGCTCTAACCCAGGAAAAATAATTAGTGAATTGTAAGCAATAGATGGCTCGATCAGAAGATCTAGGCAGAATGCCTACAAACGTTAAAACTTATGTTGATGTTATAAGATAGGAAATCACATAAATTATTAGTTACTATGCATCTTCATGTCACTATTCAGAATCCATCTGTGTCTCCAGCGGAGATATTTGTAACATAATTATGTTTAAAACGTGTCCTGATGAAATACTTTTTTTGCAGAATCAGACCACAGACGCCAGCCGAGATACTCGAAGGATGTGGTATTTGCGCCAGGGCCGGTGGGCCAGCGGGCGAAGGTGGGATCGCACTAGGCTCGGAGCGCGCGTTCACTTTCAACTATGCCTTCGAACCCTCGGTCTCGCAACAGGAGGTGTACGACACCTGCGTCAGGAAACTTGTGGAGGCAGCCCTCGATGGATACAACGCTACCGTGCTTGCTTATGGACAGGTCAGTCCATATTCCTAAAAAAAGTATTATTTACTACCTATAATATCAGGTACTAT
>NC_052111.1:156016-160759 GCF_012273895.1 Zerene cesonia | reverse complement strand
ACAGATGGCATATAAGTAAACTGTAAAACCATTTTTTATTCGAATCACATATAGCACACATTTTAATTTATCAATGCACGTAATTTATGCATATGAAAATAATAATAAAATCTAAGTAAATATGTATGTGTATAAAATATTATTTACAAGCCCATTTAGGGTTTAAGTTTTAACGTTTCATAGTTAGCGCATTTGAATTACTTCTTCATTTATAATATAGATGGCTCTATGGTAAAAATTTAACCTATAGTATAACTGTTAATTTTCTTCGACCACGCGGGCGCAAATCAAGTTTATTACTAGCTGTGACCCGCGGTTGAAACCGCGTAAGTCCGTATCCCGTAGGAATATCGGTGTAAAAAGTGCCTATGTGTTATTTCAGTTGTCCAACTATCTACGAAGCAAAATAGTATTATTATTCACCAATAGATGTCAGGAAAAAAAAACACGAATAAAACACGAATATGACATTTTCTAAAAAAAAATTCCTAGCTAGATCGATTTATCGCCCCCGAAACCCCCTATATATTAAATTTCATGAAAATCGTTGGAGCCGATTCCGAGATTCCAAATATATATATATATATATATATATATATATATATATATATATATATATATATATATATATATATATATATATATATATATACAAGAATTGCTCGTTTAAAGGTATAAGATAAGCTAGCAGTTCGCCCCGACTTCGCCCGTGGTACATATACAGCCTATGTCACTTAGTGTTGCTATCTAATGCTGAAAGAATTTTCGAATTCGGTCCAGTGGTTATTGCGTGAAAACGTACGTCACCAACATACAAAAATATTAAAGTGTCGTCTTTATAATATTAGTGTCGATTTAAATATTTGCCAAAACTACATAGGATACATCATGTTTTTTTGCTGTACATAAAGTAATAATATATTCAGAACATGTATATTTATGAACTGAAGAAAATTTCCGCAATCACCAACTTGGGCGACAATTGAATGCGGCTGCATACATAATATTAATGGATAAGTATGACAATGTTAGGAAGTTTTGTAATCAGATATAATAAAATACCATGTAATGCGTTTTTTTTTCAATCTTTTATATAGTATTAGTATCGTACATTGTAATTATAAAACATATATCATCTAATATACAAAGCATATTACTGATATACATTTTACTGTTACTTGCAAGTAATTCTAATTCTAAATTGTCTTTATCTACTAAGATTTACCAGAACCAACTGGTTGCACCGATCTTAATGTCCCTTGTTCCTCATGTGACAGTTCAATTCTAACAATTAGAAGGCGGTAATTTTTTTTGTCAAAACCAATTATTTAGAGGTTTGGTCGTGGAAAAGCTCGGACCACCATCTCACAATAACTGAATGACGTCACGTATAGAACGAATAATAGAAATACATAGGTAACTATGTCCGCGTGACAGATATTGGCAAATATGTGGGCAAAGAACGAGACGGCCTCGAAGTTTTCTTAATAAATTGTTTTCGTAACTAAGGCTCACTATCGAGCCCCAAGTGGGTGTGCTTTTTATGTATTTAATAAGAATTAGAGTATTAATTTTGTCACAGTCGGCAATGGACCTGGTGGGACGCCTGATGGTAAGCGCTACCAACCACCCATGAACATTTGAAGAGGCATAGAGTCAATTGTAGACCTTACGTCTCTACAAATGGATTGCCGACTTTAAATATTATAAATGCGACAGTTTATATGTCCTTCTATTACGTCGACACGGATTTATGATATAATTCTTTAGAAATTTTTTCTATTCTTTCAAAATTTCTAATTTATAAAGCATTTCAATGCTATAAAACTAAAAATTAGATATAATTCTTGTTTCTATAGTAGCTAAAGAGTGACAAAGGTTACATTGTATCGCGGAGAAGTATCTCACTATCGTGGGAAGAACCCTTATAGAAGTGATTTAAATGTATGGACACCTTATAAATTCCGATCAAAGCCGCTATATTAATAATGTAAGATGTTGCATGACAATTGTTCATTCTATTTAACCATGATAACAAAAGGAAGGGCGGAAAGCTAGCTATCTATATTCGCGCAGTTTAATTCAATATCCGGGCTGTAAAAGCATATTGAAATATACAACAATAATCCATCGCGAGGTTCTGTGCAGTAACTTATTGCACCAGCTTCGTTAGCAAACGTAATTAGCCACGCGTGCAATGCAGTTTGAAATTTCACAACGTAACTCCCGCTTTGACGTGAAATTTAATAAAACTTTAAAGAGCGATGCCAAAAGCGTCGGAGTGTGAGATAAATGCGGATTACTGTAAAACTTTTTTGTTTAGTGAATGGTGTTACATTAGTACCTACATCTAATAAAATGAAGAGCGTGATAGAAAATATTCTAAATGCTGTTTTTAATACGCTTATATTAGCTGCAGGTTGCTACCAATGCTGTTATTAATAATAAGCTTTAACATTATTTTTATTACGCTGCACCGAATTTAAGTATTTATACTTAGATCCAGTGCTGCGTTTGGATTTATATTACATTCGTATCTAATTAGTTTAGTTATATATAGTCATACATAGTGCATTCTATTAATAACAATTTCCCATTTCCATTTTCACAAATTATATTGAGTTTTCATATAATTTACTATTTGAACTTATAGAGCTCGAGGCTTCAATGCTTTTAACAACAAAAATGTATGTGTGTTTAATATAATCCCACTGATTTCAATGATATGACGAATCGTAAAATGCACTCGAATGCAATAATTATTTTACCTACAAGTTGCACCCTAAATGGACTTCCCGGCAATAAAGGGGTAACTGAGTGCTCGGGGCACGATCGTATGACGCACGTAATTAAAGCATTGCCTAAAGCTACGTTTACTTACGATTTAATCACCAATATTGCAATTTATAAATATACCTCATTCATCCGTAGATATACGAAACATCATTAAGGGTAATTGTTAACTTACCAATGTGCTGCTAGAAACATCTAGAAAAAAGCTAGAAATTAAGGACTATTTAACATATTTTAAACACGACGTTTTCATTATATTATTTAACCCGAAGCTTCGAACACTTTACAGCGAGCGTGGTCACGGGAAGACTGAAGTCCGTTAAAAATTTTGAATTACTTAATGTCCAGCTATTCTTGGCATTTTCTATGTACTGTTTACTCGTATTGCTGTATGAATAAACATAATTATAGCCAACCGTATGTCCTTAATTTTTATTTAACAGTGAAACTCTTAGATTTTAATACTGTGATCCCAGAAACGACGGTGGTTAACAATGTATCATAAGTATTTCTTGCGGCCATTTCGGAAGATAGTTCATTCATTAAAGACAATGAACAGGTGAGTCAGTGAACTCGTTTCCTTCAACGTCTCAGTTTCATAAGCCGGTGTTACCGCACGGCGACGCCGGCCCACAATCTGCTATGGGGTGGGTTTCCAGTTATGCGTGGATTGAGGAACTTAAATCTATATGGCTTTAACATTGTACTGGTGATTATTATATGAAGAATTAAATTTCTTAATTTTTGATATTTTTGTTGTTATAATACGATTATTTATAATTTTACTGTTGGTATAACTAAAATGCAGGCTAGTAATTTGTTTTAGGATATGGATAATGGATATATACCGTAAATAACTATTACCGGATAGTTGCATTCGTTGATAAACAACTAAGCAGAAATCAATAATCACCTATCAGAAAACCAATTGTTCCTGAAAAGTTGATATTTTCACACGAAAAGCCTAAGCTCCATTTGGCTAAATTGTCTCATCACACGTTTAGACTTTGGACGTCTCAAAACTTGATTAGCCAGTACTTAACAAACGTCACGCCACGAGAGGCGAGAACAAAGGAATTCGAGGCCCAATTCACACTTCCCACATCCAGAGATGTATGCATTGCCACATATAATAAGACAATGCTTTTATCTAGCGCACACAATGCAGGTCGGGTTAGCTTTGCGAACAGAGCAGTTCCTTGCATTGTAGGTAATTGAAATAGTGATATGCATTTCCATTCATATCCTCGTATTGAATTACAAGATCAACGAGCCATTTCTTCTCGTGATATAGTGAGAAAAATTCACGACGAAAATAAATACAATTTCCAGGTTTCCAGAAGAATTGTGATTTGTTCCAAAGATAATTGTGCATCCGGTGGCGTGCATCCCACTACAAAAATAACGGAAACAAACAGGCTAATTACAGGATCAATGACGCAAACCGTACTGTTACAATGTATCGTAATTAGTTATGTTTATCAAACCACGAGTCCTAACTTATTAATTTTATGTTTTACATCAATGAGAATTCTATTTAAATATTATGTCCTATCATATTAGAATGAGATATTCTTTGTTATCGTAAGTGGCTCTTCCTCTGACTCAATGTAATTTATTTAAGTATTGCAATATAGAAAACTTAATTTTATTTTAAGACACACGCTTACCTTGTCTAAACGGTAACTTTGACCCATAACTAAAATTAACTAAGTTCGGAGAAAAACATTGCGTCACATTCATCTAAGGCCATTCGCATACATTTATCAATCAAGATATAACCAATACTATTGCGTGTTCAGACGCCCTTAAACATATCTCTTCTATAACATATTTGGCTGGGTAATAGTTTATAATAGGCATTTACGATCAATACACAGTCAGGCACATTACTATGTAAAAGCATTGGTCACTGGGGGGAAAGAGGGTGAAAAACTGTAATAAGGTTAT
>NC_052111.1:154800-155016 GCF_012273895.1 Zerene cesonia | reverse complement strand
GCGAATGTTTGATACCTGAGTTATTGTATGGATTATGAGTAAGGAAAAGATGATATAGCAAAAACTATATTTATATCCGTTGAAATATGGGATGGAAAATGTTGAAGAACAGTTGTTTTGGTGACGCGAAGATGCTCGAAGGAACTCTATTACATATTTATAAAGTCGAATGTATTTACTGCCATTTATATAACATATGTATTATTTCTCACGTCG
>NC_052111.1:153903-154783 GCF_012273895.1 Zerene cesonia | reverse complement strand
ATTAGTTCTAGTCGAGAGTAATAAAATATTTGTTTCTTTGAGTTTCCAATTTAGTATGTGTAACTCATCCATGGGTTCTTGATTTTCAATATGATAACTTGACCCCTTTTTGAAACAAACCAAATAGACTTCATTATTGTGGGGGTGGCTGGAAGACGGTTTATGGAAATTACAGTAATAACCTTGGCTGTGGCAATATTGTCTTATATCATCTATGTTCTTTTGGTTCCTAATAAACATCTTATTAATGAATAAACCTTCTGTTGTAATATATTCTTTAATTAATGGAAGGTAGATACTCAGTTTATCTGTGTTTGTAATATCTGTGTTAAGTTCGGCATCCATACAAAATATTGCTATATTTTCACCCTCTTCCTTGAACAATCTTTCTATTTTTCTTACAAATACCTCTTTTGTTATGTCGGTTTCCCCTAGACATGTTTCTTCAATCCTTATTATCCTTTGTACCGGTTCACACGAGTCACCAACCAAAGCAGGAGGGAAAATATTTAGGACGTTCTCTTTATTCTCAACAATATCACTCTGGAGAGTATTATATACTAATCTATTTAAGGGATACAAATGTGACAAATAATTCAAGATTCCACCAGAACCTTCTGCTAATGTTACTATTAATCCTTTCTCGTTTAATATGCCTTGGTAATGACTTAGGACCTGATGAATCTTAGATGCAGAAGTACTAATTTTCCCTATGGGTCTTGTGCAGTGATGTACCCACTTTGTCCAAATAGGGCTTTCGATACCTCCTGATCCTGTAAGGGACTCGTGAGAAAAATGAAAACAATCTTCTAAAGTACTAGTCAGGCGAATTTGGTGCGGAGAGAGTGTTTTATCACTGTAGATCGTTGTTAATTTATTA
>NC_052111.1:151387-152903 GCF_012273895.1 Zerene cesonia | reverse complement strand
TCGAGATTACTTTTAAAAAAATAATTTATTTAAATAAATTACAATTTTTACTTAATCTACGACCTTAACTATAGAGAGTATTAACTATAGAGAGCTGGTGCGAGAATGACGAGTTCACTTGTGAATTGCTTATATATCTGAGATATCCTCCTGCCTGGTGGTCTGGTGGTGGTTTGATACCGTATAACCATTAAATCAATATCCCTTTGTTTAATCAATTACGCATTGTCCACTAAATGGGCATATTGTTCATGTTGATACGTTCCTTCTTGGATGTCCACGGTGTTATCATAATGAGTTCACTGGAATTCACATAATGATCCTGTAACTTAGGTATTTGTCTTTTATTATTTATTTTAAAATTAAGTGTGGCCTTTTGCTTTGCTTTACTTGCATATGTTTGATTTCGGCGTCTCCTTTTGTTTACTAGTGCAAGTAGTAGATGGAGCGTATGTCACGTAGGCGTTGTGTAGCAATGTGTTGTGGCTACCGTTACAAAAGCGACATGTTTTTTCAGAAGTACAATTTTTTCCGAAATGATTTATTAAACAGTTTTTACATAAATCATTGTTATCAATTATTTTTCGCCTTTCTTCGGGCATTGACTCTAAAAACAATTTACATTGAAACAATGCATGCTGGTTATTGCAGATTATGCATTTCCGGTGTTGCGAATTCCGTATGGTTGACGATTGGTTTACAACAATAGGTTTTAATTGCGAAGTTTTATTTATAAAATTGTTATTTGGTGATTTGAATGAAATTCTATTTTTACTGTAGTTGTCTTGATATTGTAATTGTTTCGGCTTGATTAAATCTTGTTTTCTTCGAGAAGACTCTAATGATATAAATTTTGTTTCAAGGAAATCTAGAAATTCGGTAATTGTTGCTAAATCTCTAGGGTTCTTTAGCGACTCAATATAATCATGGTGGGTTTCTGTATCCAATTTCTGAGATAGTATATACACTATAAGAGGATCCCAAGACGTTATGTTAACCCCCATGGCTTTAATGGCATTGAGACACTCTTTGGTAGTGTCATGTATTTTCTTTATTTGCCCAGCTGATTGTTGTTGCATACTAGGCATCGATAAAATAATTTGAATATGAGAGTTAAATATAATTCTCATATTGTTATATCGATGGTTTAGAATATCCCAACAAATTTGATAGTTATCGGAACTTATGGTCAAGTGCTGTACTAATTTCGACGCTTCTCCTCTCAATTTATTTTTAAGTGTTGCATTTTCTGAGCATTCGGTAATGAATTATTGCTATGTATGGTTTCATTGAATAAATCCTTAAAAGAAATCCATTGCTGGAAATTTCCGCTGAACGTTGGTATGTCCAGATGCGGCGTTGATTTCTCTCTAAATGAGAGCGAGCACATTTTATTGTTTAGTGCCTTTTTTATGGTATTATATTTTACCTCATATTGAATATAAGCTTGTTCATATTCTTCATTCTCTACGAGGCTTTCACAGTCGATTTCCCAATGTAAAGAATCGATGACTGA
>NC_052111.1:147114-150387 GCF_012273895.1 Zerene cesonia | reverse complement strand
ATAACCTTATTACAGTTTTTCACCCTCTTTCCCCCCAGTGACCAATGCTTTTACATAGTAATGTGCCTGACTGTGTATTGATCGTAAATGCCTATTATAAACTATTACCCAGCCAAATATGTTATAGAAGAGATATGTTTAAGGGCGTCTGAACACGCAATAGTATTGGTTATATCTTGATTGATAAATGTATGCGAATGGCCTTAGATGAATGTGACGCAATGTTTTTCTCCGAACTTAGTTAATTTTAGTTATGGGTCAAAGTTACCGTTTAGACAAGGTAAGCGTGTGTCTTAAAATAAAATTAAGTTTTCTATATTGCAATACTTAAATAAATTACATTGAGTCAGAGGAAGAGCCACTTACGATAACAAAGAATATCTCATTCTAATATGATAGGACATAATATTTAAATAGAATTCTCATTGATGTAAAACATAAAATTAATAAATTAGGACTCGTGGTTTGATAAACATAACTAATTACGATACATTGTAACAGTACGGTTTGCGTCATTGATCCTGTAATTAGCCTGTTTGTTTCCGATATTTTTGTAGTGGGATGCACGCCACCGGATGCACAATTATCTTTGGAACAAATCACAATTCTTCTGGAAACCTGGAAATTGTATTTATTTTCGTCGTGAATTTTTCTCACTATATCACGAGAAGAAATGGCTCGTTGATCTTGTAATTCAATATGAGGATATGAATGGAAATGCATATCACCATTGCAATTACCTACAATGCAAGGAACTGCTCTGTTCGCAAAGCTAACCCGACCTGCATTGTGTGCGCTAGATAAAAGCATTGTCTTATTATATGTGGCAATGCATACATCTCTGGATGTGGGAAGTGTGAATTGGGCCTCGAATTCCTTTGTTCTCGCCTCTCGTGGCGTGACCTTTGTTAAGTACTGGCTAATCAAGTTTTGAGACGTCCAAAGTCTAAACGTGTGATGAGTCAATTTAGCCAAATGGAGCTTAGGCTTTTCGTGTGAAAATATCAACTTTTCAGGAACAATTGGTTCTCTGATAGGTGGTTGTTGATTTCTGCTCGGTTGTTTATCAATGAATGCAACTGTCCGGTAATATTTATTTACGATATATATCCATTATTCATATCCTAAAACAAATTACTAGCCTGCATTTTAGTTATTCCAATAGTAAAATTATAAATAATCGTATTATAACAAAAAAATATCAAAAATTAAGAAATTCAATTCTTCATATAATATCACCAGGTACAATTTTAAAGCCATATAGATTTAGTCCCTCAATCCAAGTATAACTGAAAACCCACCCCATAGCAGATTGTGGGCCGGCGTCGCCGTGCGGTAACACCGGCTTATGAAACTGAGACGTTGAAGGAAACGAGTTTACTGACTCACCTGTTCATTGTCTTTAATGAATGAACTATCTTCCGAAATGGCCGCAAGTAATACTCATGATGCATTGTTAACCACTGTCGTTTCTGGGATCATAGGCTTAAAATCTAGAGTTTCACTGTTAAATAAAAATTAAGGACATACGGTTGGCTATAATGGTGTTTATTCATACAGCAATACGAGGAAACAGTACATAGAAAATGCCAAGAATAGCTGGACATTAAGTAATTAAAAACTTTTTAACGGACTTCAGTCTTCCCGTGACCAAGCTCGCTGTAAAGTGTTCGAAACTTCGGGTTAAATAAGATAATGAATAAGTCGCGTTTAAAATATGTAAAAAATAGTCCTTAATTTCTAAAGCTTTTTTTCTTAAATGTTTCTAGCAGCACATTATTCAGTTAACAATTAGGCTTAATGATGTTTCGTATATCTACGGATGAATGAGGTAAATATACCTAAATTGCAATATTGGAGATTAAATCGTAAGTAAACGTAGCTTTAGGCAATGCTTTAATTACGTGCGTCATACGTTCGTGCCCCGAGCACTCAGTTACCCCTTTATTGCCGGGAAGTCCATTTAGGGTGCAACTTGTAGGTAAAATAATTATTGCATTCGAGTGCATTTTACGATTCGTCATATCATTGAAATCAGTGGGATTATATTAAACACACATACATTTTTGTTGTATGTTAAAAGCATTGAAGCCTCGAGCTCTACAAGTTCAAATAGTAAATGATATGAAAACTCAATATAATTTGTGAAAATGGAAATGGGAAATTGTTATTAATAGAATGCACTATGTATGAATATATATAACTAAACTAATTAGATACGAATGTAATATAAATCCAAACGCAGCACTGGATCTAAGTATAAATACTTAAATTCGGTGCAGCGTAATAAAAATAATGTTGAAGCTTATTATTAATAACAGCATTGGTAGCAATCTGCAGCTAATAAAAACGTGTTAAAAACAGCATTTAGAAAATAAGATGTAGGTACTAATGTAATACCATTCACTAAACAAAAAAGTTTTACAGTAATCCGCATTTATCTCACACTCCGACGCTTTTGGTATCGCTCCTCAAAGTTTTATTAAATTTCACGTCAAAGCGGAAGTTCCGTTGTGAAATTTCAAACTGCATTAGCTTTATTGGCGTAAAATCCATTTTCCGTGGCTAATTACGTTTGCTAACGAAGCTGGTGCAATAAGTTACTGCATAGAACCTCGCGATGGATTATTGTTGTATATTTCAATATGCTTTTACAGCCCGGATATTGAATTAAACTGCGCGAATATAGATAGAGCTAGCTTACTGCTAGCGGCTTCGTGTGGTTAAATAGAATGAACAATTGTCATGCAACATGTCACATTTTTAATATAGCGGCTTTGATCGGAATTTATAAGGAGTGCATACATTTGAATCACTCCTATAAGGGATTTTCCCACGGTTATGAGATACTTCTCCGCGATATAATGTAACCTTTGTCACTCTTTAGCCTACTATAGCTATCAGCAGAAACAAAAATCATACCATAAATCCGTGTCGATGTGAAAGAAGGACAAATAAACTGTCGCATTTATAATATTTAAAGTCGGCAATCCATTTGTAGAGACGTAAGGTCTACAATTGACTCTATGCCTCTTCAAATGTTCATGGGTGGTTGGTAGCGCTAACCATCAGGCGTCCCACCAGGTCCATTGCCGACTGTGACAAAATTAATACTATAATTCTTATTAAATACATAAAAAGCACACCCACTTGGGGCTCGATAGTGAGCCTTAGTTACGAAAACAATTTATTAAGAAAACTTCGAGGCCGTCTCGTTCTTTGCCCACATATTTGCCAATATCTGTCACGCGGACATAGTTACCTATGTATTTC
>NC_052111.1:140023-146114 GCF_012273895.1 Zerene cesonia | reverse complement strand
TTAAGTAAAAATTGTAATTTATTTAAATAAATTATTTTTTTAAAAGTAATCTCGACCGAGTTATTTTTACTTGCATATCAAAGGCGCCTCAAGACACGCTACCGAAGTTATTAGCCACCGCTAATATAAAAATTAAATCGGAAGATGGCTGTAATTATCTTATGCGTGCGCTTATTGATCCCTGTGCTGAGTCATCATTGATCACAGAAAATGCAGCTCAATTGTTAGGACTACCCCGTGTAAAACGCAACTGCATGGTGGTGGGAGTGGGTTCAAAGGCGAACAACAGTAAAGGGGTTGTTAAAATTAAAATATCGTCTCTTTACAATGACTTTACAATTGATTCGGAAGCGTATGTTATGAAGCATGTTGTCGATAATTTACCAAGTCAGTCATTTACAAAACCAACCTGGCCGCATATAGAAAATTTATCTCTGGCGGATCCTGATTTCAATATAAGTAAACCCATTGATTTGATATTGGGTGTAGAAGTATACGAGTTAATATTACTTCCCGGCTTTATTCGTAGCAGCATATCTCAACCGATTGCTCAGAATACCGAGTTGGGTTGGATATTAAGCGGTTCTGTTGCAACACAGAGCCATTGTAATATTGTTACGGTCAATATAAGTAACATTCAAAGGTTTTGGGAGATAGAGGATATCTCAGAAAATTCATCTGATATGTCTAGCCAAGATCAATACTGTATGCAACATTACCAGTTGCATACAAGGCGCCAGTCAGATGGGCGTTATGTTGTTAGATTACCTCTAAATCCATCAAATAGATTGGAGTTGGAAGAGAGTTATTTATCGGGTGATGATCAAACATACATTTTTAAACACCAAGAGTCCACGAAAGCGTTAGGACTGCAGTGGCATTCGAGAAAAGATCAATTTTCGTTTAATTTGAAAACCGAGTCATCTACCAAACTAACCAAAAGAACTTTGCTTTCGAGTATATCTAAGATATTTGACCCTCTTGGGTGGCTGTCACCCGCAACAACCAACCTTAAATTATTATTTCAAAAAGTCTGGCTACTTGATATAAAATGGGATGATGTCCTACCAGACGACATCATCTCAAGATGGAAGGCCTTGGAAAATGACTTAAATAATATTAACCGAATTAAAATACCGCGATGGTTGCGTTGCAATAAAGGTGACACCATAGAGCTCCACGGGTTCTGCGACGCATCGGAGAAGGCCTACGCATGTGTCATTTACTGCAGAGTAAAGGGTGGTCCAGATACTAAACCATCAGTAGTCATCATAACGGCAAAATCACGTCTAGTACCCGCAAGGAAGACCATTTCGCTACCAAGACTAGAGCTTTGTGCAGCTGTTTTACTATCAAAGTTGATGAAACCTGCGTGGCAATGTTTGTCAAACTTCAACATCAAGATTTATTGTTGGTCTGACTCAACAGCTGTTCTCGGTTGGCTTAACGGCGAACCGAGTCGTTGGAAGCCTTTTGTTGCTAACCGAGTTAAGAACGTAGTAGATGTGATACCATCCACTAACTGGCGATACGTAAAGTCTAAGGAGAACCCTGCTGACTGCGCTAGTCGAGGAATCACAGCTGATCAACTAGCCACCCATGATATTTGGTGGCATGGACCAACCTGGCTTTTAACTTTCAATGAAGAAACAACAAAAAATATTATTTACAATACCAATGAAGAAATTAAAAAGACTGTTTTAATAAATACATCAACCATGAAATATGATAACCAAGTCATTGACTCGATATTAAGCAGACATAGCGATTTTACGCGAGCGTCACGAGTGCTGGCGTGGGTGCTACGTATGCAGACACGATTTCGTAATAAACCTACTTATTTAACGATACAAGAACTAAGAAAATCGAAATTGTTATTAATTAAACACGCACAGTCAATAACGTTTACAGATGACATAGATTATATTAAAAAACATAACCAGCCCCATTCAAAAAGTACATTACTAAAGTTGAATCCATATATTGATGAACAAGGAATTTTGAGAGTTGGGGGACGAATTTCAAAGGCGAATATTCAACATAACATGAAACATCCTGCGATTATACCACATAGCTGTCAATTAACAGACATGCTGATTGACCATGCGCATAAGATGACCTTTCATGGAGGTGCTCGTTTAACTTTGGCATGGTTGCGGCAACAATATTGGATTATCGGTGGAAATAATGCCGTTAAGAAGAGGATAAGAAAATGCGTTATTTGTAGAAAACACAGTCCCTATAAACACGACCAGTTGATGGGAGACTTACCTGCAGCTAGAACCAATATAACTCGACCTTTCTACCATACGGGGGTTGATTTTACTGGCTTTGTGGATATAAAATCTCAAAAGGGTAGAGGAGTAAGGTGTACCAAAGGATACATCGCAGTTTTTGTGTGTATGGCAACCAAGGCCATACATCTAGAACTTGTGTCGGAACTGACCGCTTCGGCATTTATTTCTGCTCTCCGTAGATTCGCAGCTAGGCGGGGAACACCTAGTCATATGTATAGTGACAACGGAACCAATTTCATAAAAGCGAATAGATTGTTACAAGAAGAGATAGTACATCTAAAATCAATAATTGACGAACAGTTCTATACCGAAATAACAGAAATGCAGATTGAATGGCATTTCAACGTTCCTTCGTGGCCGAGTGCAGGCGGTCTCTGGGAAGCAGCCGTCAAGTCTTTAAAATACCACCTAAAGCGAGTCATAGGGGAACAGAGGTTAACATACGAGGAATATTCTACGTTACTTGCGCAATTAGAAGCCTGTCTTAATTCCAGGCCTCTGTGTTCATTGAATGAAGATCCAGAAGACCTCGACGCTCTGACACCAGCACATTTTCTATCTGGGGGACCGACAGCGACCATAGTTGAAACGGAAAAGGACTTGCGGACTAGGTGGCAACTCATGCAGAAGATATATCAAGATATCTGGAAGAGATGGCGAGCTGAGTACCTAACCCAGCTTAACGTTCGCTCTAAGTGGCAGCGACCCCAACCTAGTATGTAAATAGGCGATATAGTCTTAATACATGATGCTAATCTACCACCTGGAAAGTGGGCCCTGGGTAGAATTGTAGAATTACATCCAGGAAAAGATGGATTCGTCAGAGTAGTGTCCGTTAAAACCAAAAACGGAATCATTAAAAGACCGATAGTAAAACTATCTTTATTACCAGTCGGTGAAAAAACAAGACATAATCCAACTCATACAAGCCCGGCAAGTAACATAAACAATTCAAACGATGGGTCATCAATACTAAGGACTAAGACAAACCGGACCAAAAGGGGCATATTTCATTTTACAACAACACTACTTATGTTGTTTACATTCTTAACATCATCTGTTCAATGTACTCATAAAGTTATTAACTTAAACGACACCCAAGGTTTATATTTTGATAAGTTTTCTACCGTGCATATCGCTCAGGATGACTGGAAGCTCGTAGTTTACTACGATATAGAGCCATACCAACAAGGATTAAATTTAATAAAACTTTATATAAACCATTTAGAAAGCCGTTGTAAAATTTCTCCTATTAAGGTTCATTGTGAGTCTGTAATGTTACAATTATATCATAGCTACAATGAACTACAGCGATATAACAATGTCTTGTCGACTCATCAGTTCCCAGGCGGGCACGCGCGGCGGCGACGCGGCCTTATCAACGCAGTGGGGAATATTGCAATCACTTTATTCGGTGTACTCGATGACCATTTCGCAGAACAATATAAACAGGACATTGACATATTAAAAACCAACCAAAACCACCTCGCTGCACTGTGGAAGAACCAGACATCCATAGTAGAGGCTGAGTATAATGTATTAAGTAGAATGAAGACTTCCATCGATAAACAACATAAAATGTTCAACCAATATCTAAATCAATTACAGAATGACTCAAATGTAGTTAACGGTCGAGTTCAAAATATAGAAATTACCAACGAATTTTTGTTCTCCTCAATTGCTGTTAATAGTTTGCTGACAAATGTAAAAGATGTTCAAGAAATGTTATTAGACACAATCACTGAAGTTTATTACGGAAAATTTAATATTCATCTTTTAAAACCAGACCAGCTGATGCAGGAATTGAAGATAATTTCGGGAAAATTATCAAAGGACTTGACTCTACCCATTCAAATTAGTCTGTCAGAATTACCGAAGTTATATCACTTATTGAAAGTACGGGCAAAAATGATCGCAGATTATCTTATCATCGAGATAAAAATACCTCTCGTAAATAGAGACACTTACGAGGTATATAAAATAATATCTGTTCCAAAGAGACTTAATAATAACATGGTCACCCTAGTCCCGGTATCAGATTACGTGGCGATTAACTTACAGAAAGATTTATATTTAATTTTGAATGAGTTTGATATTAAAGAATGTTTCTATTTTGACGTTAAAGAACAAATTTGTCCATTACGAAAACCTATTTACCACATGAAGGTTGATGAAAATTTGTGTATAAGATCTCAACAAACACAGGCTTGTCAAACGAAAACTGTACCTTGTCAAGATTCATGGGTACAATTAAATAATGTTAACACCTATTTATTTTTTTGCTGCGCACCTCGGTCGGTAAGAATATTATGTGAGGATAAAATCAGCACGGATCATCTCATAGGTAAAGGCTTAATAATGTTGAGTGCAAATTGCATGATTAAGGGAAAGGATGTAACCCTTATTGCACAAAAACAAGAATCGAATACTGTGACCCTCCATGCAGATGTCCTAAAGCTAGAGATACCACCGGTCAACCATATTTTCAACCAAAACCCAATACCATCTACTAAACTGGAACCAGTGATAAGTGGTAAGGATAAAGAATGGGAAGGCATAGGCTCTCAAATTAGGCAAATGAAATCGGAAACCGCGTTAATAAATAGCATTTCATACCACGACTTGCATCATTATGTCGTGATCTACTTGTTGGTGGGAGCAGCAGCAGTTGCAGCAGTGTTGTACGGCGTGCGGCGGCGGTGCACGCGCCCGCGCGCCGCCTCTACTGCGCCGCCTGCCGCGACCCTGGGGTCAGCGGCGGCGGCGCCACGCTCCGGCAACGGTCTCGCTAATCCGGTTTTTAGGTTCAGTGTAAATGACCAAAGTGTTAGTGTAAGTGATCAAGGTTTCAATGACCAATGTGTTAGTGTTAGTGAAAAGCAATGTGGTAGTGTTAGTGAAAAGCAATGTGGTAGTGTTAGTGAAAAACCATGTGTTAGTGTGAGTGAATCCACCTCACCCTTATTTCGAAAGCATCGCTTTACGGAGGATACTAGTGTTAAACCATAAGGACACTAAGGATTAGTTTAAGAAAAATGGAATCACCTTGTTTCATCATCACTCATGCCCATCGCTTTTCATCCATTTTCTCGTCGTGGGAGCATGTACGGTTTTCGTACATCACGTTGCGCGTTGTCAGCATTTTACGCCGATGCGCAACATTTTTGTATTACATTCAGTTCGCATTCGATCACCATACAAATCGCGCGTTCTCATAACCATTAACCAAACCATATAGAATTAAGACAATAAACGGATTATTGTACTTAATTCTTTTATTTACCAAACATTCCAAAATACTCTGTACGGGCCCTACAACCCCGTACAATAAGTATGACAATGTTAGGAAGTTTTGTAATCAGATATAATAAAATACGATGTAATGCGTTTTTTTTTTCAATCTTTTATATGGTATTAGTATCTTACATTGTAATTATAAAACATATATCATCTAATATACAAAGCATATTACTGATATACATTTTACTGTTACTTGCAAGTAATTCTAATTCTAAATTGTCTTAATCTACTAAGATTTACCAGAACCAACTGGTTGCACCGATCTTAATGTCCCTTGTTCCTCATGTGATAGTCCAATTCGGACAATTAGAAGGCGGTAATTTTTTTTTTGTCAAAATCAATTATTTAGAGGTTTGGTCGCGAAAAAGCTCGGACCACCATCTCTCAATAACTGAATGACGTCACGTATAGAACGAATAATTGTAGTGTATACATGTGGGTAGGACTAAAATCATGTTTCAACGCTTGTCAGTTTGCTACGGACAATAAAAGTG
>NC_052111.1:138885-139023 GCF_012273895.1 Zerene cesonia | reverse complement strand
TACGTATAATAAACTAGCTGTGCCCGCGACTTCGTCCGCGTGGAGTAGTTATTTTGGGCGTAATATTTATTTTTGGAAACAACCTCCTCAGCTTTTTAAATTATAGTCATTCATTTTATGTTATTATTTCAAACAATT
>NC_052111.1:135484-137885 GCF_012273895.1 Zerene cesonia | reverse complement strand
CCCCTCCTTTTCTTTCACGCAAAATAGGCGCTTGACGTCGAGTTGCGGAAAACGAGCCCGTATTTATTATTATTAAGTGTATAATTAGCAACATCTTACAAATATGATATTTTTTATACTATAAGTTAAATTGAGGAATAAAACACAGAATATCCTTAAATTATATATTTTCTTCCTTCCATCTCTCGATCCATTCCACAATAGTATTAACATTGCTTTGCAACTGTTCTTCAGTGTCATTCCTTAGCTCTACAATAATTTCAGGCTTGTATGATGATTGTGCTTCCTCGAGTAAGGTCTCAAATATTTCACACTGTATGTTGTCCTCTAATTTTTTCCCTGTGTATCCCCTAAATTATATATTGGATTTGTTATCAATTAGAAATTATTTAAGTATAGAAATTACAGTAAATACAGTTTCAATTTTCAAGTTTGAAATAAGCATATAAGGGTCTTTGAAACATGGAAGGCAATTGTATATATAACATTGTATGTATTGTTTCTGAAGTTCTGAGTGGTTAGTAGGGCCTTGTGGAAGGGGTGAATCTACACCGTTCATATTAAAAAACATACATAATATGTCAACCAATATGTTGCAATACACAAGCACCATGGTACTGGTACTAAGCATACAATCATGCATTGTGCCAGAAAGGTTTTAATACAAATCAGGAGCTATTTTATTGTCATGTGTCATGTCATCATTAAATTTTTTCTTATTTATCATGTTCAAACATTTACCTTTGAGTTAATCTATCATACAATGTTGTATTGTTTGTCCTTATAACAAAGACGCCATCAAACCATCTTTCTGGAAAGAATTCACAGCCATGATAATCCACAATATTACCACCTTTGGCCATCATTCCTTCCATGACATCCAGCAACTTTAAACAAGAAAAAGATATGTGATATACACTGTTGTATGAATAAGATAGACAAGTGAAACACAAACAATATATAATAAAAACGGTAACAGCTTTTACTCCATTGTATAAAACTAATCACATCTCACTTGTTGGCCTACACAAGTTGGGCAATTACGGTTTTTTATTTTCTTATTTGATCGCTTCGCCATTCGACGAAATATTTGGGTCGCATAGCGTATACAGTACAGTATTAGTATTAATTTAATTCATCTTAACTTACTTTATCTTCATTGAGGAAAGGGCATTGGTATTCTGGATCAAACTCATCTAAGCAATTGTGTTCCTCGGCCAACTTGGAGACTTCTCTCCACGCAAATTTTACACGGTCTGCCAATTGTCTGCTAATGGTTGATTTTCCCACTCCAGGAGTTCCTATTTATATTGAAATTCGGCATTAAATCTACTCCATGCGTATTATGATAATATAAACATAACCTCTAAAATGTACCTGTTATTAATATATTCGGAAAACTTCGTTTTAAGTTCATTATTGTGCTTTTTCTTTATAGGCTAGAATTATTGAATATATAGAAAGTGATAAAATAAAAAGATAAAATTTCAGAGAAAGCAGACAAAACTAAACAAACAGATTTCGAGGTTTGATCAAATTCGTAATAAAGATTATGACATGCGATTAACGAATTCTGTCAAAATGATGACAACCAAAGATGAAAGAGTAGTATATATTATTATACTTTTCTTTGGTAGTATAACAATACGGGTAATGTAATGTAGATATCATCTAGTGGAGTGAGCGACGAGTCCCACAGACTCAACGAAAATGGTAATTTGAAGCGGTTTTAGTACTCTTAGGTTTCATAGAACTCTGAGCAGTACTGTGGCAATGTCGAAATCATGGTCGAAGTAAATTATTTAATTAAAATGCCTCCAGAACGGGAAAAAGGGTTTAGTATAAAAATATCGCTTTACTGCGTTTTGGTCGCACATGGATACTATTTTATTTATTTTACGCACGAGTAACACGAACATGGATACTATTTTATCTATACTAATATTATAAAGCTGAAGAGTTTGTTTGTTTGATTGTTTGTTTGTTTGTTTGAACGCGCTAATCTCCGGAACTACTGGTCCGATTTGAATAATTCTTTTTGTTTTGAATTTTCTTCGCAATAACGTGATCGTTGCAATAGTTTTGACGGGTCCAGCAGTTGGTCAAACAGTGCTTATACCTCGCATCCCAATGATACCAAATGATTTACCTTTTAGTTTTAAAAGAATTCAATTTCCCGTTAAACTATCTTTCGCCGTTACAATTAATAAATCACAGGGACAAACATTTAAACACGTAGGAATTGATTTACGTCAAGATTGCTTTACACACGGCCAACTAATAAGTGTATAATCTATGGCCAACTATATGTCGCGTTGTCACGATCTGCAGGGCTATTGGCTAATTTTGACACATTAAGTGATCAACAAAGTTTTGATGATCACTGAAATTTGATGTCCAC
>NC_052111.1:128315-134484 GCF_012273895.1 Zerene cesonia | reverse complement strand
CAAATATGTCAATCGACAACGTTACCCGTACGACTACTATCAGTTTAGACATTAGAGACTTCATAACGGATTTTAAACATCGAACACAAAAAAGGTTATATCTTTCCATACAAACTCTTTTCCCACTTCGAACCACACGCACACTAGCCGAAAAGAAAACAAAAAAAAAGAAAAGCAAAACTTACAACTGTCATACAAATTATTTTCCCACTACGAGCCGCACACTAGCCGAAAAGAAAAAAAAACCCCTTATCTCACCTAAACTCCGTGCTCATGACGAACTTGTTGCCGTCGGCGTCCCGGCCGGCGACCACCGGCTTGTCGCCCTTCGCGAAGTCGATGCCGTAGTCGTTCAGCTCGTGCGTGAAGTCGTCCTTGTCGCTCACCGCGAACGTCACCTCGTCCATCTCTTTTGCGACCTATATATATATATATATACAATGGTATAATGATTTATTGATTTATAATAGTAATTATTATTTAGCACTAGCTGTTGCTAGCTTTATCGGCGTGGACAAAATAAATTTCCATAGTGTTTTTTTTTTTAAATGAGGATTATGAATATCTTTTGATTCGTATTTCACAACGTGCATAACTTTTAATTAAACATTATGTTGATAGTGATCTTATTTATCCCTATTTAATATATACGCAAAAGTAGCTCTGTCTATCTCTCGTAAACACCTAAACCACTGAACCGATTTTTAGTATAATTGCTACAAAGATAGTTAGAGAAAGAACATAAGATAGTTTTTAATATTGAAAATCGCACGGAGACGGGACCTATGCTATGGTGAAATCTTGGGGCTACATTCACATTTAGACGCGGGGAAAGGCTGCTCAATCATAAATCATGCAATATCAGCTGCAACCAACACGGAACAAAAATGCAAAATAAGATTATCTATCTCACCTTAAGCACTCTGTTCCTCCAGTAGTTGGTACCCTTGGGGTTCTTAACATAGTCCACGTCGAAGTAGGCGACAACCAGGGGGTCGGTGAAGTCGCGCATGTTGTCCTTTAGACGGATTCCGACAAGGCCGTGGCTGAATAATTACAACTCTCTTTATATATTACGAACAAAAAAAAAAAAAAGGTTCAACCTAAAAAAAAACCCCGTCCCCAAATTTGTTTTGTCGGTCACCTTGAATTTGAAATGTCTAAAAAACTTCTCAAGCCCCGTTATTTGATATCCATATTGAGGAAGTTGAGATATAAGAACGTTTTAAGATCCCCTTAGAACACTCGCACAAAAGTCACTTCTCTTTAACTAATTTGAAATCGCTTCATCGGTTCAGGAGCTTTGATGCAACAGACAGACAGACACGTAAAACTTATAACACCCCCTCTTTTCGCGTTGGGGTTTAATTTATTAGCGTGATTATAAGGGACATCAGAAGGAAGGCAGCATGCGTGTATCAACAAGATGATTCTGTTGCACACATCGCATTCTTGTCATCATTGTCCCATGGATAAAACACATCCTACTAATATCCTACTTCCTACTAATCCTACTAATATTATAAATGCGAAAGTTTGTAAGGATGTGTGTGTGTGTTTGTTGCTCGTTCACGAAAAAACTACTGAACCGATTGCAATGAAATTTGGTACGTAGACAGCTGGACAACTGGAATAACATATAGGCAACTTTTTATCCCGATATTCCTAAGGAATACGGACTTAGGCGGGTGAGACCGCGGGGCGCAGCTAGTCTTTTAATATGACTTTTAAATCAGGAATGAAATAACGAATTCAGGAAACGATTTGTCTATCAAGATTTGGTCAAATCACAGTAATCACACTATCACACTAATATTATGAATGCGAAAGTTTGTTTGTTTGGATGTTTGTCCGTTAATAATTCTGAAGTTACTGAACGGATTTTGATGAAATTTTGTATACGGGTCAAGCTGACTTGGGTGAACAGGATACTTTTTATCCCGCTTAAATGCTCCTTTGGGGTAAAACAAAAATCTTGATATCCGGGCGGAGCCGGGACGAGCGTTCAGTTTGAAAATAAAAAGAATTTATTATCAACATGGTCACAACCAACTAATATTCAAACACAATAAACTTTTATCAACGCATATAAATTGCCGCGGACATCCTGTGACGTTGTTCGCTTCCCGAAACGAGGGGAAAGAATCATAATTCAAAATATCCACATGATATACTTACTAGTTGGCTTTGATGAAGCCCTTCAGAGAGTCTGGCTCGCCCTTGTACACAACGGAGGACTCTTCAAATTTGTTCTGCAGCCGTTTCGGACGGTAAAGTACCACATTGTCCCTGGTAAAGATTAAGAATAGTTTATCGGCAACTTATATAATTCAGGGATTCTATATAATACCTAGGCAATGTATTGAAAACTTTTGGCATTCTAAGAGTTAAAGGGAAAATAAAAATATTTTTCATTTGTAAAATATCTAAAATAATAGTCTATATATAATATAAAATGTTCCATATAATTGCCATTATAAAATATATAAAAAAGACCTATAGGCAATGAAAATTGTACAAGGCCGTGGATTTTATGCTTTTAAATTGTTGTGTATAGGAATGTTGATAAGTTATCAGTGTAAACCATTTAAAAGTCATAAATATATAAATATATGGAAGGAAGTTTCCATTGAAATTATATAGGCATCTATTTGAATAGAATAAATATTATTATAAAATAAAAACTATATTTGGCAATTGACTTATTATTAGCAATTGTTCAAACCTTTTTTTAATCAAAATGTTAATAAATATAGGTGTGATATATAGAAATTAGTCAAAAGTATGAATAATAGAATGTTTAAATCAGATTGATCGAAAAGATAATATTAAATTGATTTCCATGTAAACTCAAAGCCCAATTGCAATATAGATTATTTCACAAAGTACTATCCCTACATAGTATAAAACAAAGTCGCTTTTTGCCGTCTGTGTGTATAGATCTTTAAAATCACGCAACAGATTTTGCTGGGTTTTTTTTTTAATAGATAGTGATTTAAGGTGATGGTTATTATACACATAATAAATATAAAAAACAAATATAACGCGTGTGAAGCTGTGGGTAAAGGCTAGTTAAATGAAACATGCTAATGTTTAGATTTCTGATCATTAAAGCAAGAGAATTCAAATAAAAAAAAATGAAATTAACATTCCGAATGAAACACTTGTAGAAATACTAATTAACATATTACTGATAATTACTGTTTAAAGTTTAAAAATACATATTTTACTGAAATTATTTGTACAACTGACATTCTGCCAATGCCTATTTACATAAAATAAATTGCTACGTAACTATTGAATTGTTTAGTAGCCCAATATAGCTAATCTTCTAAATGGAGTTATAGTTTTATGTATCTTATATGAGTTTCTTAGATTTGGATTAGCTGGCTAAAAAAAAATTTTTTTGTTATATTTGGTTCAAACCTAACTATTTTTTAAGGACTTTCTTATTGGCATAAGTTAATGATGTAAATAAATTATTAAGAAAACTTCCATTTAACCGAATCAAAATGTGTGTACTGTGAAGCATTCACTACCAGTGTTCACTTGTTACTTTATAAGGATATAGATAAAAACAATATTATATAAGGAAACTCACTTAAATCCAGCCTTTTCAAGGACCTCCTTAGCTGATGAATGTCCGAATGTGATTTCTTCGCGCATCTTATCAGCTGTCTTCAGGAACTCGCCTTTCAGGTCTGATTCCTTCTCGAAGAAACCAACAACAACGACCTCATCCTTGTTGAGGAAATCTTCAAAGTTGGCAACTGTGAGCAGATCCTTGGAGCTGGGGCCAACTTGGGCGCGCATGTACTTAACAATACCATCTATTGAAGAAAATATCGTAGTTTGTTAAGAATTTGTATTATTTATAGAGTAAAATGTAAAAAACAACAGGACAATTGAGTTTTATTTCCAGTACAAATTACTTTTATTTTTCTATATTTGATTAGATGAGAATTCATAGAGAAATGAAAATTCAAAAAATTTTATACACATAACAAATATTTTGCCAAGACAAGGGCAGTAAGTTGTGTAATGTAATGTGTAATGTAAAATCAATTTTTTATAATTTATTGCCCTGTTCATACATTGAGAATTTTATAGAATTATGCCCAGAGCGAAAAGTAAGCAAGGTAGAAATAATCTTTAAAAGTAGTGCTAAATATTTAATAATTGTGAATTGAAAATTTCAACTGGCCCTCTCCATAGCGTCCTATCCTATACTCTAACCAATATTCCTACATGGCGTTACTTCAAAAAAAACATACATATATAAGTTCAGAAATACAATTTGTTGAAAACTTACTTGATTCCCTGGGTCCATTGTATTCCTGTGAAAGTTCTCCTTTGCGGAAGATCTTCAAAGTGGGGTATCCAGATACGGAGTACTTTTCACAGAGGCTCTTACCACCTTCAGTACAGTCAACCTTAGCTAATGCAACTGGAGGATCGTCATTTTTAAGAATGCCGGCCGCAACAGCGTATTCCGGTTTCAAGCGTTTGCAATGTCCGCACCTGAATTGTATTAAATAACGTTAATTTTTTTGTTCTCTTTCTCGAAGTTCATGGGGGTCAATAATCTCTATATGACTTACCATGGTGCGTAAAACATGACGAGAGCGGTGTCATGCTGAGAAATAGCACTATCAAAATCTCCATCAGTAAGCTCTAGTACATCTTCTTCTGAGGCCTTACATAAATAAATTACACTTAATAGTAAAACTAACTTAAGTGACCCTATCATTTTTACGTGCCTCACGATATCTCTTGCCGACAAAGTGAAGCTAAGTTAGGTGAGAGAGGACAAGGACCGGAAAAATACACGTATGATGCAGCAGATGACATTAGCCGGCACAGCGTTGTCGACTTGTGATTGGTCTATTAAAGTAACGTTCATTAAAGTGCCATTTATGGTTTAAATATTGTATGATGTTCAAAATTGTATATAAGAAAATAAAAATAAAACATATTCTCAATCAGAACATACGCAGAAAAAGGTTATCTTATCATTTGTTTGTTTTTTTATTCGAACATTAATTTTTATCGGTTTTTATCAAATGTCGATTTATATAGGAGTGAGAAGTTCTTAGAGCTTCACTAGCTATTACAACCACCGATTTTGGCAGTTGGCTTTGCTGTCAATTGGAAAATGGCAGCGACGAGTGTTGTCGTTCTCGACAGAGGCAATAATACAACTTGTACCGTAAATCTTTTCGGTAAGTAAAATTATAAAATTATCCCCTATAAACATCGGTAATTACTGGTGCACAGTATTGATTTTTTATTGTGTTTTCATCACGATAACGCTGTTAAAGCCGGATAACCTGAAAAAGTTTTGTTTTTTATTTATTTTTAAAAGATGCGCGGAACTTTTAAAATTGTTTTCACGACATTAAATTTTTTCAAATGAAACGAGATAGGGCAAACCTTAAATAACAAAACTATTTATTGAGTTTTGGGATCAGGTTTAGTATAATAGAAGGTAACAAGTTTTTTTTTTTATTGAATAGACAAAGTTGTTCGCGGCGATTTGACCTTGGTTATTGGATTGTAGGAAGTAAACTGTAGATACTTCTAAATTGTAAGTGATTATTTGATGTACTCACAAAAAATTCTCATAAGTTGTGTAACGAGATTAAATAATTAAATAATGATTAATGTAATATGTTGACTTGGCTTTTTAAATGTGTGCTTTTATTTAGATAAAACGATTTTAAAGTAATAAATAAAATATTGTTTTTTTAGGTGCAACAGTAGTATCATGGCGAGTAAATAATCAAGAACAATTATTTGTTAGGTAAGTGTAATTTTATAAGTAATTTAAGAATTTACCCAAATTGTGCATATATTTTTACAAACAATATCATTATATATTAGCAATATTAAAAAACCTATTGTACTTACCATTATTATATTACAAGCAGATATATAATTATTAATTTATTTTACTTAAATTGGAGTCTTTAATTAATACACAATATACTTAACACACACAAGTAATGAACATTTTCACAGCTTAAAATAAATAAATAAGCTCATGTGATACGTCCTAAACCCAATTTTTAAAAGTAAATTAAACTTATCATGGGTTCAATTATCTATATGGATGTTTAAAAACAATTTTATGGTTAGATAAAAAGGTGATATCAAGGTTACCCATATC
>NC_052111.1:111743-127315 GCF_012273895.1 Zerene cesonia | reverse complement strand
GGGTTCAATTATCTATATGGATGTTTAAAAACAATTTTATGGTTAGATAAAAAGGTGATATCAAGGTTACCCATATCAGAAAATTTACTAATTTCAAATTGGCATATTGTATCTTAAGAACATAACTTATAGATATTTTTAAACACACAGAAGTGGCTTTTCATCATTTAAATAATGTTATAATTGTGTGAACTCATAATATAATTTTATTATATATGTTTACTTAAATTTTTAAAAATCATATAATTAAATGTAGAACTATGAAGTTGGATTTAATGTTTAATGTACATGATTGATTTTTTTTTATTTTATTTGGATGGCTGCATTTAGTATTCTTCTGGCTTTATAAGAGCTGTAATGAAACGTGCACACATTCACATTACACAATATTATGGTCAGAAATATAATAATACTGAAAATAAATTGATTGTCAGTATTTTAGTATGATTTTTAATTATATGATTATAGTATGATTATTAATTCAAATGTTTGGAGATCTTTGTGATTTTCTGTTGTATTATATTTGTAGCATTGTTTAAAAAATATCAAATTAGCATATATACTGAAGCATTTTTCTGTTTGTTTATAATTCAGTCATTATATATACATATTACACTTTATGGCATTATATAAAAGGCTTTTAGTTGATGTAGTTGCTTCATAATCAAACTACATTAAAGTAAATTGGAAGTTCCGATTTTGGATAATTATTTCTTCATTTCGATACCTCATACTATAAATTTGTAATTAAAAAAAAAATAATAATAAAATTTGGCACCAAAAATCCAATTATTGCAATTACTGCACAAAGTGAGAAAGAATATATCGAAACATAAAATCCATTGAGCCCTTAGGGCTATAGAGCGTGCTTAAGAAATTCATATATTAATATATTCAAAGTACATATATACCAAAATAGAAAAATGGGATCTTTCTTATGGCAAAGTCAATTTATAATGATAATTATAGTATTGACTTCGATTCTGTTTTAAAATATATACGTGTGTGTTGTGGTGCGCAGTCAAAATTTTCGTGACTTCCGTATATGATTATTATAATTTCAAAATATATGTAGTCAGCTCGGAACTAAATTTTGGTAATTTAAGTTCTAAATTTTTTAACCTACGTTTCGGTAAATTAAATTAAATTTTTTTTAACATAGGTACCTACGTAGTTCGTATATGAAAATATTTGCCAGACCAGTAGCTCATCTCCGTAACAAATTTAAACTGAGCAATGAATGACAAAACCATTTCCCCTGGAAATATTCACATACACGAGTATGATATGTCATTTATATAAAAGTGATTAGTGTATAAAAAACATTTGGGAATCAATTTGACATTAGTTTTATGGCTTGCGTAAATGCCCCCTTGCGACGCTGAGCCGGAGCGTTATTTATTTACAAATTAAAGTAGAAAGAAATAGTGAATATTAGTGAGTAGTTGGCCTGACTAAAGAGTGTTAATTCGGTTTTCAAAACTTGGATTTAACTATAAGATAAACTCATAATAGTAGTTGCCTTCGAGAATTTTTTATGTCATATTTGGGCCACTGAGCTGGTGGTTCGTAGGGCATGAACATTCGCTGAGGTAGTGCCTCTGAGAATGCGCTGTCCGCTTTTAAGAGGAAAGGATAGAAGGATTTACGACTGGAAAGAAGGAATAGACTGGAAAGGGTGAGGAAAAGAAAACCGCTCTTGGGGAGCCGGAGGCCCGTTTCACCGTACGAAACACAGTAGCACGCTACTATTTCATGCCGATCTTCTGTGTGGGTGTGGTACTTCCCCGGTTCGAGGCGGCCCAATTCATACCAAGCGTACTCGATTCCACAAGTGATATTAGATGAGAATTCATGGACGTAAATGAAATAAATTTTAAAGCGACGCTTAAATTCAGTATAGAATTATTCGTTTCGCCAATTTTTGTAAGAATAAGAAAAAATGCACAAAAAATATATCCCAAGCCTATCCATATTTTCTTGTAAATTTTTTCATAGAAATAAAACAACCTTCCTATAGTTTCTACGAATACATAATAGATAATATAAGTTGCATGCATAAATTGCATAATGTAGGAAATGCCCGTCCTAGTTCAAACAGGAACCAATGCATCTCTGTCCTGTTTCATTATGTAGATGTATTCTATTAGTTTTTATGTTTAATTGTAAACATTTAACGATGACATGTGCTCCAATACATTCAATTAACGAGCTCCTTTTATGAATAATATAACAATATTTCATATTTATTATGGATGGAAGCTTTAATGGCAATCTGAAAGGGCACTGTGTTGTTGTTATGTGTTTGTGAGAGATTAATACACTTACATATTTTTATAAATGACTAAGATTAAAGACTTTTAACGGTGTACCAACTGCCAACGAATGGTAAACTTGCGTGTATAATTTGGTATATTTAATCATAAATTTTTATAAATGTAAACTTCTCTGAAAAACTGGTTTCTCTCTCTTTAAAGCTGGTTTTCAAAATCTGTATTATTTCACGTGTCATACATTGCCTTATTTATAAAGGTAAGGTATAAAATAAGAATCGATTTAAAAAAAGCTCCTATCAGGGTTCTCTTATACCCCTATAGGAGGCCTGTATCCCTCAAGTGCAAACAAATATGGACTCATGATGAATAAATAACGATTCAAAAACTACTCGAGTGAAAATATGCAAGCGAAAGACATAGCAATACTCGTGAACAATCATTGAAATTAATAACACACTTATAAGTAAATTAGATTTAATTTAACGACGCTATCGCGGGTTTAATTGGCCACATAAAAATGTACAATTGCACATACACTTTGAAGGAATGACGTTAATGGAATGAATTTAACATTGAATTTAAATATTAAAGATAGGTACTTTGTAATGTTTTTAAGCATCGAAATTCAAAAGCCTGTAATTATACGCTTCATAATTATGATTATATGCTGATGATACACGAAATTTTGTCAGTCTAAACTTCCTTTCAGGTTCAGGACCTAAGAGGATTGTTTTGAAAAATGTTTAATTCTATTTTGGGTCATGTTTGAATACACTAAAATAAAGACTAGGCTATCCGTGCTATTTAGAAGTTTTATTCGTAAATGCTTATTAGAAGTACTATTCCTAAATAATATGACGTTCTGTAATTTTTTTTAATTTTTAGGATAATTTGTAGTAGGCTATATTAAATCCTTTATCCTGTGGATTCTAATAATTCCGGATAATTAATCATCTTGCTACTTCGTTTTAAGAAATACTTTAATGCCCGCCAGATGATAGACTTCATATAATATCAATAATATCATAACTAATTACGTTCGAATGTGTTTGAAATAAAACCGCGACCGTGAATATATCCGCCTAAAACTTAGCGAATGTCTGTTACTTACGGGAGGCCGAAAGCCTATTAGTTATTAGCATATGTTCATATACTATTTCAGATTTTTTAATGTTATGTTATTTTACATATTTTGTTGTAATAAATTAAATAAAGTAGCACATTTATATTATTTATAAATTTTCTTTATATTGGTACGGCATGAACAAGGAATAGAAATTTAATTATAGGGATACTTACTTACATAAAAAATAAGCACTATTTTCTAGACCCGGAATAGATTTTTGAAATTACTGGAGTGTGAAGTTTTTATTTTCTGAAACTATAAGGGATAGTGCGATAGGGAAATTTATATTCTTATACAGCGTAACATGATATGTTGTCTTCATACTCAATAGTTGGATTTTTTATTTCTATATGAATGAAATATAAGCTTCATAGCACAATTATGTCTTCGGCGTTCCAGGATTATGTAAGGAAAAATCTAGTAAATTTTCAAATCATTATACAATCAAGTTAATCTGAAGTTTGGCAGTAAAGTGACGTAATACCAGAAGGCTTGCAAAGCTATTAATATTGCATTAGTGATTTCAAAGCGAACGTGTGGCTCTCGGAATAAATATTTAGTCTCGTTCACCTAGGCAGTTCTGGGCAATTGTTTTTGTTTGGTGTTGGGCGTGGTGCTTAGTTTTTTCTTGTACCTGCATTATAATCCCGTCAAATAAGGGGTTTCTGGATGCTGTTTTAACGTTTATAAAGAAATTATTGTATCAAGATATATATTAATAGCGATTTTAGTACCCCCCTCCACACAAGACGATTTATACATTCCTATTATGCATATTAAAACTCACATGAAGCACAATGTAAATTCTGCATTCATTTTGAATATAGCTTGTGTAAAAAGCCGATGCAATTTTCCATTCCCGTACTGAAAAGAGACTGTAATCAGTTCGCAATGTACTTAGAAGTTTTCTGTTCGCAATTAAATCCAGTGTAGTAACGCAATTAATTCGGAATCAATTTAGTGGCGCACGTATTGTTCGGATGCAATTTGGCCCGGGGACAAAAACGCGTCTCGGCCCGCGGATGGCTCTAACAAACGACCCGACTGACGCTAATGATTCTATGAACGGATAGGGCTGCGGTGCTGTAGTTTTACTTATGTTAAGGAAATCGTATAGGGGGATAATAAAATAATTTACTGATTACGAAGTATACTGATTAAGAAGAGAAACTTATTCACATTTTGATTGTCAGAACTAGAGCAGAACATATTTAATTAAAACCACATTGAAATCATCAAAATCAGGTCACCAAGTCGAAAGTTCTGCCTGATAAACATAAAAAATACAGTCGAATTGAGAAGCCTCTCCTTTTTTGTACATCGATTGAAAAAATTAGCATATATTTGAAATTCAATTCTAAACATGATAAGATAAAACATTGGCGAAAAAAAAAATGTAATTGTAACATATCTCAAAGAAAGGTCTAGATTCTAGACTAATCGTTACATTGCTATCTATTACTGCATAGACGTTTGTAAAGTTAACTGTTATATTAATATCGATTTGGACGTAAGTTCTAAAGAATTTCATGCCCTACAAGAATTACTTTAAATTTCTTATTGAATAATTTAGGATGTTACGAAGACAACAGTGTGTAAAGTTCTTAAAAATTCCTGAATTTTTGGTTCCTATTGTATCATAGTGGATGCAAAATAATAATAACGTTTCGTTTAATTTCAAAGTATGTCGTGATATAATATGTTAATTTTAATAAAAGGAATGTGGAGTCATTAAATTGACACACACAATACACCGACCTTGCAGATGACGACCCTGCGGATACTTAAACCGTTAACTACTGAAGTAACTCACAGACTCACTGAAATACCCATGTTTTATATAGAAGGAGGTAAATAGAAATATAATTCATGTGTAAATGTGTAATTATTTTTCTGTAATATTTAAAGCCATTTATGTTTATGCTAAGAACAACAGCTTAATAATTTAGTTCTTAGTAGGTGTAAAATTGCGCTGCTTATGATATTGTATCGATTACAGATTGTGAATACAAAAATAACAATCTATACGGACCACATATCAACAACGGCTAAACTGCTTTCTACATTCTCTTTCCCTCGGAAGAATGATGCAATAAAATAGATCACATCCCGCAGTAAAAGAATAATCGTAAATAGAAAACAATTTGTATTTATTATGCATCCTGGATCCAAGACACATAAAGTGGCATAAATCATTTAGGTTCATTTCAAACCACTGGCCTCGTAAGGGTCATATTTGTCTAAGTGACACTTAAAATATTGAGATTCGAAAATACAATTCAAGGGTTAGAAAATCTGCGGGAACCCCTGTCACTAGCAAAAACTTTGCCGCCTTCTGCTCCAATATTAAACATAGTTGGTTGGTTTTTGTAAGCGAGCGGCCGGGATCGCTTGACCCTTTCATATCTGTGGGTATCGAGGGCGTGAAATCTTTTCGAATTTTAATGGACCCATTCGACACGGATCCTGACTGATGATTCGGAGGAAGCTGGCGGGATCGATTAACATCACATGCAAATGAAGCGGTTGTAATAATTCCGTGAAAAGTGATTGACGTATTGTCACGGTTGCAGGCTGCCGCTTTTTGCAAGCGCTTCTCCGTATTGAACTGTTCCTTACATTGTATTTTTGTTTTTACCTTCATTATGTGTGCGATCGGCTTCAAGTTAATTGTTAATAATACGATATCTATGACCATAATAATTTATGAAACATAGGCTGTAGGAAGAATTTCTTTAATAGTAATTACTTTGGATATTTGGGTAGAGTTTCTGTAACTTTGCTCGTATATTATAAAATTAAACCATTGCCACTTCTGCAAGTAATTATCCAAACAACAATACCACTATCAGCTTACAGCGCATTTATCCCGGAGCATTGCTAAATACACGAAACAAACATTAGTTACGGAGAGCAAAGATGCCCCTGCTAGCCTCGTGTTTTTGTGGTCGCGTCTGCAGCCCCGGGCTCTCCCTCCCCCCTGCCGATGACAAATGGTCCCACCCCGCTAATGCCCAGATAATTTTATGCCGTCAAGACAGAGATGACCGGCATACTCCATCCCATCGCTCCATCGATCGCCCCGCCACGTCCTCATCATTATACGCCACTTCACGGATCACCAGCCTCTGAAACGGGTTTATCGCACCATTAGAATTAAATTGATGATTTCAATCATTAATTTACCCTATTCGGTCTCCATCTTTAATTAATTACGCTAGCTCGGCTCATCGTGATATTTTTTGCGACGTGTGAGCGTACGGAGATTGAGATCCGTTCGGTTAGTCTCTGACGTATAATGTGTGCGAGGGATTTATTTTCGTTATTATTTGTATGTTAGCGTGAGTGATAAATTTTGCTCGATTCCCTATTGATAATAATAATACTAACTTTATGGACCTATAGTATTGACTTTGATTTATTTAATGCTTATTTTATTAATTGATTCAGAGTATATATTTTAAAATCTCGATATTTTGTAAAGTTGTCTGGATAAAAAGAGTAAATAAATACGGCACTATAACTTGATACATAAATATAACGAAATAACTTTTGAAATTACCTCGACTCCTGTTCTTAGAACGTAATATTATGTGGTGATAATCTATCTCGGCTTTGAAGGTAATAATTTCTACATTGATGGAAGGTAACCAGTAGCCGGTAGGTAATACGAGCAACAAAATCCTGTAGTCGGAGAGACAGTGATTTTTTTTATTATATATAATGAGATTGACTTCTCGTTAAGTACGACTAGGTGTATTAAATCACACGGTGGCGAGCCTTTAATGGTAAATTCTATATATAATATGGAAGCGTCCTTAAATATTCTTTATGCAGTAACTTGCGTAGATGTCGTTATACGGGATTTTAAATATATTTGTCTTTGCCGTCGAATAGTTTTTGCTTTGATTGATTTTCTGAATTATAATTACTTATGTTTGATTTCTTTTGCATATATACAGAGCTGGATAATCCATCTAACAATTTAGAAGCCTTCTTAGATATTTTATGAATAGATTAAGACAGTGCATAATAATAATCTAATTTTATTTTGTATCTAATTTATTATTTGATTATTAAGTATTTTATTTGGCCAAAGCGTACAAATTAATAGAACTTTGCACACATCATTACTCAATAAGTGACTTTATGATAGTGTCACTTTATTCCCCTATACAAAAACATTGACTATCATATAACACTTAGGTCTCCACCCTTAAACAGACAACGTGATATAAAATTGTCAATATTCAGTGCGTCATCTCTCGGTGCACAACTGTAGGAATGCCCTCGTCACCCAGTCGACCGGTCACACCCCATTGATTTTACTGAATAGCCATCCTATCAGCTTCCACTCACTTGATCTTGAGCTTTGTGAACCAAGTTTTGTCTGCCGTGACGTCATAAGGAAACGTGATCATGGGTTGCGTAATGTTTTAATGTTAGTCTCGTTATCGTGATTGTTACTTTGCGAGATTAATTTGTTAATTAATTCAATTTCTGTTACGGTCAATTTGAAGTAAAAATGTAGCAATTATTTTATTGTCCATCTATATATGTACCAAAATTTCCCTAAAACCTATACTTAGTTACTACTATAAAGATCACAAAGTATTTAGTAATTATAATTTTAGTAAAATTAGCTCGATCTGTTGACAAGCTTGATAAAGTATTTGATTAGAATAATAAATATTCCATCGTTAGTGAAGATTTTAATGATTGAACTTGTATATAACCAAAAGATCAAAATACTGACTCACATGAAATAAAAGTTTATACACGTAAAAGCAATACGCTACGTGATATCATGAATGCTAATAATGATCCATTATATTATTGTTGTTAACATATTATGATCTATGCATAAGTATATTTCTATATTCACATTCTCAGTGCAATGTTGTTATCGCATTGATCGATGGAGTGTCGATTACAATACTATGTACGAAGGATATTATAATATGAACTATGCTAATTTAAATACAGGTTTATTTTGCACTTCAAGAAATTGAATTATGTATTCCATTCATCGTTAAATTATTATAATTCTACTTAGTGTTTCATTAAAATTTGACATACCAAAGTTTAAATGAAATACGATAAAATGTTCACACAATAATCATTTGAAATTAAATTGTGTTGAGATTTAAAAAAAGTAGAATTTTTTTAGCACTGATTAAACGGCGGGATTCGAACCCGCGTCTTTTTGCCAAACCGCAACGCCTAGACTCTCGAATCCCGCCTCGGGATCAATTTTTTACTAATCTTTCAAAATTTCTCATTTAGAATTTCAATGCTATGAAATTATGTACATTAAATTGTGTTTTAAACATTAAAATTAGGCAAAGCATATAAGCTTATAAACTTTAAATAAGATTCTCTGTATATCACTCAATTCGTAATGATGAAAAATTAATATCCACACGCATACGCAATCTCCACAAGAAAACATTTAACCTAATCACATTTACGAACAAGATTACGATTATAACGCTAACAGCGGCGTTTCGAAAGTTTTTGTTGCCATAATGAGTTATCATTTGGCGTCAAGTCGAGATGCACGTGCTTGTGCCATTACTGGCCAACATATGTTCATTTTTTCCCCATCCGTGCGACATCCAAGACATCGATTGTTCCACACGTTAGACAGGACAGCTGTGATGAAATATTAGAAGCGTCCGACCGGGATTTATCGGCGAAACGAGCGTTTAGTTGAACGCTCGAAACACTGGCCTAATGGTTTATTTGTGAGACAATGGACTCGGCCAATTACAATATGAAAGCGAAGTGCATGTCATTCTGTTTGAGAGTTTGACTTAAAAGATCCACTGTTGTAAATATTTAGGGATGTCGTATGTTTTATGTCAGTGAAGAGGAATAATTCGTTCGGACTTTTTCACCGACTTTAGTAAAAGGATGAGGTTCCCAATTCGACTGTATTTTTTTTTGGTTTGTTACCTCAGAACTTTTGGATGAGTGAAGCGATTTTGATGATTCTTCATTTATTAGAAATCGGGTGGGTGTCTTCCGTGTGGTCCCATTTGAATTTTGTCTAGTTCTGACAATTTAAGGGCAGTTTAGTATTTCTCTAAACAATAAACATTTTAAAACAAATTCGACTATTCAAATAACGAGATTAGTATACAATTCATATTTAAAAAATATTATCTCAACACAAGCCACTAGTAGAATGTGTTGTTTTATTATCAAATCGGCAAATAGAGCGCAATTACCAACCAAAGGTTTACAAGCACAAGTCATGATTAATATCTATTTCAGAATATTGCTAATTGCGTCAATGAGCGTAATAATTTATCACAATTAAGGCTTTTCACGTTCATTTGGGTATTAACTATTAACGATGGTTACGACCTTTGACTTGTTTCGAAATGCTGAACGGAAGGCTATAATTTATTTTAAATTATTTAACGTTGGAGATCGTTTATACATTGTTGTAACTGAGGATGATGGGTTCAATAATGAAGCACTTCTTTGTAGTGTATCCGTGTATTAAACTCGTTAATCTTAAGACTTAGGAATGTTATGAGATCTTCTCGCATGTTTGTTTAATTTTTGGAATGATTTGGATGAAGGTCTAAACTGCTTATTATGATCTTGAAATGTATCTCTTGAAGTTTTCAATTGTTTATTATTCTTCTTTAAAGGGAACTTGGTAGTACTTGTATTAGGTGAAAACGCATATCAGGTAACAAATAATAAAAATGTATTGCCACATTCAATAATATTGCCTTTTTTAGACGTATACAAAATAGATTGTGGATTGGAACTTGGTACATAAATTGTGCTATGGTATAATGTATAGGAGATTTAAATTTGAAATTCAGATACTGAGATACTTTCAGAGATTTCAAGTAAACCTCAAACTATCACTTGTCTTTATAATACAATTATTACATGTACACAGTTTTCCAGCCACAGTATCAACCTACGCGTTCATTGCGTGGTTATTATAATTTTCGTCAGTTCGTGATAGCTCATTTTGTTTGGGCGTGTAATTATCTACGTACAGTATAAAAGCAATAAATAATAAATGGAATCGACACGCGAATAGCATCTTTTCTCGCGACGATTTAAGATGTATTATTCCGTGTGGAAGTGATACAGTGTTGTGTGTCTGGGACACGCGATTGGGTTGTAGTGGCTCGAATGACATCAGCGGGATTCGTCTAGTACGGCCTTATACGGTCTCGACTTGTATGATCTATTGAATGGTGCTTGCGAACAGCTGACTTCGGTGATGACGAATAATAGTAATGTTGTAGGAACATTACCGAAAATGGTTTGGACAACTTGAGCGAGGCATCGATGCTCTCAAATAAATCGACAATTAATTGGATTTGTTTATTAGTGGGATTAACACCGCCTCTGCACTTAATGGATTCGTTTGTTGTAGCTTTAAGATTCGTTTTGCGATTTAATTATTTAAAAGCTTTCCTTTTTTATGGAATCTTCGATTTTGGTTACTTACGATTGTAGTTGAACATTCAATTATGCTAGTAATTATTACGATGGCGTGACTTGGGGAAAGAGAAAATGAGATTGGTTATTGTGGATGTTAAAATGAATATCGAAGAAGCGGCGATGATGAAATGCTTGTTGTTGTTCAGGCAAATGGTTATTTGTTGTATTGTTATTGTATTAAAAAGTTGGAAAGTATTGCTATAAATACGGCTATTGGTTATTGGCTTTTTGGTATAAGGGTGATAGCTGATAATAAGTTATTTTAAATGTTTGTACATAGTAAGACCGAGGAGTCTTTAAATAATATTCAGATTGCATACGTTGTCACACGTACGTTCTGTCGTATTATAAAAGTATCGGTATTGAATATTTTGTTGTTTATTTCAATAAATAATTAACAACATTGGAGATGATACCAAAACACATCAGATCACAAAACTGTAATTAGCGGTGAAAAATAACAAATAAACTGGATTTGAACTTGCGACCCGTCTAAGCTTACGCCCGTCATACATTTGAATGAGTAATTTATTATTAAAAATAATACATTAGTTGGTTAAAATTTCAAATAGCCGTGTTGCAAGCTCTCATTGCTTAATTTTTTGTTCGTATTTTACTGACGTATTACGTATAAATTTTCCATACTTCATAATTAAGTATTCATATGAAGGTAATTTGATAATATGTTTGCGTACATTAACAATTGTTGATTTTCTTTGCTCGAATATTAAATGTATAATGTTTCTTCATAAGATGCATTGTTATTTAGAATGAGATGGACTTTAAACGTATTTTCGTCATCCTTCCATCCTTTAATTTCTATCGTCGCATCATTCGTCAAAGCGTAGTTCGATTAATCGGCTTGTAAAAAAAAAAATTTGAGGCTTGTAAATCAAACTTCCTTGAATTATTTATGATATTACCTAAGTGGAAGACCAATATTTTGCATTCGTTGACTTAACTTAGCAGTCGAACGACTGATATTCTGTGAAATATGACCTTTGTTTGTAAGTGTATATCTCTACTGTTAAAAATTTAATGTTACATTTCGAATGCAGATAATTAGTAGCTCTAAAACGTGAACCAAGAGACCAGTGGTTGGTACTAATCCGCTTATCTTGTGGTAAATGGCCGGGGGTGGGGCGGGCATATTAATCTGCTGTCCGCAGCATCTGACTCTGACCCCTGTCGTGGTGTACCCCACGACGTTTGTCTTTGTCGGTGTGCTTTATGGCTATTTGTTTAAAACCGTTAAGATTTGTGTCCTGAGGCAATCCCTTCTGCTTCAATGCTTTTGTTAGAAGGCACCTTAACGCTTTCATTAACTTTTGCAATATGGCAATAATTACAACTATCGACATTTTTTGATATTCATAAATTTTTTTGTGTATTTGATTTTTAAAATATAGGTCTCAACTGCTGTGAACCGTTTTGAGACATTTAAATTATAGAATTAATGAATTATATTATTTTTCGCCGCAATTTACTCAAGGCTCTGCGCTCTGTGCCAACTAATTATAGTTATGAATAGTTACGAACGTATAAACGTCAATGTTTTTTTAACTATGCTCGTGAGCAAGTTCCACAGAACAATCAGTACCCTTGTCTAAAGTTTCTATTACTTATGTGCATAATTATAATAATTTGACTCATAAAGTAGATGGTAGATTAGGGTGTTACTGGTCCCGCGTTGTGCCTACGCGTCACAGATTATAATATTAGTAACCACTTTAACCTTACGCCATAGCTTTAACGGCTTTGTTTTACCATTTATGTACCACATGGCAAAATCGACTGTTGAAGTGAAAGCAAGTTAAACGTTGCTCCGAGATTATAATCTGGATAAATGCAATTTCGTGGATGATTAGTGTGAAAGACTAGAGTATGGGTAGTTACGACATGTAAACGATAAACAGTTTAATAGATATTGTATATTTTTTTAATTATTTCTTATTTATTCTTGCTTCATCCTACTTCTAAGTCCTTTTGAATAATCTCAGTATGTTTGTACTTTCTTGGTGTAGAAGGCTTATCATCTTCATTTTTACCGATTTTTTTTATCGACCGTTGCAAAAAATGTATTTTCAGGATTCCTCAGACCCTGTTTGCTTTGGGGAAAATATTTACAAAATGAATCAACCGTGAGTCGCATCTGAATTGTGACGTGGATACGTAGTATGTATTTGTACCGAGAAGTAAGCAGGTGGTCAAATAAAAAAACTGCCTGTAATTGAGGCTGGAATTACAGTCACTACATAATGTCAATATATAATTAATCGTGGTCATCGATACTGCCGTTAATTAATTTCTTTTTTTTTTAAAGGCAGTACCGTCAATTACAGTTAGAAATGTTATAGCTTTACTTGTTTTGGGTAAACTATGTCTCGATTATCAGCGGCACACTATACGGCAAAGATCTTATTTTTTAATTAACCATCGAAGGCAGCAACAATTACTCGTGAATGACAGTTCTAAAACGTCTAATTACGGTATGTCGCATCGCCTGTGCGACCTTTAATTTGTAGTTGCTTGCACTAGCTGTATCCAGGTATTTTTTTCTTTTTCCATCAAACCAGTTTATGGCCTCCTCTTAATATGTCAGAGTAACACGCTCCAAGTCATTAACTCGGTAGCTTCAAGGAGGTTTGACTATTTTTTCCGACATAGTTTTAAAATTCTTTTTAACTGTGTTGCTAGAACAAATAATTAGATTATCCAGTACCCTAAGTACTTAATATAAACTTTGATAACAGATAATGACTGTAAATGTTTTTGAAAAAAAAAAGCTATTCATATATTGCAACGTTACTAACCTTCATCTAGAACTAGCTGCGCCCCGCGGTTTCACCCGCGTAAATCCGTATCCCGTAGGAATATCGGGTATATGTTATTCCATTTGTCCAGCTATCTACGTACCAAATTTCATTGCAATCGGTTCAGTAGTTTGTGCGTGAAAGACCAACAAATACACACATGCTTACAAACTTAAATATAAAACTACAATTTATAATATTAGTAGGATACCATAACCATGCAATTTGGCTCTAGTGTATTATTTTTCAAGAAAATTTTTCTTCGATATTCAGATGGTAGAGTTTTTTATACCCGAATTTATCAAAAACTTTTACATTAAAAAACGTTAAAATATAAATTAAAGTTAGTGACATACCAAGTAATTAAAAGAAATTAAATTGTGATAATGGCGATATATTTAATTTTAATAGGCTTATCCGCTAAAAACGTTCAGTCGTTTTCACGTACAGAATAAACCGGTAATTGGTATAACAATTTTATAGTGGCTCGCTCTTTTAATTTTATAACTTCCCGGCGAAGTCCTGACTCGAATAGATATGAGCCTCGGTATTAATGAAACACCATTCATGGGCATAACAGGTTCTATTCATTACTCGAGTAATTACAAGTTGGCTTATCATTGAATAGTGTATCGTAGAACCTCCCGAGTACATCTCACGAGAACTTATCAACAATGTTGAGAAATTTTAATAGCTCAAGTCACATATTCGATTGGTTCATGAAAGTCTACAACAATAGTATGAGAGCGACATTGTTTGATGCGCTTTTTGTGCGATATCCCGTTCGGATGAGCGCCTGCTATGATTATTGCCTTTGAATCTCACAATCGCGTCTGTAATCTCATTGTTTAACTCTTCAATAAGATTAAAATGGCTGAACTATAAGATTATATAAATTAATTATAGATTGCATAGATACAATTCTTCTATGTCACTTCATTGTGGCTCCTTTATTTCTCAACGCTGTGCCATGACGAGATGAAATGTTATAAACACTTTATTAGTTCTAATGAAGATGTTATGATCATATAAGAATTTGATCACGTAATAAGCTCGTAAGAAAATTTCTTAATAACGCCTCCAAGAAGTGATAGCGATTATTGAAATCGATCATTTGAAAGAAAGGTATAGTTGGCATTCGGTGGGGTTGATGATGGAAGTATGGAACGAGTTTCCACGGCGGTAAAAACTCGGTCGGTACCAAAGCGGGAATGTATCGGGCCCGTCGACCGCCGCTCATGAAGGAATTTCACCCGGAATCTCCAATTAAAACTTTATCTAGTCCCCTCCGAATCGTGATTTCGTGGAATCGCACTAGCAGATTGTCGCCTAAATTGCTAATCTTTAAGCATTTTTAAAATGGTCCTCCAGATATCTGAAGCTTAAGGTATCCTCGACTGGTAGGAGATGTCCATGACATAGCAGACTTGTGATAGAATGAGTTACAGATGACTTCTATATATGAGCATCATTTATGCTTGGATATTTGTTTTTGAACAATTGATATTTTGAACTGTTCAATACAATATAAACGTGGAATTGAACGTTAGAGCTTATGGCCCTGAAATGTCATATCATCTTGTCAAACCGGTGTTAATGCCATTTACAAAAATACTTCCATACTCAATATTATATGCGATACTCATTATTAGTTAGTAACCAGTAATTTAATGTAAACTAGGGACGTCTTAGTGAATTTATGCAGTTAATAAGCGATCAACATAGTTGGATACAGTTACCGTACTGCATATTGAAGAGGTGTTTTATAGTTCAGGTGACAAGCTGTTGGTTGATATAGAATCTAGATTATTGGACATTGTTATAGCGGCGTGTTATTTAGGTCTGTTTTTGTGTAACACGATGTTTGCCCATCAC
>NC_052111.1:89881-110743 GCF_012273895.1 Zerene cesonia | reverse complement strand
CTGGTAGGAGATGTCCATGACATAGCAGACTTGTGATAGAATGAGTTACAGATGACTTCTGTTTATGAGCATCATTTATGCTTGGATATTTGTTTTTGAACAAGTGATATTTTGAACTGTTCAATACAATATAAACGTGGAATTGAACGTTAGAGCTTATGGCCCTGAAATGTCATATCATCTTGTCAAACCGGTGTTAATGCCATTTACAAAAATACTTCCATACTCAATATTATATGCGATACTCATTATGAGTTAGTAACCAGTAATTTAATGTAAACTAGGGACGTCTTAGTGAATTTATGCAGTTAATAAGCGATCAACATAGTTGGATACAGTTAACGTACTGCATATTGAAGAGGTGTTTTATAGTTCAGGTGACAAGCTGTTGGTTGATATAGAATCTAGATTATTGGACATTGTTATAGCGGCGTGTTATTTAGGTCTGTTTCTGTGTAACACGATGTTTGCTCGTCACAAAGATATAAATAATGGAGTTGTGCAATTTGCTCGTAATTAAGGTTACAAGTGTAGATCAAAATACTTGGATTATTATGTTTATGTTCACAAACTATTATCTATGGTATTTGTGGTGTCAGAAGTGTACAGCTGCCGTTTGGTTTCTATTAAGTCTCACCTCCGTTTACTTACAATACACTCCGTTCTACTATCGGCGTAGGCGACGTTATTGTGAATTTTCTATCTAAATCAATATGCAGTTACTATTTGCAATATACCATAGAGCCGTTGTTTAATCCAGTTCTGCTGACGAATGCTTTTACATGTTAAGGTGTTATTATTGAAATTAATAGAATGGTTTTAAATATTTCATGATTTCGAAAATAAGTCGAGCTTATAATAATTGCAACATTTTTTGATTCTTTCAAAGTTACTTTAGGTTTTGTTTCTTCATGTACTTACAGAAAATATACTTAGCACTAATTTCATTGCACTTTTTGTCAACAAGGTGGAAAAAGATTCATATGTGTATTTCATATACAAAATTGAAACTAGTAATAAAGGTGTTCAGTATGTTATTGATTGCGAACTCGATCATGCCGGGGCTAATCTTACATTTTAATGACTTGATTACGGCATTGCCCACAATTGCAAGTAAGGCAACCACTTAAACTTTACCTTAACCACATAAAATATTTAACGCTTTTTTAATCTAAATGAAATTATCAGACCGATAACTGTTTGTGACAATGTAAATAAAATTGTAACTTTATTAAGCGATAATTTCATCCTAGGAATTAACATAGCTGAGCCGTTTGTACACATTATTTAATTTATGGTCTTAATATCGTGCCCCAGTTTATCTTTCATATTTTATGGCGTTCGCTCATTAAGTAATGATAAGGTACACACTTTTTGTAATTGCTATCCGATATCTAAAGACGTTTTATAGTTTGCTTAATAGAGCAACTTTATGCTATAAAATGTGTGGTTCGATTGCTTACAGATGTTTGTAGAGACCAGAAGACATACTTAGCTTTGGTATACCTTTAATAATAACACATTTATTATTACTTACTGCTTTAGTATGCTCTCTATAAATTATAATAAAGTACTAAAAGTTGAAATATTGAATGTTACGTTATACTAAAGGTATTGATAGTCCTAGCCCTTCACGTATGGAAGAGATGGCTACCTAATGTAAAACGATACAATATAACAGTTAAAATCTGATATGCAGTATTTGATTAATCGTATTCAATATTTATGATATTGAACAAAGTTCTTACTAAACTCATCATTTTCCGACATTTCGCATTTTTTATTTAGAAGGGATATAGTAGGATCAGGTTGAGGATAGGTTAAAAATTAAAATTATTATTTGTGCAATGAATAAATAAATCAATTATCAACAAACAAGGACTACCGAGACCTTTTATTTTATTATTCAATTCGCCCAAAACAATTATTGCGTTTGAAACCTACACACAAGCCTTAGAAACGTGTCTCCAATTATTTCTCAAGGAGCTATCTTGTGCCACTCATCGATTAATTATTACAAGTTTATCACGACGTCAGGATATCCAACGCTAAGATGAACGCGCTCCGTGCGGCGATGACATCTGCCGTCGAGTCCGTCAGTTGTCCAGTCGCGAACTCCGAAATGCTAAAAATGGCATAAATAATTTATACGCGGCTTGCTCGGCTCCGTTTTTGTCGCGACGCAGCGCTGACCACTGATGCATTTATAATATAAGGGTGCTTTTTGCAGCGTCCCTCGGCCGCGTTGGAATGCAACCGCTAAAATTGATCTTGTTCCAAACGTGAGGTGGAAAGTAATGCTGGCGCAGCACACGAATTGTTAGCAATAACTAGTGTTATGAAGAATGATGTCTGCTTTCTTTGCTTCGGAAATGAATTTATCACTGGATCGTAACATCTATTAGGTGGGAGTTAACGATCGTCGGTCATAAGAAAACGAATGATTTGAATCGTTTTATAATAGGATTGTATAAGCTAGGATAATGACAATTGAAATCATGTTATATTGAAATCTTCAGTGAGTTGAATATTTGAAATTTGGAAAATTTTTGAAGTATGGAACCGATTTAGATAACGATTGTTTGCAAAAATTCAAATTTTACTGTTTCATAATGATGAGATAATTTGAAATTAATGAATTTCAAATTTTGAGTATAATTTACGTGGAATATTTTTGTAACTAAGAATGGAAATGTTTGAATGAAACATATTAAGAAGAGAGTTCTTCTCTCAATTTACTTGAACTAAACAAACTATTTCCGAATGCAATGAACACACACAATATCGGCCACATTCAAATGCGATGGATCTCATTTAAAAAATATGTTTACCGTATCTGCTATCATTCTATCAACTATTTTGTCTTAGTGTTAACGTTCAGTGTGTCTTCACTGATTAAAAAACTTGTGCCATAGGCAAAATGGTTACATAATTATTGTTACCTCTATGTTATTGGTTATATTTGTGGACTGAATTTCAATGAAAATCTTGCGAACAAACTCATCCGTGTTCTTTTGCACTTTCAGTTTAAAGTTAAATGTTTTATAGTATGTACTTCCATAAACATTGAGCATAATAAAGATATTCTCATAACTTCACGGGTTTTTTTTATTCAAATTCGTGCTGCCATGGCATTCGAATAAAATGCCAGTTTAAGATCCCAAGATTCTCTGAGACAAACAAGGCTATATTGGATTGTTTTTCTGCTATCAAATAATGTCTGGTTGGTATGATCAAGGTGCCGTTTTCATTTGGAAGGCTCTCAAGCATTTGTAAAAGTAGATAATTTAGTTAAAATATTAAAATATTTCATTTTCTATTACATAGCCTTTGAGTTTAATAGCATTTGAGAAAAAATGCTGAAGTAATTTTAACAAAAAAGTTTTAACAAAAGTGAGAGAAGTTTTGTTTGATAAGTTATATTCATAAGTTTTACCAATTTTCAGCGTTGAATGAATTTAACAGAGATTTCGGGAAACAATCAAAAAAAATTCCAATTTTTATTGTTATAGATGAAATTAAGGAAATTTCAAATATTAATCTGAATAAAACGTTATTATTATATTTGCCGTGGGCTTGATGCAGCAACAAATTTTCATCATAAAAATTCCTTCACCATTAGAAATTGAGATTGAACGTTATACCGTCATAAGTCTTATTTAGAATATTCTCAACTGATATCAGTATTAATAATATTTATCGTTTCCAGTAAACAAGCAATATTCGATGGCAAGAGGCCGATCCGAGGGGGAGTACCTTTTGTATTCCGTAAGTATTCATTTGATAATTTTATATTCCTAGTTGCATGCGCTGAAATCAAGTTAACGTGACACAGTATTTGAAAATTATCAATTTTTTTTTTATGCCACAGTCAGCGATGGAGCTGGTGGAACGCCTGATGGTAAGCGCTACCACCGCCCATGAACATTTAGAGAGGCATAAGGTCCATTGCAGACCTTACGCCTCTACAAATGGATTGCCGACTTGAAATTGGGAAGGGATGAAGAAAGGATTGTCGAGAGGAATTTTTTTTTTATTGGTGACATTCGAGACACAATGTGACCTTTATGATTTTTCATTGCCATCTATCAGTTAATCAAATTCATCTAAATCATTCTATCGTTTATAATATTTCAATATTAAAAAAGAAATACTTCAAAGATGTTAGTATTAAGCTTACTAGACGTCTAAGAGCTAATGATAACAACTTCACCATTTATATGATAATAGGTATGTGATATGGGTTTCGTGAATAAAATTAAGATCCAATTCCAATGGGCTTTATTCAAAGAATATCTTATATAAGGTTAATGAGAATATGTTATCTCCGATGTACATTGTAGGTAGAAAATATAACAATTAAGGCTCCTTATCCTAATTGTAGATGCAAAAGCGTAACAATCAAAAGGTTTTGAGATAAAGCCTGGCTAAGTGTAGTCAATACACTTTAAATAATCGTAAAAGCTGTCGAGTATTATCAGCTCGCAAATGCTAGACGTCGAATAAAAGCATATATAATTATTCGAAATAAATGTGTGTTTTTCTTGATCGTACGCCTTTTATTAAATTATAGGATGAAACTATAGTACTATTTATTTATATTGAGTGAAAATAATTTGGTATTTCTTTCCTTGAATAAACATAATTTAGTTTAAGGTCGCTCAATAAATTATTTTACAACCTTTAACTATAAATTAAGCGATCGGTCTCGCTTGTATCATAAATCCATCTGGGAGCCGACAAAGTATTTCTTAGGCAATATCAATAACCATATTTTACTTAAAGTATCTGGTTAGACCATCGTCCCTAAAGCATGGTTATATTTTTTTAATGTACTAGTTGTTTTGCTGCTTTGGCATTACGGAAATATGTCAAGTCAATGATTATTAATGTATGGGCTTTCGTAGGTGGAAGAATTGGAAATTCAATATAAAAAGTGCGAAGTTTTGTCACGTATACCCAAGTGGGTATTGTGATAGATGAGTCTGTCTGCATCTGTTTTGCAGTTCATGCTCAGTCGAATTGTAAAAGTTTCTAGGTTGTGTATAGGTTGTTTTCTTGTATTGTCTCCGATATGCCTGTAAACTGTTTATTATTGCCATGTTACATATTATTGGAAGGGTTGACTCTTCTCTACTCTGTTCTAATCTGCTCCTATGAAATGAATATGGAAAGAAGAGTCGCTCACGGTAACGGTTATTTTTGTGTTAATAAAAACACAAAAATATTGCATCATTAGTCTCTCTCTCATTGGCACCAAGAAAAATGTTATTTGTTTACCTATCGCCAAGTTCCCGGGAAGCAAAACATTTATTTGTTTATTTATCTCTTTCAGCCCAGTTCGGCGACTGGGCGTTCGGGCCGATGCATGGGTTCGCGCGCATCGCCCGTTGGCACGTTGAGAAGATGCCGGAGCGGCTGCCCAGCGGTGACGTGGAGGCCATCTTCAGCCTCATGGATGACGACTTCACGAGATCCATGTGGCACTTTCAGTACGTATTGTTTCATGTTATGTTTAAGATGCTCTACCAATGATGGTTTAATGTAACCTTTTTTTCTCGTTTTTTTTGTGTCTCGTGTATCAAGAAGTTGTAAGTATCTGTACATTGTCGTACTATTTAAACCGTGAATACATTAGTTAATTTTCATAATGCAAACGAGACAAATTTCGCAATGAGAAAACTGTCAACATGACAGTCGAATAAAAAATTTACTCGTATTTTTAATCCGCTTAAAAAGCATCGAGCACTCTATACTCTCCTTCGTCCTCGACTCCCCGAGGAGCGGAATTAATAATGTTTGTAACCATTCTGCCAATGTGAGTTGTTGAAAATGGTGACGTAACATAATCGCCACCAGGTTCCGACTCACGTACCGGCTGATCCTGCGCGAGAAGGAGCTGCACTTCAACATCGGCGTGTACAACCCCAGCAAGGAGCTCACGTTCAGCTGCCAGCTGCTGCTGCACACGTACTTCAAGGTGCCGGACGTGCGCCGCTGCCAGATCACCGGCCTGCACGGCTGTATGTTCATCGACAAGGTATTCCTTCGACTTGGCTAATTGGCTTGGGATCCTTGCTTTGGCTTTTTGCCAGTTTTGTTAGTGCAATGTACGGTTTCTTATTGTATCTGATTTTGATATGATTAATTTTTTTTATACGACCTTTTTAAAGAAGTATTCACCTAGTATCTATACTTATAACATAAATCTGAAGTGTTTGTTCGCTTGAACCCGTTAATATAATTGGTTTGAATTAAAAAAATATTTTTGGGTTGTCAGTACAGTCCGTCCATGTACAGTACAGTCCATGTATTAGACAAGGGTTATCAACTATGTAGCCAGAATATTGAATTTGTATCCTCGTAACCGCCACCAGAGCCGCGACGGCGTGATGTACCAGGACACACGCGAGGTGGTCACCATCAACGAGTGCACGTCGCGCATCTACCAGAACACCATGCAGGAGCACATCATCACCAACGTGGTCAGCGGCCGCAAGATGAGGATACAGAAGTACAACTTCCCGGATACGGGTGAGTTCATCATCATCATCATTATTGAATTAATTGTTCTTCTTTTTAAGGCAAATAATCCTAGATTAGATTGTTCCAATCGTTATTTTTGACATGTCTTTCTCATGTTTAAAATATCTTTATGGCACAATCCGTCTTCGAGGCTCTTTACAAAATCTTTTCAACCTCACCTCTTTTACTTTAACAATTAACCGGGAATAGCTTAGCATACATGTAGCGCTAATTCTCCACTAAAAAAAGCCATGCTAACATTGTTTCTAAAAAAACTGTATTAGAGATCATTCCATACAGACGAGTTTCAAGAAGCCTTTGAAACTGTAAGTTTCTTTGTTCTTATAAGAAGCGTCACATGCTAAGAAAGTTCAGAATTGCAATTGCTCAGCGAGGGACTGCTCTTCTAAGCCATCTTGCTGTAGCATCCTTTCCCGTACGTTCATTACAATGCTCTGGCTTACAAATCCATAAAATGACCTTAGGTCTCAGATGGTCGTGAACAATGCGTGCTTTCAAGCATTTCCGTAGTATATAGTGTGTTTCATTCAGATTTAATTTCCCTATGTGTTTATTTAAGATATAACTTGAATAAAGACCTATTTCATTATCTTCAACCTTCCCAGTCGATTCCTTTTTTCAATAATCAATCCTTCCTTATCCCTTTAAAGCGGGCAGCCCATTCGCAGAAACAGTCCGTCTGCATAAGTTTATGGGCGGTGGTGATCGCTTACTTAATTATTAATTATCGTAGCTATTAGTTATCTAATTATAGACCATTGCTGACGATTCTCCGATGAAAATTACTTATGTTATGAAGTAAATTGACTAATATAATTATAAGTATATATTATTATTTATCGATAACCCAGTGATATGGAACCCGTGGGCCGAGCTGGCCAAGGAGATCCCGGACCTGGGCGACGACGAGTTCCCGAACATGGTGTGCGTGGAGGCGGGCCGCATCGCCACGCCCATCGTGCTGCTGCCCGGCACCGCCTTCGAGGCCAGCCAGATACTGCAGGTATCTATCAGGCTACACTTCTATGGGAACATTTCTCATGACTTTCTATATTTATCTATTTTTTATTTTTAGTTTTACAGCATTTAAATGCTTTGTAAATAAGAAGGTTTTGAAGATTAGGAAAAATTAGATTACCAGGCGGGATTTGAACCTGCGTCTTTAGATAAACCCTTAGCAACGCCTAGCCTCTCTGCCACCCGTGATCCCGCTTCAGCGATCGAAATTATTCTACTCTTTCGGTTTCATGTGCCTAAGGGGACCTGAAGGAGATATATTTTTTCTATATGCTTTTCCTCCTCGTTGGCTTAACAGTAGCAGGGGTTATCATGGAACCCCAAAGTTTATCATGGAACGCAGCAGAGCTTTGGTGATCAAGTATTTAGAATTATGTTATTTAATACAAGTCATTTCGGCAAATGTTGTTCTGCCAAGTCACTTAGGGGTATAAAATTCTTAGGCCTATTCGCAGTAATTTGAAATTCGATTGTAAAATTTCATAAAAATCGTTCAAACCATTTTTAAGCGGTATGGCAACACTGTGACACGACTATTTGTACTATATACATATCATTCTCGATAGGTAACATAATCCTGCCTTTTTATAAATTAAGATAAAGAAGGAACATTGATAGAACAAGCTATATAAGCCTATTAATTAATTTTTCGATTTATCTGTACATGTGGATAACATCACCAATGCTCGAAACGGTGAAGGAAAATAGCGTGATGAAACCGGCATGTCTAAGAACCAAAAGTTCGCCGACATTAGACATTTGCCAACCCTCACTTGGCCAGCGAGGTATATTATGGCCTAAACCTTCATAGGATGCCTGTGTCTCAGCAGTGGGAACATATATGGGCTGATGATGATGTAATTTTTATAACATTATTACATGTTTGATTTTATTAAAAATATATTTCAATTTTCAGGTTATGTAAAAGTCGCAAGCGCGATCGTACAACCGTCCAGTGGAGCGAAGTCAATTGCGTATGTTTATGACAATATTACCGGGGCGATACAGGCAGCTATGGTCTATATCTAAGCAATTGTCTATTGCATAAAAAAATCTCGACAAACCATAGATAACACACCATAGTCAATAACTTACAGTTTTGTCATGTCAATCAAAGGCAAGTGAACACGCGCCTTACTTACAGAGCACAGTTTAAGAAATATTTTATTCTACAACATAAGATAATTGTTTCGATATCGACTTTACTCGCGTTACATGTTATTCCTAACTCCTACTCGTTGTGTAGTATAAGTAAGAATCCATTTTTAAAATCAATTGTATAATCAGCGAATATCCGATGTTTTTTTGCTCAAATTTAAAATCTGTCCGTAAATAAAAAAAAATATGTAATATTATGGTTGTGTTCATGTCATATCTTATTCGTGGTGTAGCTTAATGCTTGGCTCACACTCGTAGATACCTAAAACTTTGTCCATTATAATATATTATAGTCCAGTGCATTTATAAATAATTTAAATAACATATCCATTGTCCAGCCTCTTCAACATTAGCATAATGATGTCAATTTTGTATTTTAACTACTAATTAGTAGGATTTTTAATATTTTAATTATTAACGTAATATAATGCCTTAGGCATGTTAATAGGGCGCTAGATTAATGCATATGCAATATTTTTCAATGTTTAAGGTTATGTCCTCTTTAATTAACAATGAATAATCGATACGGTTGTTGTGTATAAACATTTCAGTCCGTTTTTCTCAATTTTAATAAATACATGGATCTATAATTTGATTTAACGAAGCAGCTATTTCGCACAAATATAATCTTAATAATAATTATTAATCTTGCCAATTCTGTTTCAATTCTTGGAAACTTTCTCCTGTTATTCCCTGTCTTCCTTTTTTTTCTTGTTATTAGCAATTTAAAGTCTTTTATTGTCTTATTAATTATTTTTAACGCATGATAAGTGAACCATTGTACATGGTACTGTCAATTTTAACATATAATTCTTTCTTTACGCATAATACTCATGTAATGTGTGACATTGTTAACTTGTTTTTTTTTAAGTTAGCGTTATTTGATGGGTTCTGTAACTTATTAAGTTAACTCGACGTTCCAATTTCATTCCTATTTACTTGTTAAGGATTATACTTTTGTACTGTTTACAATAAGAAACATTTGGTTTTAGGATTAATGAAGTTCAATGTTTTCTCGAGTCTCGCATGTTAATTAAATCTATGTATGTACATAATATGTACTGAATCTCAGCCCCGTGAATGTACAAATATTTTTTTTTATATAATTCTTTTTGTTTGGATACTTTTGGAGGCTTTTAAAGTATACGAGATAATTGTAAGAATATGTACTTAGTTATAAAGTTCCTCGTTCTGTTTGCATTGAAAAAAATGATAAATGTTACTATCCGATTTTTGTAAGCTCTCTATAAACAGTTGAGCACATGCGCCATATATTTTAATTTTTTATTACCATGTTCCTCAATGTTTATCTGAATAAAAGTTAAAATTATGTCATGTTATGTATTGGTTTTACAACGCATGTGCTCAGTTTTATTTTTAAAATTGTAAGACATTAATTATCGTCAAGGTTCGTGTAAACATGATTATATTTGGTGATCTGATAATCGATAATTAGCAACGAAGTGTACTTCCTTAGGTGCAATAAAGTGATTAAGACATTATATTGAGTATTATTTTTTCTTCTTTATTACCTACCATAACGCTTGCATGCTATTTCTACCTTTACCTGTATATGTAATTATCATAAAAATAAATTAAAACAATACAATTCACCTATATTTTAGAGAAAGGTCAGGAAGTTTGTATTCTTTTTCAAAATAGGTTAGATCACTAGGTCAGATATTCGCTAGATAAACACTGTTAGACGTATCTTAAAATTCATCCCAAATTATATATTTTCCTTCATAACTCCAACCATTTAAAAAAACCTATGCAATTACATTTGCACACTTATAAAATTAGGAACACTTAATGTGTTGTTAATAAAGTAAGTCAGCTTAGAAACTGCTTTCCGAACCAGTGGTATGTCTTTATTCCTATCGTCAATCCTTTTCTTATCCCTAAATAGCGGCGACGCTATTCCACTGTATTATGATGTGTTGTGGTAATCACTTACCTTCAGGCGAAACACCAATTCGGTTTCGTCTAATATAAAATAGAAAAAGAATCTCTGGCCTCCTTCATTCATATGAGCATTTTTTTTTTTATTCTTTCCAATTCTCCAAATATTTTTTAAATATTTGAGCTTATCGCAGTGACAAAATGAAAGCTGTTTACGAATGGTAGAAAACGCAAAACACGCACTGCTGTTGGCAATTGCTTTAATTTATTTTCTGACTTGTAACATTTTTTGTTTTTAAACAATCACAAAACCACTACTCGCCAGAACCATGGCGGTATATAAACTGGGCAAAACGAGTCCCAGTGCGTGTTAAATTTGGTTTTATATTTCAGGCCGCCCAAATCGCCCCTTCCACAGTACGTGCTAAGTCTGGGTGTAAATCTTGAAAAAGTAACCTATGCTATTAACCCTGGATCTTTTTTCTTTTTGTATGCCTTTTGCTTTTTGTATGCCATACCCATTCACACAGTTTTTCCAAAAATTATACTAAAGTATATTACTAGAATAAAATGTTGTCTACGAATAATTTTATTTTTTCCAACTTACTTTCTAATTTCATGACAAAACAATAAAACACAAAAAACAACCTAATAAATATATTTCAACTAAATCACTGCGCCGACAATTCAGGCGTTGGCTTTACATCCCATACCCCAACTTCGTTTAATAAGTCCTTCTTTGATTCGAAGTATTCCTTATACCACATTATATGGTCTTTCTTCTCTTGTACTGTGTAGAAGGCATTCTTGGAGAGACCCACACACACTAGCTCCATGAAATGTCTGATGGGACCTCGGGTAGGACACCAGCCTTCCAAGTGGGTCTCTAAGAACACATGTTCAGAGAAATGTACATTTTCCTCTTCCTCCATTCCTGGAATTGATATAGACTATTTACAGAATAATATTTCATCATACTGTACCATTTTATTTTGTCACAATTCAAAATTGGCAATACTTGTTATCATAGATTGTATCAAACTGTATATCTTTTGATGAACACACATGAAATTAACCTTATCTACATTATATCTATCTATCTATCTTACTACTCTTACATCTTCGTTCCCTTTCAAATATAAAAGTAAGTCTCCTTTTATGCATGGCGTCACGGTACCAGAATACATATGAATAAATGCAGTAGCAGAAGTAGTAGTACAATGGTTGCAATACAAACATATTCTGTTCTGACACCATTTTACAAGGATGATAATTGTTTTCACCTACAATAATATTGAGTTTACAATACAAAACATAAATTTTTACCTTGTTCATTATTAATGGGAAACTTCCAGACTTTGCCTTGTTCAGTCCACAGTATCATCTTCTCAAAATAATTAGCTGGTGGTTGAGAAGTGGCTAGGGTCAGTTCTCTTTGATTTAGTTGTTCCCATACATCCAATTTTGTACCATAGTTTGCTTCACTGGGTTTGAAAATACCTAATGGCTCCCCACTAAAAATGTTGATACTGATTGGTGTTGCTGTTCTAGAAAAAAAAATTACCCAAGTTGATGTCTGTCATAAAATATTGATGGATATCATCTATAATCACAGATAAAATGATACTATCAATAAGAAATTGTCTACTGAAGAGCATTCAATGCATTTTCTTCCACATAGGTTTAAAATACTTATTTTATATAATTAAAAAGTTGTTCAGGGTAGGTAGGGGCAGGGTAAGCATTCAGACAGATGACGATAATTAAAGCGTTAGATTGTAATTTAATGGTTTCACTTTTGATAGATCTCGCGTAAAATAATGCGTTAAATTGTAAGCAAAGCAAACATTGTTGCGGATCACAATTTTTCGATTATTTACAAACCCACAAGTAAGGTTGTAAATATAACACTTTTTTTTAGCAGCAAGTATAAAGTTGTTTTAGATACACAACTTTTAACTCAAGAACTGCTGATTAGATTTTGATTTAGTTGGGATGAACAGCTGATCAATTATAAGCCTTACTCTTTCCTCTGCATTCTCCATTCGCCATCTGCAGGTTGTCTTCTCTCATATTGTTTTTGTGGTTTGCTCTGTGCTGCTTTACTGACCATTCGCTTCACTTGCTGACCTCTTGTTTCCGGCATTGCTTCCTTTGCACTTTCCTTGGTCCGGTCCACCTTCATGCCCACTAGAAGATCACTGTAAAAAAAGTTTTATTGTGTTTAATTATATGGTAAATGGATTTCATAGATAGAAGTGATAGTATATACTGATAGAAGTGGTATCTCACCTGGTTTTGATCAGAAATATAATAAGGAAGCTACTACATGATATGAATTAAATGTTGTGTTGCAACTTGAAAAAAAAAAAATTTGATATTTATAATGATCTGTAATGGCTAGTTTGTGAGATAAAATTACCTTAATGTTGTTGATGTCTGGTTTATCTTTCCGAGTACTCTCGACAGCAATTCTGCTTCAGTTTGCTTTACATCACCACCAATTGCTTGAGCCACATCCCCTGCTGCTTTAGTTATATTCTCTTCTGTTAATAAAAACCAGGCATATAAATTATGGTGTAGCCAGTGCCAGTGATGAATCTGTTATGATCTTATAAACTACTCACAAAAAGAATTTGAAGAAATTGAAGAGAAATAGAGATTAACATCAAAAAAAATACAAATTAACAACATTTTTAATTTATGGTGATTCAGTAGATTTAAATCCTAAACGACAGTAGATTTAGGTTCTATGATTAGCATGTAAGAATAAGTACCGAAAGCCACAGGATACATTCCCTGGTTATATTAATAATGTCCGTATTGTAAAACTAAAACCAACCATCACATAATTTTACCTATTTGTTCTGTGTTAGATTCTATCACATCAGGTTCACGTTTCTTCCTTTCAGGTGCGACTGTAAACTTTTCGCTGTATTCTTTTTGAGATATTCTTGGTTCAGCCAACATTTGTTTTAAGAGCGCCTGAATTTTCTCAGTACTTGAATCATCTTTGGACTCATTGTTTTTCGATTTTATTTCGGGAATCTTTGCATCGTGTTCAGGAGGCTTTTCTGATAAGCAACGAGTAAGTATCCGGAATTCTGCCCTAAATCGCAACCTGTAAAATAAAAACAACAGAATCATGGGTGAAATTTCCATGACAATATAACATCCCACATATCTACACGAATCGTACGTACCTGCTGAGCAACATTTTAGATATCTGATATTTTAAATACTTAAATTATTTTGTATTTCTTGCTTAACTCAATCTATGTATTAATTATGAATAAATAACATAACCTATAATCTTAACGTCAATACTGACTGGTATCCGTCACATGTCAGAAAAGAAAATAATATGACGCGATCATATTTTATCTTATTTAGTTGAGAATTTTTAAATTCATTAATTAACCAACGAAATTAAATGAATGTTATATACATCAGAGGTGCAATAATTAATCTTTTAAATCTTTTTTCACTTCAATAACGCGTATCATCATCATATCATATCATTCATCCCATATTACACTTTCCTTTATGTTTTCAAAATCTACCTTTTCTGGACTTTGTTTGCCAAGTTTGTTATTCCTTTAATCTTCTTATCAATACTAATATTATAAAGAGTGAAGAGTTTGTTTGTTCAAACAAATCTCACACTAATCTCGGGAACTACTGGTCCGATTTAAGTCTTTCAGTGTTAGATAGCCAATAAACAATTATTGAGGAAGGCTATATATGTACCACGGACGAAGTGCGGTGCGGATCGCTAGTTAACTATAAAGGCAAAATAACACTAACGCCTAACACACGAGTTGCCATTATTTAGGTTATAATTAATATATTTTATTGTCTACTGTCTACTCTTTATGTGGTAAATCCCAACGGTCGAATTTCGCGCAGTGAAAACTGCATCATAATGATTTTAGCGATCGAGGTTGCATGCAAAGGTAGTCATAAATTTAAATCTATATTTATATATTTGGAATATAATACAGTAATTTATGATTAAATAAAAGCCATTCTCATCGTAAGGCACATTTATTGTGGACGGGAATAATATTCAAGATATTTACATTACAATATTATATGCTTAATTATCTAAAACAGACATTAAAAGCTATTATGAAAATTTCCCGCAAAAAAGGTTCTTTACAAAACACGTTTTAAATATCCAAAGGTAACAATATTAAAATAGGTGTAAAACCTAACTTAAACTAGATAATATAACTAAAGATATCACATTGAGTATATTAAATTACTTAAGTAATTTATTTAAGTAGATAATTAATTGTAATATATCCTACCGATTGTACAACGAACATGCCAACTTAAATTTTGTTGTATAACACTTTTAGTGAAAAGATACTCACATATTAAGTCACTACTTTCTCATTATTACAGAAGCTTTAAATAACTTTTTACATATTTCTTCCCAGTAAATTGTTTTTATCCTAACTATAAGTATTGTACACCTTATAAAGACATTTATTGTCCATGTCATCATCCGCCCATATATGTTCCCACTGCTGGGACACTGGTTCAGGCCATAATCCACCACGCTAGTCAAGTGCGGGTTGGCAGATGTCTAATGTCGGCGAACTTTAGGTTCGTAGACATGCCGGTTTCCTCACGATGTTTTCCTTCACCGTTTCGAGCAGTGGTGATGTTACACATGCGCAGATAAATTGAAAAATCAATTTATTTCCTGCACGCTCGCCTGGTCTCGAACCCCGACTTGTTGATTTTAAGTCCGAGGTCCTCACCACTGAGCCACCATTGCATTTTTCATGTCATTTTTTTTAAGTCATTGTCCATGTAACACTTATTTCTTAAAGCTAGTAAAGATTTAACTTTTATTCTTATTTTCTAGAGCACTGCAAATAATAATTTATAGTTAAAACAACTATTCTGCCTATAATCAAGTAATATAATAAGTGAAAAGTAAACAAAGGATTTTTTTAATTATTTACATACAAAATTATGAATGTCAAACATAAAATCATACCAGGATATTCTTTAAATCAAATTACACAATCTTAGTTCATATGTTCATACTATGTACATCATACCTTAAATACAAATGAAAACAACACTAGATTAAAATTAAACTGAATCGCAACAACATTTAACAAAAATTTTGATCCCTCTTATGATAAGCACCATTTAAACTCAAAAAGTACTTGACTCAGCTCTAACACCCTAAATATAATTATTACAAAGTAAGTTAAATGGGCAAATGCTGATTTGAGCAAGAACTTTAGCCTAAATATTAATGTTTCTTTCATAAATATCAATAAGCTCAAAGATAAGTTATTCTCAGTCCTTGGACACAGCTTATCTTTCGCTTGTAGACAAAAGACAACACATCAACTTTATATAAAATATTATCTTATTCAAATAATTTGGAGATCACTTTTAAACAAAATAAATGCAAACTATTTATGAGCTTAATATAACATTTCCAGTGTTGCATGATTATTAACGACCACAGACTATCCAACAATTTGGCCAAAATCTTTTAGGTCGTCAAACAAAAGTCTTGTTATGAAAACATTACTACCGTAATTGGTATGTATTGGTTACTCACTACATGTGTGATGCATTGTCGAAGTCTATTTACATATGGCACGCTTCGTTTATACATAAGCACCATACAGCTGTTAACAAATAACCATTGGCAGTGATTTGCATTCATTCGATTTGTGCATTGCGATTAATGATATTAAGAACTACACATTAAATTGTATGTATTGAGAAATAAATTATTACTTTTGAACCGAAGAACTATATAGTAGTAGCAAAATGTACTTTAATACGAAATATTATCGTAACACTGTAATTTTGTTCTTATAATTCACTTATCACATCTACATTGGAAGACTTCATATGGCACAAAAAACGTCTTAGTCCTATGTAAGTACCGAAGTCACTCACCACTTCTACTGAATTAAATTCAAAGTCACTAAACTATCACAGTCACTAGGAACTTAACTTCACAAAACCAATATAAGAGTACCCTGGTCGAAGCCATAACGTTCTGTTCTGTTCTCTCTGGGCGATGTTGACCGTATCGTCCTTGGCCAGACGAGCCACTGTGTGCACGGAGCAGGATATCTGGGACTTATCTAGAGGTCTAGAACTGGAGTCGTCGCCGGTAGCGCAAGTGGTTAGAAGCCGAGGTGCACCAGCTGGCTGACGGGCCCACAGGAAGAAACTGTTTGGTGCGTGAGTTAGGTAGACTACCTGTAATAAAATTGGACTTTAAAGCTATTGGAGTAGTTATTATAATCGAATACTCTGTTTGCTTTTAAAAAGTTCCTTTGTTTGTTAATTGAAGTATTGAAGAATTGAAGTAGAAGATATTTTGTGTATCCCCTAATTTAGGTTTAAGGGATTTTATATGAAAAAAAAAACAGACATATGAATCATAATAGTAGTACTAGTAATTAACATAAGATATAATTGTGAGATAAAATAGATTAACAAGTAATAATTTTAAGTGAAAATATTATGTATATGTAATAAGCAAACAAGCAGTATTATCAAATTATCAGTATTATAGCGCGTCTAAACTGCGCACATCACATAATCTGTTTACAATACCTATCTTATTCTAGAGATAACTGCACTATATTAAGAAATATTGTCCTAATTCTCTTCGTTACGTTTTAATGCGTAATTTTTAATTAAATCGTAATTAAAGCTATCACTATTTTCATTTCTTTAATCATCAATAAAGTAATTGATTATTAAATATTTAAATAAATGATAGTAGAACTAATGAGTAGAACATAATAACACCAAGTATATACATTTTTTTACTTTTTATTGGAAAGATTATTTTAATGTTCCTGTAAATTAATGTTTAGGTATACTGCTATAATAAGCCTTTATTAGATATTTCGTTCTGAATATAATTTCTATTATTCAGTGACCTAGTAAGCTAGATAAAAATCATAACAATAGCATATGTATTAATTGTCATTTATCACTGGGCAAACATTTGCACTGTGACATAGTAAGTGGTTGTAAAATATATGGACAACACGTGACCAACCCACACTTGGTCATTACAGTGGATAACGGCTTTCTACCCTGTTAATGTTCCTACAGCAGTTTAATAAAAATTAAATGGGCTTCTATAGAATTAATTAATAAAAAAAAAAATAATGGTTGTTAATTTCGTAGATAAAACCAACATTGATATGTATTTATTGTATGTATGATAAAAATACTTGAATTTTCTCTCGTTGTTTATTCATAAAAAAAAATGTGCATACCATACTGGTGTTGGTAGGGCACTTCAAACATATATTTTAATGGTTAATTCATAGTAAAAAAAGCAGTTATAGTACGATAACAACTGAAAATAAAATACGAAAATAAAATACGCTATGTACAAAGTTTATAAAGGTTTGATCCCCTTAGTAGCTTAACGAAAACATACGAGTATTCCGAATATTTGCTCGCGAATAGATTCTATTTTCGCTATCCGCAGTACTTACTTGTGCGTACACCAAATACAGCCCCGGTTCCTTTATAGTGAAATAGTTGGTGTTCAGCTCTATTTTGGTTTCGCTGTTCTTGGTTGATATCTCCATGTCCCGCACCCACGGGCCCACTAGAGCTGGAATATGTAACACTTATATTATAAAGAGGAATGATGTGTTTTCTTGTGTGTTATAGGTTATATTTTATTCAATATATCGTTTAAATGCTGTGTTAAACGAACAACTAACACAACAGCAATTCTTTGAGAATTTTTTTACAAATTTATGGATATTAATTAAAACACAACTTGAAGATAACCAATACATTTCAAGATGATTAAGTAAATTTCGAATGTATTAATATATGTTACTATTGTTATATGTTCTTTCTGATATTTATAGACCACAAGTTTTATACATTGTAGCGTGGTTGGATCCGCATAATAATAAGTCTGAACTTATAGTTTCACACATGTCTAGAACTAAAGGCAGCCTTGAAATCCTGTCGTCCGCAAAAACTACGAGTTTCTGAGAACGAGTTGAAATATAAAGTCGTCATTTTCTTTGGAGATAAATTATGAATATTTGAGTTGAAAATTAATAGAAAGCTTTTTGATATTTGATTTTTGTTTTGATTGTTGCTTTGCGACAATATAATTATATTGTCGCAAAGCAACATGTAGTGCCTACATCTATTTTCTTTTCTAACGTATAATTCTTACTTAATACAAATAAATAACAACAACAGAAGACTTTTTCAAGGACAGAATGTGAAATATAAAGTAAAAATGTAGTTCTTAAAGAAGAAACAATGAAACATTTTGATTATAAACTAGCGGTCAGCCTCGGCTTCACCCGTGGTACGTTTTTTTTCCGTGTTAATACGGCTTCTTTGTGGTTTAGCAAAAGCTAAATTCGTGAGCTGTTCTCGAGCTTTACGCATAGCAACACATTTGGCGATTTATTTTTATTTATATAGATTCATTTACTAATATGTAATAGACATTCGTTCGATTTGATATTAATCAGGACAAATCAATTGTAACTATGATGTTTACAATGAACACATGATAAGCAAAACGTGCGAACTATTCGCTTAATTCGATTTCAGCAAATATTATCGATTGTAATACAAAGCCTTTGTCCTACGTCAATACAACATTCATTATCCCCATAGAAGGAACATAAACGTGGAAACCTATTTGATACTATGTAGTTCGCGTCGTCAACGCAATACCGCAAATAACGTCATAGTCTATTTGTACGTGTGAACTTCATCAAAATATGTTCATTCCGTAGTTTACTAATTACGTCTATACATGAATACAAACTCACAATAGTGAATTAAAGATAACACATGTTACGTGTAACTATAATGTTCAATCAGATACACGCACGGCTTAAAAAACTTTAAAACTTTTTTTTATGTATGAAATATGAGTTATGACGTTTATCCCAAATAAAGACCGGATAGGTTAGATTTAATCGGCTACTTAGGTATTAACGACACGATAAAGACAAAGTATTTCATAACGGTTACCTCGTTTGAAATGTCTGGTGACTGGAATATCGTCTGCGAAATGTACAAGCCGGCAATGCTAATTATGCGTTGACCGAAATACTTAGTTTAAAATAGTTAGATTGACTATTCGTTGCTTATGACAAATATAGTAACAGCTTGTGAAACTGATTTTCATTTTATGAATAAAGCAGTGTTAAAAGAGATCCTAGGAGTGAGAAGGTGATACATATTTGTATCGATAAATAATTTAGAAAATGGTCAACTTTGGCTTTAGCTGAAATCATACACATTGGCCTAGACAAGATTTCCGCCCGGAAAACTGTTTTTGAAAACAGCAAAAGGGAATTTTGAGTCACGATTTTTTTCTGCAGTACAGATTATGCGCATGCATAGACTAATAAAAAAAGTATTGCTAGTGTATATGGATGGTGGTGATAACATGACATCAAGAGGCCATTCTACCCTTTTGCTTGCTTTGCCATGGAAAAAATTATGATGGGCGCATTTCTCACTGCATTGGTTCAATACCAAAACATGACCGGGTTTTATTTTTTATCACTATTTATATATTGGTATTCTATATAGATTTTCAAGTGGCACTTAACCATTTTTTCAATGACGTGATTATACTATTATAGGCGATTGTGTTATGTGGTAATTGCGATAATTTATTGCGGTTAAGTGATCTATGACTAACAAAGATAATGCCTTTCATAAGAAGACTAAGAAAATAAACATTCACATTATTGTATTAACCCGATATAAAAAATAATAATTCAAGGCTAAGATCTAAGCTAACAATCTATTTGGACGTGTAAATTTTTTGTTACAAAAATTAAATGGCTAATCTCCGTAGGCTCTGAGATAGCCAATAATGCCATGTTTGAGACTATTGCAACAAAGTTTTATCGTTAAGTCTCTTCATAGTCGTAAGTAAACCTTAGTCCACCCACACGTGTTTGCATGTTTGGTTTCTGGTATCCCAAAAAGACTGCAATTTTGGTAATATATTTCCTAATTTAAACATTCTTCACTTTTAGATTTTTATGGTTTTCATAGAATACAATACAACCCAGCCCTTTGAATACTGGCAATTGATTAAAAGAAACAACTACAGGTAGTGGTAAATGACCATGTAAGGACTATTTTTAGAGGAGGAACTCATTTTATAATTCAATTTAACATTTAACCCAATTAAAAACAATTAACGCACTTTCT
>NC_052111.1:79938-89871 GCF_012273895.1 Zerene cesonia | reverse complement strand
AATTATAATGTTATTTGATATTGGTATGCAGATGGCAATTTTAATTGTTTCCAATGAGAAGCTCTTCCATTCAGTACAAAAGAAATTATATAACAATGTCTAGCCCTTTAATTACCAACAATGGTTAATCAAAACGCACATATGTATATGGCACTGAGTTGTGGTAATTTCAACCTAATAAATATACATAAAGGTTCATAATGCTAATGAAAGATATTTCAATCGCTCACACATCCTGTGGTATGTAAATAAATTAAGATTATAATTGCATATTTCTGAGATTATGTTATTCTGCTCAGTTAGCATAGCATATCAGCTGATGTGGCATGAATTCATTATGTATTATATTCACATTATTTTACTTATATGAGTTTAATAATAAATATGAAGAAATATACAACCAAACAATTATACTGTACAATAAATAAATATTTAATTAAATGGGTGGTAACATAGAAAAAATCTGTTTAAATAGTTTTTCAATTAAATTATTAGGGTACTTACATTGCGTTCCTAAATTTAACTCTCTCATAGCACCATTGAATTGTACGACTAGAGGCTCTGAAATTAAGAGCAATAATTAATTTCTGTTTGCTGGTATGTTCTTAAATATATTAATTTTTTATTAAATATATTACCTTTTTGGAAGACTGATAAATCATAAGTAGGATTTTTATCATGACTAGGATTCTTTTTGCTTGAGTCTAAAAGTAACATATCTTCTCCGAGGTCTTCAACATAGTACCTTCTAGCATTTGGTGAGATCTCATCTTTGAATTCCATGCGAGGCTCTCTTGCCTCCAGACCTCTTTGACGGGGCCTTAAATGAGAAACTAATGGACTCTGTATAGTCTTATCTGGGTGTATAACACCATCTCTTATATTCTGTATGAGAAATTGGTCTCGTAAAACGTCGAGCTGCCTTCTCATGGATATCATTTCATTCCAATAATAGAAAGCTATCGAGCAACTTATTATCATACATGTAACGCTTAGCAAAAAGTTTAAAATGAACAAGAGCTTAATTTTCTTAGAAGACGCTATGGAGAAGGTCGTATTTATATGCACGCCGACGTCCGCTGGTTTTTCTACAAATAAAAACAAAGAGTAATAATAGAAGGTTCAGTAAATTTTGAATCAAATATTCCCATGGAACTGAAAATCACCTGTTTTCAGATGAATGACAGTCCCGTCGTTTACTTTTGGATTTTTACCCGTGTTCAAAAATATGTTCGCCGCACCTGCCGAATTAAGTGGGACACCTTCGCTTAAATTTATTTTTCTCTCGCCGTCCATTATAAATATTTTGAACTGTATGGAGTACTATAATAGTAGAACGCACATATTTTGTTTTATACAATCATTGGTGTAGGCGTCGTCGTCCCTAAACAAAGGAAGTAAAGCTTATTAAAAGTTCGCACGGACCACACGATAACCAGCAGTTGATAACAAAAAATAACACTATTACATACCACAATTATATACACGTTGGCATTTAATTATTTAATATACACTTGTTTAATTCTACATTTGCAATTTTTTATTTATCACTAAAAACGAGTCCGTCCGTCGCACAAAAACAAACAAAAAAGTAAATAACACGAGTGAAACTTTCGATTCGTCCGTTCCACTGCTCGCTGGCATTGGAGCGCGCGCGCGGCTTGACCGCAACTGTCGACGCGCCAAATTCAAATTGCCTACTGCTTAGGCCACAGAGTACAGACTGCGAAAGGCGAATATGGGCCGAGTATCGTCAAGCATTCGTCGTATGTTGAACAGTTATTAGCGTATTAAGTTTTAAGTGTTTAACATCGACAGCTTAAATAGTATAGAAAATTGCGATTGTCAGCAAATATTATAAATCTGATAAATAATAATACCGTTATCCATTGGGCATAGCTATAATATATATTTTACAGATAATTAATACATTTACATAAATATTACAATATAACATACATATTAACTTATGTTAATGCATAATATTACCTAGAAAAGAATAGATGAGCACTATCTTTTTTATTTAATTTCTATTTTATCTTTGTGTTGAAATATTTATGAGACAGATTTTTTAAAGAAGCACTAATTGTATTTCTATTCATTTCATATTTTACTAATGGAATTTCGTTATAATTGTCATTTACTATGTAATGATACGGTCATTTCAATTGAATAGACATAATTTAAGTAATTTCACCAAATTATAAAATAACTACCTACCTTTTGTACTAAGTTTTAACTAAATATTCAAAACTCTATTGATAATTTTTTAATTTATGAAACAGAAAAAAGAAACAGTAAGTAATTAAGGAAATTAAACGATATATAGAAATTAAAGATTGTTTTATAAATTTTGTCGTATAACTTTTATTTATTTATTTATTCTAAATTATACAATTGTTACAATTGAAAATGAAAAGGCAAATACTCTGACATAATAAATTTTACAAATTTCAATTATATTTGGGCCAGGTAACTTCTTGGTGGAGATGAAAAAAAAGCTAGATATTAAAATTATTGTATTTCGTTATTCCAATTTTGGAAATTCCCAATTCTTCATTCAAGATGTTTATTGTATGTTTGTTGACCAATGTATTGTGTACTTGTGTTGAATTCTCGCAACTCTTATCTCAGGTAGTAAGGAAGATTAAATGTAACTGGAAACTTTTATTTCCCAAGATTAACCGGTAACTCCTACTGAAAGCACAAGAATCTCATGTATGCCTACTATAAATATACATAATGACTCGTGATTATATGAAAAAAAAGCCTCTGCGAATGCGCTGCCCGCTTGTAAGGTAAGAGAAAAGGAAAGGATTGACGGCTGGAAAGAAGGAATGAACTGGGACGGGCGGGGAAAAGGAAACGGGCCTCTGGCTCCACCACCTCACCGTACGAAACGCAGTGGCATACCATTATTCCACGCCGGTTTTCTGTGGTGGTGTGGTACTTTCTTTGTACGAGCTGCCTCAATTCGTGCCGAAGCGTGTTCGACTCTTATATGACTTTTAAGACTAAAAATTTATATTAATAAACAAACCTGGTGATTGTGGTATTTGTATTTCTTTCCACGTGGAATTTTAAAGCGTAAATTATATGCGAACGGATTATAGGAATAGGAAATTTTGACATTGTTGTAATTTTGTTGGAATAACTTGATATATGCTTCGATTTTAATTGGAACCCACGTTATTCCGATGGAACGCACACAGTCTACCTGCTCCCAACGTAACGATAAAATAATGAAGGGTGGAGGAAGGTGCTATTAATCAGTTATAAATGAGATAAGTGATCTAATACAAACGAGATGTGTTAATTAATATGTAAGTAAACTTTAACTTGCATTTCTTTCATGAAATGATTCTAATTTTATGTGCGCTGTATTTGTTACGGATATTTCTCTTTACGTCTTCTTCTCGTAGTTGATGGATCCGCACAATAAAGGGATATTCCGCCAATGACGGCTGGGGATTAGAAAGCTTTAAAGACTACTGAGAATATATTTTTTTTATTTTTAATCTATCCAAATTATAATATACATACATTGATACTGCATTAAGGAATATTATCGTCTGTGGTATGCGAGCCAGCTGCATCCAACTCGCTTGCTAAGGACTCATCCACACGAACCTGTTATAAATAATTTATGTCCAGGAATGAATCGAATCTTTTTGCTTGCAGCTAAATTTTTTCAAACATTTCCTGTACAAATAAAATTTATCACAGTTGCTGGAAGACATTTTTTAAAGTTCGATCATTTTTATTATGATAAATGTACGTACATAATATGTTGTAATTAATTATCTAATATGCAGAGTACACGTAGAGACGATTGCATCTTTGTGAGATAATTATGTATAGTTACATCACGTCACACTAGTGATAATGCGCGTATATACTTTTTTAATCGATTTAAATAATAGATTTATTTTATTTTATTTTAGTTTTCAGCTAAATATTGAAGCTTATTTTGTAACACTATCAACCAAAACAACTAGGTATAATAACTAGTTATACTGTAGCTATAAATATTTATGTATATATTTAACACTAGGCAAAATACCTTCTTTGAAAATAAAAGTGTTGAAGTTGTGAAATGCGTCTAGTTTAAGTTCTTAAGAATACGATACACTCAAACCTGTTAATAATATATGAGAAGTATTATTTCTTTGGGATGTAGATAGGGTGTAAGATTTGCTGTTAAATCTATAGCACTTTTTAATGTGATATGAATTAACCACTCATACCGAAGTTTTAAATTTAAATTTATCCAAACAAATAATTGTTCATCAATGTCATTTATGAATTTTTGAAAACAACAAACACGAAGAGAGAATTTTAAAAGTGCATTTTTTGATATTTACAAAGCATAAAGAAACTACAGGCAGTTATATAGGTATACATTGTAACAATTCATATCAGATAGTTCTTATTCATTGTACCCTAAGATGAGACTAAAAGAATTCAAACTATCCAAAGAAAATGCCATTGCATTTTGATGAAAGACATTAGTATCTATATGTCATAAACGTAAATGAGGCTAACCAGAGAGGTTAAAGATAAGCTTATCGGTTAATTTACTAAATACAGTTAAAAGACCGTCTTGAGAGTGAAAACTAAATAACAAAGATGGCTGCAAAGCAAAAAAAACTAATTTGTGCGAAATATTTTCAAAAATAGAATGTTAGTTCTCTGGCATAGACAAGACTTAAGCTATAGTCAAATATAGCAGACGTTATATGCAAACGTGCCACACGGTATACCCAGATGCGATAGACGGAATGAGATTCGGAAAGCGTTTTCAGTACATGACAAGCGCGTGCTTGTCATGTACTAAGCACATTATTATTAGATTACTATAATTAATATTTTAAACTCTTAACATCTGTTCAATTGGACTGAGTAAGTATTATGTGTATAAAGAGATTGAAGTATCCATTTTATTAATTTGTAATTATTTTCATAAATATGAAAAAGAAAGTCTTCTCAATTATGACATTTTAAGTAATTAATTCTTCATTTCGCTTTATATAAAGTACCAGCATATTTGATTTTAAAGCATTAATCGCAAGAGACATGTAAATATCTCTAGGTATTATGAAATTCCATTCTGTGAAAATGGCCTGTGAAGGAGATTATTGGAATAATCATATATTGATATTATAAACCACACGTATTGTAAATTCGTTAGTCAGTCTGTCTCTCTCTTTATCATCAATGCTTCTTCGACTAAACCACTTACTAGAACGCTGATCTAGATAGATTTGAATTTTGGAATGAAAATGTGCTATTAAGAAGTGCCTTTAAGAAGTTTAAATAGGAGATGGAAATGTTATAACCGAGGGTGCCACGACCTCCGAGCGAAACCGCGTGACATAGCTAGTAAGTCGTTAATAACTTATCACGCGACCAGTGGAACGTGTCATTAAAATTCAAACTTCATTACATTATTTAATACTCGGAATAATTAATGAGTGTCGCGTACTATGGACGCTAAATTATGCTAAAAGAAATTGGAGCAGTCTCTTGAATGAATCACTTTAGTAGGGTTGCTACATGGCAGAATAATCGTTTCGTATATAAGATGTTACAGGTGAATGTTATGTTAATATGTATTTTCATACAATTTTCTTGTAAAATTTTGATGCAATTAACTGTCAAAGAAATAAAATATTGTTTTCATTTAATCCCATTGATAATATTTCACCTATTTCTTTGAATAAAAGCATACATTAAATCAACGCAAAATGTACAAAAAGAAATAAATCTCAGTATAGAACAGGTACATATTCTCATATCATACTAATATTTTAAATGTGAAAGTTTGTTTGTTTTGATGTTTGTCCGTCAATCATGCTGAAACTACTGAAACGATTTCGATGATTTGGTATACAGACGGTGTATAAGCTGACTTGGGTGATAGGATACTTTTTATCTTGATTAAATGCTCCCTTGGGATGAAACAGGAATCTTGATAACCGTCTAGTATTTTATATTCATATAAAAATAGGTAACCCTAAGACAACTGATTCATTCAGAAGTTTAAAAAATGCAACGATAGCATCGATGTTGAAAAACTGATAAAATAATATCTTCTTTGTTTCCAAATGGTTTGTTAGGTATTCTTATTTTAGTGAAAATGCATGTCGGTAATTAATGAGTCATTGTCGAAAACGTAATGAACTGTGTGATAGAGTAAGCCATTTAAGTAAGCATATTACAATGACTTATAATTATTCAAAAACTATATTAAAGCATCAAACATGTTAAAATATCTTTAAAAATGGATATTAATTGGAAATTATATTGCGTCGGTTCACATTTTAATTGTTTTTACTAAATGTCATATTTTATAATAACGATATTTTTTCCACAGACAACGTAACAACAACACTGCTGTTATTTCAGAGACCAAAAAGAAAATACAATATTTTTTGAAAGAATCTAACTCAAGTGCTATTTCACTCATAAAAATCTCAAGATTTCGTTTATTGTATTCGGTTATGGGTTCCAAAGCATAACTTCAATGACGGTTTATTGCTTCTTAAGTACATACAAATCTAATACCATCCCTGATTCAAGTACTGTTTTACACGAAAAAATCTCGAGAATTCGCTAATTGTGTTCCGGGGTAGTGAGTAAGGCCGTCAATGGCCTGGCCCACTTACCGTTACGGTATTAGTGAGGTCGTATAATGACACCAACATACATATTACACGCAACAAATAAACGTTAGGATGGTTTGGAATTCTTATAAATTTCGAATTACTTAGTAATCAGTAAATAAGTTAAGCAAATAAATTAATGTATGTTTTTGTTAATGAAATAAAAACTTTTTTTTATAGAATTAAAATTTATTAGAAATTTTTCTAATGTTACCCATTTCGCTATGTTAAATAAAATATAATAAACAAAAAAAAGGTAATATATATTATATTTCATAGTCCTAGAACTTTCTTGATTATACGCATAGGCATACGCATATTATACGCATATTATTTTATCATGCATGGGTTATTTGAATTATGCTCCTTCTGCCGAGAGTAAGAAAGTTAAGAGTCAAAATTCTATGCTTATATATATTACGGTTGGACTTTTTTACTGAAATGCATTCTTTCCTCACGAATCAATAATATAAAAACAAGAATTTATATAAATATCTCATAAATTATGACGTTTAAATATGATCAGTTCTGGTGCGTGCAAGTGTTAAAAAACGCATCTCTGAAATGACGACCTGATTCCTGAATCACATTTCAGTCCATATTTAATGCTTATATAAAAACAAAAATAAATTTGATAGTGAATTTCGCGCTTTGTTAACGTTGAGACATGTGCGTGGCCTCACGCAGGTATTTCGAAGAAAGCGACATCATGACATTCCGTTATGGTGATGATATTTTGTAGAACGATGTTATTACGAAATATGTTCTAAATAAACCTTATTGTCTAGCGTCTAGTAGTATGTTGGGTACCTATTATAATATAAGATTATATAAGTATAGGTGAATTTTTTTTATGGCAGAAGGGGATACTTCACATAAATGACGTATGTACGTCAAATTTAGGGGAACTTAAATTAATTAAGGAATATCTGTACGCTTTAATGTTGAATATGATTATTTAGCGTTTTATAGCTACAATTATAACGAAAATTCTGTGCAAGTATCTAAACTAAAAATATTGTAAGTAAAATCCATTATCCACGTCAATAATATTTAAAGTTTTATTATTTTTTACTAATATCATAATTGCGAAAGTGTGTTTGAGATTTTCTTCAATTCACATCACAATAGAGCTATTTTATGGTATAATTTTTGAGACTGTGGAAATAGAAGCTAGCGGATGAAAAATAATTAATTTCTTCACAGAGATAAGTAATATCCATAATAATAGACAGGAGAAAAGAAGCATAGAGTTCACTAGAATTTATTACGATAGGCCAGAATACCGCTATGGTATGGTTATTCTATTAACATAGTTCTCATTTAGAGTACTGCAAGTGATGAATGAGTCAGATATAGTTGAATGAACTAGTGTTACGAAGAGTAACGCCTACTTCGTCAGGTACGCCATGGCTTGCTCTTGAAAAGTCGTTAAATTTTTCTAAGTGCATACACACGTGTATAATGGCAACACGTGTAAAGTATTGCTGAGTGTAAACAAATACAATTAATGAATTCTTTATTAAATTCGAGACTCTTTTATAGATTTCTCGTTATTCGTTCGTTCAATTCACCCATAGCCTTTTCCTTACCATTCCCAATCCATTCCTTTATTCACGATGTCAATCCTTTCCTTATCCTATAGGATAAGGAAATGTTTGTATGCAGTGTTGATTAATTACCATCAGGCGAACCACCAGCTCAGTTGCCAGCGATTATATTAAATTGTCGTATTCTAATATATAAAAAAGGTTAATAATATTAAGGCAAAAAAAATCGTGGTATCTCAAAAATTGCACATTTTTTACTTTCCAATACGCTTGCAAGTAATCTTTAACAAGAACTAAATTGAAATTTAATTCTTTCCAGTTGCTTAATCCGGAATTTACTAACACGTTGTATATAACATGACTAATCTATATTTTCTCTAAAGTAGACAATCTTGAATTAATCTTATGAAAACACAAAAATACAGTTATCCTTATGTATGTCAGACCGTTAGTGACATAGTCCTCGCTAAAGAGTGAGAGCGGTCCTGTTATTAGTAAATAATAATATATTTGTTCATTTTTAACGGTTAATCGTCTGGTAAATACCTTGTGTGTGTGTGTGTGTTGAATTAAATTAATTTAAGTTTAAGGTCTGTTTGTAAGATATTCCCTTTTTATATATGCATTCATCATCCTCAACATATTTATGAAAATGTTATACTCAGAAAATCTTTCTAGCTATTAGCTCTATGTAGGTAATAATTATAGTGATACAATATTAGAGTATTTATAGAAGCAGCCTCAAGCAGACTCAATCATTTCTGCATCAAATTTGTGTATATATAGGTATGTAACTAGTATATTTTAATAAATATATTTAATAATTGGTATATAACTGGAATCCTTTCCCTTAAAAATACATTTTTGTTAATACTTATTTTATCTCTTTATTGCATGAGAAAAGTTTACAAAAGCGCTTGCTATATTCACATAAAGTTTGTTGAACTTCGCGTTACGTTTAAATAAAAATATTTATTTAAATAATGGCACGCGTCATATTCAGGAAAATTAAGTGAAGTAACGACGTACTTATGAATAGCGAACAGCTGAAATTTCGTCCGATGACCCCACGGTCCTTACAAAGGAGGAAGGAAGTTCTAAATTTGAATTTCGCACAGTTCAGTATGCTCGTAATAGGGGATTGAATAACACAGACTCAAAATATTATTTTGAACACAGAATCAAAATAATATTTTGACGAAACGATCGGAGAAATCTAGAAAATATCAAAATATCAAAAGAATCCATAAGCAGCTTTGTGGGAGATTCAATAAATGCCGAAAACATTATACTGTTCAATATTTAGTTCTGCGTTAGCGCGATTAGAGGAAAGGAGGGATAAAAAAATTATACTCATTGTTTGTTCTATAACTACGCATGGATGTTATTTTTGTTCGCATAAATAAATCCTTATATAAGATAACATATTAATGGTCTATTTCATTGCATCATAGAATTTTCAGGCTAAATATAATTCTGTTTAAAATCGTTGTTTATAAACATATATTTTCATAACAAAAAACAGAAATTTTATATCGCATTAAGAAATGATCTTGCTATGTCTATCGATTTGAATGAGCTTTCAAATATAGCCTCTATTACTTACGCAATTCGATAAAAATTTTAAATATTCGTATTTATAATAAATCTCAGAGGTGACTTCAAAGGCATAAACGGGGACATTTCCTTGATCACGTGATATTATGTAAGAATTTACT
>NC_052111.1:34956-78938 GCF_012273895.1 Zerene cesonia | reverse complement strand
AATAAATCTCAGAGGTGACTTCAAAGGCATAAACGGGGACATTTCCTTGATCACGTGATATTATGTAAGAATTTACTATATTGACATTATCGATCTATGAAATACGACACTGTAATATCGAGCCATTGTTTACATTATTTCATGTATCATAAATAGCTTTGTCGTGGTGTGAGTAGCATTTTTTGGTGGGATGAGGTTGTGCCGAGGTGTGCACTAGATTTTGCATACAAGTTAGTTACGATACGCAATATCTGCAACGTGATCCGTGAAGTCACGTGGCAAGGGCTTGTTGTTATTTGTCGGTGCTTACATGATTGCTTACATGTTCACTGAAAATTGTCGACATATGTTATTATGTGTCACGGTATCGACGTATGGGTCTAGTAATGGAGGGACTATATCGCGGATACTTAATTAATGTCGTTTAGTTAATGGATTCATACAGAGCTTTAACTGTACTGCAGATAATATGTACTTTCCACTGAGACTTGTAATGAATAAAAGACAAGCGATAAGAATGATAGAAAAGCATAGATTACGTCATCGTGTAAACGTCAGAATTACAGGGAAAAGTTGATCTTATTGAGACGATATTTGGCCAAGCTTACTTCAAATAAAATCATATTTTGTTTACAAGATAGTGTCCAAGAAAAAAGGATAACAATTTTTTTATTGTATTCGATTTTATAATACTTTTTTATATGATGAATCGCATGGTACAAATTTTTTTATTATTGTCTCTTTTATCAAAATGGCCACAAGTTTGTGAAATGAACCAAAAAATCCAGTTAATTTTGAATAACTGAAATCTTTATTAAACTATACTTATACTATGTAACAACACTTAATAAATATAAAATTAAATAAATAAATAAATAAAATCTTTATTTGCATAAAAACGTTCAATTAAATGTGAAAATTTATCTGTGTGTAGGACTTTATGGATGTTTATGTTGTCACTGTTGACCGCGGATTTGTCCGAGGAGTTGAAGAAAATCCCCTAGGACTAGTATGGTTTTTGTGTTATCTGTGCCTATAGTAGCATTACTTAAGCACAGACATCATAATACTATGCTAGTCCTAGGGTCCTAGTCCATAATACTATGCTTCTTCTAAATTCCTCCAAATACAATAATCATATCATATAATCTATCCGTTACCACTTGTAAGAAAAACTAACAAATAAACACTCTTTCGCATTTATAATAGAAATAAGGATTTAGATTTTATTTTTAAGAAGTACCTTAAAATGTATCTCTAATCTATAAATAAACTATAAATATTAATCTGATAACATAGCAAAATATTAAAATATTCCTCATGCCATTTCATTTTTTTCTTTTACTGTAATAGTTTAAGAATGCTCCTATTGATACCTTTCCTTACAATAAAACCAGTTATCGTAAAATTGAATTTGATACTATTGCACTTGTTCTTGATTTAAAAATAAATTAAATTTATGTCATCACGCAATTTATCAAAAGCGCTATGACACTACAGTCTACATGCAGTGGAATAGTTGTTTATGTATATTTTATTATATTATTATTTAGTAGTAGTAGTTTTTGTGTTGATTACAAATGAACATAACATGTATTATTCGCTTATGAACAATTATTTCATTGTGGATTTCTATAAATATATGTATACCTACTTATGAGTAGTTTTTGACTGATTAAATAATCACAAGAGCTAATGTTGAAAATTATACAATTAGTATAATAATGCGTAATTTTGTATGAAACAATAATTGTTTATATATTGATATATATAATGTACTTTTTTTAAAATAACTTACATGTGATATCTGTAGGTATTAAAAGAAAAATGTGTAAATAAACAAAATAAGTTAGGTAGCTAATATGTCGCAAGAGCGACACATATTTGTTGCAAATTAGCTTTTTAAAATTGTCCGAGATAATCGGTGCCTCGCTGTCTAGAAAATTTGATGTAGGTACTAAGATATATGTTAACTCGTCTATAAATATAAACATACTTTATTTAATACTCACGTAATACGGTAATCCTACTTATCCTACTAATATTATAAATGCGAAACTTTGTAAGGATGTGTGTGTGTTTGTTGCTCTTTCACGCAAAAGCTACTGAACCGATTGCAATGAAATTTGGTACGTAGACAGCTGGACAACTGGAATAACATATAGGCAACTTTTTATCCAGATATTCCTACGGGATACGGACTTACGTGGGTGAAACCGCGGGAGGCAGCTAGTTCTGTACATGTTTTTCTCCCAAATTTCAACCAACTTCGCATTTGTTGAGTAGTGTACGTATGAAAATAACCTAGACCGTATATTTAATTTATCATAGATGATTTCAAAATCACGTATATTTAATTTAATTATTTTTCATAATAATGCAGCGCAGTAAACCAGGACAGTAAGTGTACCAGTCTACTCAGATATCTGAATTTAATCCATATTTTTATTGCCATACCAACAATTAAATAAGATTTTAATAGTAGTGTAACGTAAAACATGTAATATTAATAAATTCATTTATCGTAATTCGAGTCTGCATATGTATCTAGTATCTACCTATTCGGTTATTATATTATGATATATGATCATGAAATGGACCTGTCTTACTTTAGTTTACGCAGTCCTGCTAGAGCTTAATATACAAATTTGATTAGGTGTAGGAATATAATTTATTTCTCGTTATTTAAAATAACACGCGGTCATATGTAGGAAACAATAAAATCGTATCCCATTAATGATAGTTAGTTTGATGCGGAATGTAAATTAAAAACAGTTTCAGATAACACAAGGTTAAATCATTTAGTTCAAGGCAATAGAGATTGAATATGTGTCGCCTGTAAAACAATACAACCGATATTTTGGACATGTTATTGTAGGTCTAGATCGAGGTTTTGATTCATATGGCGTTGTATTGACAAATAAATATTCTGATGAAACATAATACTGTAATATATTTGTTTAGTCTGTAAATAAAACTGTTACTTAACTTCTAAAAAAACAAAGGAAAGTATGTGTTTACAGAAAAAGGTTTGAAAATGCAGTGTGAAAATGCAATTAAGTTTAACTATAGTTTTCATTCTTCCAACTCAAATTGAGTTATATCAACATATTGAAGACCACATTTTGAAAATAAAGAAGGTATACTTAATTTTTGTTTTAAATTATAATTAACTGTATTATGTGCCTATAATAAAATATCTAAGATATGTACCTTATTCCATGAATACATATCCAAGGTAATCTTATGTATAAATTAACATGCTTAGGATTTCCATATAAATAGAGTGCAGATATGTAAAGGGTTTTAAAAGGCAAATAAGGAAATTTAAAAACCATAATATATCACATACCATATTGAGTACATAAACATACAAAGAATGTTTTTAAATAGGATCGTAAGTCCATTCTGTGCCTATAAAGAAATTTATATAAATAGTGTATTTTCAGTATTTAAAGAATGTTTTGTACGAATCTGTACAGTATTTCAAATAAAGCGAAATAGCGAAACTATTACTATTATATACATCTATTTAAATAATACGAAACGATATTAAAGGAACTCTTATTAGATTTTTATCAAAAACGTTTCATGATAATATGAAGTTTTAATTTAAGTGAGAATATTTTCTTTATCAAGGATCACAAACACACAAACAAAAAGAAACAAAATAAATAGCAAGCATACATTAGCATTTTTAATATAAGTGCAGTGCTACCAACTTATCTTCAAAATTAAGAGTGTCGTCACCGTGGCTTCAGTAATCGGAAGAAAATAAACAGAGGGGCAATTTGTTGTGACGCAGTTTTTGCTATTCTTATACATCAGGATGATTAACTTGTGAATTACATAGCTATAAGTCTTTTTCTAGATATTGTAACTATTATTTATTATTTATTATAATTTTTTATCAGATATGCATCTATTAGACAAGATGTAATTGATTCATTTATAAATCTCATATATAAACCAAATTAGTAAAAAGAGTCTATCTTTTATTGATTCTGAAAGAAATTTAACTCTTGAAAGTTGATTAGTATGAATCGCTTTACAGTTTTAATAAATTTATATTAGTTAATAATCTTAGTTGCAGGAACTACTGGACCGATTTCAAACACTTATCCATCCTTGGATATCTACGTGATCCCTAAGTGCTATATGCTATGAAATATATAAACCCCGGTCGGACCGATAGACCTTTTCACTACTATTATAATCAATGTCAATCTCAAATCAATAAGAATTTTTACACGTATTGTAGGAATTAATACATAAACAAGCTTATAAAAAAGTTCACATAACGCGTAACATTTCACATAACACTTGCCACATTGAATAATGAATGTTTAGTATCTGATCTCACTACTCTAATGCCGCGAATGTACATGTCTTATGTAATAATTACTATCTATCTGTAATCATTATTATAACTGTTATTACAATGAAAAAAAATATTATAACTCTTATTATAATATATCAACGTTAAAAAAACATTCAATTACTTACGTACATCAATATGACATTCGAACAAAAAATGGAGGTAAAATATGATTTAAAATAGACGCAATTGAGAACAGGAGAACGTGAAATAAAAATAAAAAGACCATTATATATTTATTGACATTGTAATGCCAGGCTCGGGGAGAGTTATCCGATATCCAATTTACTTCTACCACGTTTCTATCAATCCATCATGTACCCTTCTTGTTACAGGATGAAACTATGAACTATCGAGAGCCAATTTTTTCAACCGAAAGGAGAACCTCACAATTTTATACTGGGTTAATCGATTTTGATGATTTTTTTATTAATAAAATGCCGATGCTTCCCATATAGTTTCATTAAAATTTAGTTTAGTTCTGACCATTTGAAGGCGAATTAGAATTTTAGTTAACAATAATTGTAAAATTTGTCCAATTTTTTATTTTGATGCGGTAAACTTTAGTAGCTGTCATAACATCACCACTGCTTAAAACGGTGAAGGAAAACATCGTAAGGAAACCGGCATGTCTAAGAATAAAAAAGTTCGACGACATGTGACATCTGCCAACCCGCACTTGGCCAGCGTGGTGGATTATGGCCTAAACCCTCTTAGGAGCCTGTGTCCCAGCAGTGGGAACATACATAGGCCGATGATGATAAAACTTTAGTAGCGCCTGCCATTGTATAATTATTAAAAATACGAGCAAAGTTGCAGTTTATAAATTGGAGTACAATGGTAGGAGTAAGAAATGATACAGAGTCATATCTTCTACCAGTAAATAATAGTTTTCTATTGATAGTAATATTTTATGTGTGCTAATATTTATTTTTTAAACACGAATCTCTGTGGGGATATATGTATGGATATTGTGTGTCCGCTAGGACATAGAAATACATCATCTCTAAAAATTTCAACCTTCTAAATATCAGAAGAAACATATGAAGAAGTAAAAAGTGGCTATGATGTTTGTCTATAAAAAATTGGTGCTTGGTAAAAAACAAGATAAGAACCGTTTTATACGTAAACATTATTATATAAAAATTCGATTTTGGTATGTTTGTACTAACACATAAAACATATTTGTAGGTCGTTCAATATTATAAAAACAAACTGAAAGAAGGGTAACGTAAGATGAATATCAAGTCAAATGGAAATATGACATCATGTAAATACTGAATGTTAAAATAATGAATGTTTCATACTTTTTTAATATTATATAATAAGGGATCCATGTTTTACGCATAAAGTGTTTTATTGTAAACTAGCCTTTGCGCGCGGCTTCGCTTATACACTTGCTGCGCTCTGCGGATTCACCCGTCTAAGTCTTTATCCCGTATGAATATCGGGATAAAAAGTTATTGTTATGTGTTATTCCAGTCGCCCAGATATCTACGTACCGATATTAATTGCAATTGGTTCTGTAGTTTTTGCGTGAAAGAGTAACAAACATACCTACATCCTTACAATCTTTCGCATTTATAATATAAGTAGGATACAAAATTAGACTGGACATAGGCGCAGTCCCTATTGGGTGTAGCCAATAAGAAAGAGTACAGGAAGGTGCCGAAAATTCGAAATCAGAAATTTTTGTTTTCGTATGGTTGGAACCTATAAGAATGTCCTCCATTATTATATTGCAGTTCCTAACATAAAATTACACAAATATGTCACGAATTCAAACTCCTTTCTTGAAGGCGGTAGAGACAGAAGGGTTATAAAATAAATTCATTCAAACTTCCCAAGATATTTAATACGTATTCATGTCGGTCGTTAATGGTTCTTTTGACGTCATAATCCCATTGAAGAGAATGAAGAATCTTTATACACGATGGGAATGTCACGTATTATATTTTTGGTTTAGAAATTACTTTTACATGGGTTTTTCAGGCTTTATATATTCCATGTTATTTAATAGGAAAAAAAACCTTCAGTAAACAAACATTTAAAACCATTTTTTTTTTAATTTAATCCTATCATGGTTTATGTCAGAAAATTAAAGATAATACTTATTCATTTATGTCAAATTATTACTTGTGTCCAAAGTTCTATCACAGATAATATAATTCTGTACTAGTAGTTTCATATTTTATATTTTGATTAAATGAGCAACAATAAAGTTATAACAATAATATTACGTCATGTGACTAACATATTTTTGTGCAGTATAAAAAAAACATCTCAATCTATTTACCAAATTTTAACGTCCCGTGACCCGAGCAAACATGAGAAATTCTTCCTTGACATTCTAGTTGAAATCCTATGATAACGAAATATCTGGAAAGAGCAAACACTAGATAATAAAGGCCGTTGAATGGAATCTATTATTTGGACACATCTTATGAGTTATCACGTTGTGTGAGGCTGTGACGTCAATGGTTTATGTCTAAGAATGGTTTGATGAGTGCAAATTGCCTTGAAACCTGGTGCAATCTTCTAGTTAATCTATACAAATACTTGCTGCGGTTTCACTCGTGTGGTACGCGGCTAACATGCCAAACTATAATCCATCTATGTACCAAATTTTATACGAGGAGGAGGATTTCATAGATCTCAATAGAGACATCCATCAATCATCATAGTTTTTTTCTTTCAGCTGTTGTTCTGTTACTTAAATTCCATGTACAAACGGGAGAAATCGCGTGGATCAGCTATGTAATAACCAGAGCTCTTTATGTAAAATTCGTTATGAGTTTAGTTTTATAAGAGTGATTCTACCGCAATATTAACGTCCTATTTGTAATAATACATAGAAATTTAAGATAGTGAAAGTAGTTTATATCGTTTTTTTCTTTAATAAACAGTGTAGATACAAAATGATAATACTTTCATAATAATTAATACACAGGTAATTGAGCTCGTGGTTCTACAATTCATATTTATAAAGTTACCATAGCCTTTTAATTTTTTGTATTAAGAACATCATGTGTAAAAATATAAACTTTTAGTTTAAACTCAGTTCGCCAATTTGAAAGTATATATGAATAAGATAACATCGTAACATATCCAATACCAAATATTTACGATACAAATTGTAACAAATCATACAATATTCAAAAGATTAATAAAAAAATGAGGAAAGTAGCTTTATAAGTTTAGGCTTGGGACTATTTTATTATTATTAGTTCTATTACGTATCTATTGGTGTCTATTGTTTACTTACTACCTGCGATACAGCTTCATGATCGCAGGTACGGTCCCTAAACCCTAATAGATCCAAAAATATAACAATAAAAAACCGTTCTAGAAGGATAAAAAAGTCGTTATTTTTACACGCGTGTAATTTCCATTTGAATACATTGTCATAAACGCTATAATATTATTTTAACATTGAGGCAACATGCCAGTAAAAATTGGAATATGTATTTTAACTGGAACACTTTAAATGTATCACATTTTTAAGAGATGAAATTATTTTGTGGAATATATGCTTATATCGTATATCAACCATAACCGTCTCTTAAATAAATAAATAGATAATAGATTCTAGCACAAAAGCTCTCTTTAAGAAATGAGTCGCAAGCTCGTTTTTGATTTTCTTATTGAGCCCAAGCAGTTATCATTAAACAAGTGTTATATAATTAATTCAAACGCAATTAATTGAAACACGTAAACAATCAAACCAATATTGACTGCATTCGGTTTCGATCGAAATTGCAGAGCAGTCGTGCGCGCGCGCAGCCGTCCTTCCCACTCTATACCGGTCCGCCTCACCGGACACCCGCGCGTTTCTTCCGGCCGAATAGAAACTTATCCTAATTCCCGAAAACAATTATGGACCGATAACCTTTTATGTGAATACGTGACATCTTACTACTGACGGAAACATTGCATCGCATTGTGTTCTGATACCAACTGTCACAATGTACACACCGGAATCAAGCGATATCAAAGATTCGTCAAAGAACTTAATGAGTGGGGATTTCGAGAGACAATACAAGGAAGGTATGGAGAAAAGTGGTTCGCGGAGGAAGGGGTGTGTGATATTTGGTGTAACAGTGGGAGCTCTGGCCATGTGGCTGCTAGTTCTAACCATAGTTCGCGAAGTGCAAATAAACAAGCTCCGTTATGAGGTTGATCAGCTCACTGCGAACATGATTGCGATGACGGCTAATGTTAAGTCCCTGAACCAGAAGCTCACAAACAATCGGCTGTTCAATGAATTCAAGAATTTGGAAGACACGGTAAGTCATCAGTATTTTAGTCTACATTAGGATAAAACTGGAATGCACACCAAACAATATTTTTAATATATGTTTAGTTTAGATATTCTAGTTTCTGATGACTTGTTTAGAGGTCTACATCTTAAATTAATCTGAAGGCCATACAGCTTCCCAATATTAAAAATATCTTTTATGTAATTTAACCTTGATTAAGCAATTAACATTCTCAAACAATATTTATCTCCATTCAAAAAGATTAGTAATTAGTGTGAGAGTTTACATATTTGTTAAGTCAATATTCAAACAGCTTAAGATATTAAAGACAATGCGCAAAAGAATGCCCAATTTGTAACGCTGTTTTTTTACCACATAAGTCTTTGATTATGTCAATGAAGGAAGGATCGAAAAAACACGTTTTAAAAAGTGACGTTATCTTTAAAACAAGTTGATAATTTCTTACTCGTTAATTAAGCGACCCAATGAACAAAAACACACACCAAACACACACATCAAATACGTAAATTCTGGAAGCTAATTTATGTCTGCAACTGGCAGGTTTTCTATGTACCTACTCCATAACGTGCAAAATAATTGTTGCTTAGTTGTAAGATAACAAATGCGACCTTGACCAACGTTCTAAGACTCTATCATTGAAGTCAATTGACCTGTTAATGGTGAAGCGTTTTATGGTTACCAGTTATTATCTATTGTTTACTGCCATGTTACAAAATATCTTGGCTTTCTCAAAATAGAAATTGATAAGATAAATCTTGTTATTTTAAGCGCATCTTGAGACATCAATTATTTATTGTATTTTGCGAATTATTTGAAAGGTGAAAATGGGTGGGTAGCATTACAAAAAATGACTTCTTTTTCTAAAGTGGCAATTCTCGATCCCACTGAGGACGGATTCTGCCTATATCAATTTTGGAACAAATTAAAATTAATTGGATTTGATAATAGTTAACATCTATAATTTTTTTTTATTCAATATAATATGAGAAAATGTTATATCTGTTGTTTGAAAATTTGTCATTTATAAAGCATTTGAATGCTATGAAAGTAAACATTAAATACATAATATAATATTATCTACTTATGGTTCATTCATCGCGGCTTCCAGATTATGTAATCACACTATGATTCCAGTAGATTTCCACGTGGCTTGCTAAATACTACTTACAGCAAGAATGTTTGACCAAGATTTGTATTTAAAATGTTTATGACTGCATGATTCTATTCTAAACTACTGAAATAATATATATGTTGCAGACTTTCACATTTCCAAAATCAAACATAATAACTTCAAAATCAAGTAAAAGCATGTTGAGTGATTATGGTTAATTTTTGAAATTCTTAAAGTCTAAAAAGCAGTACCAACAGGTAACAGTACAAAGTATATAACGCAAGAATAAGGGAAGAGTACAGAGTATGTAAAGCTCGAAAGTTTTATTTTAAATTCTAATTGAAATAGGACTATAATAGACTCAGTGATTTACAATGTAAGTGGTTACGATGAATAAATACTGACTCATTACCCAATTCGCAGGAACCGATAATAAAACATGGAATAACAAGGTTATTTCTGAACGCAACAAAAGCAATATTGTTAAAGGTTGTGGCGTGTGTGCCAAGATATGCGAGCGATTGTAAATATTTTGGCTCGAAATTTTGAAAACACCATACGAAATGTTTTCAATACAATAATATTCATTATATAGCGATATTTGGGTAATGGGCGCGCTAGATTTATCGCCAGTAGGTTTAAAATGTTATGTACTTATAATTGTTTGGCTATCTCGTAATGTATAAGAGGTAACTATACAAAGCCGTAAAAGTATCTATGATATCCACAGAGACAGAATGAGTGAAGATAATAAGAATTTTTAATATCTACATTAATTTTGATAGTTTGTAAATTACACACCTTTTTATGAACCTAATTATGCCAATAACAAACTGAATATTCCATTTGATCGAATAAATAGAGGTATCATATAGTATGATTTGGAAACGAATAAAATATTGAATTATTTACTTGTCATGTAGTATTATATTATTTGTGATTTATTATGATATGTTGGATTGATTGTTTTTACTAGCTGCGCCCCTCGGTTTCACAAGCGTCAATCCGTATCCCGTAGGAATATTGGGATAAAAAGTTGCCTGTATGTTATTTCAGTTGTCCAGCTATCTACGTACGAAATTTCATTGGCATCAGTTCAGTAGCTTTTGCGTGAAAGAATAACAGACATACACACATCCTTGCAAACTTTCGCATTTCTAATATTAGTAGGATACGATGTAGTGTCAGGATAATATTATTTGAAAAAGATTATTAAATTGTTTATACTTTATAGTCTGTATAATGATAACTAATATGGAAATAGGCATAGAATATAGATATATGCATAGAATGTTATGAATATTATAGTAGTATACAGGGTAACGAAGTTGCGGAATTGAATGTATGACACTTCACACGTAATGGAAAGATCTATAAAATAAAATAACTAAAGTCTTATTTATTCAAAGACAATACATATAACTCACTCTGGTTTAATAAAATACTTGTTTGTATATAAGGAATAAGTATAGCCAACTAGCTTATTGTTATATTACTACATAGCATAAAACAAAGTCGCTTTCTATCTGTCCCTATGTCCCTGTGTATGCTTAAATCTACGAACGTTTAAAACTACGAAACGGATTTAGATTTATGAGTTTTTTTTAATAGATAGAGTAATTCAAGAGGAAGGTTGATACCTAGGTTTAATAACATATATTAAACTACTCAGATTTTAACGCGTGCGAAGACGCGGGTAAAAGCTAGTTATGTAAACGATTTAAAGAAAACAGCAGCAGAGCTGATTATCAACAACACCCATAGATAATTGGGCAATAATTTGCTGTAGGTATATTGCCAAATCATACATCTTTATAATTCATTAACGCTTAGGAAAAATAATTTCATAAGGTATCAGTCGCAAAAAGTATGTACTTTCTTGGAAGTATATACTTTTACTTTTTTTACTGAGTATATCCATATATCTTCTCTATATATATAAAATTCTCGTGTCACAATGTTGGTTACCGTACTCCTTCAAAACCGCTGGAACGAATCACACGAAATATTATGTGCATATTGGGTAGGTCTGAGAATCGGCCAACATCTATTTTTTATATCCCTAAATGATAAGAGTCAGGCAAAACAGCGTATGCCGGGTCAGCTAGTATCATATAAAATAGTCGTGTTATTATGTTAGATACCATGCTCCTCCGATACGACTGGGACGATTCTCATGAAATTTTGTGTGCACATCGGGTAGGTTTGAGAATCGGTTAACGTCTATTTTCCATACCCCTGAATGATAATAGTAAGGCACAATGTATGCCGGGTCAGCTAGTTTGTTTATAATATTTCATGTTTAATGTTCTTTGCGATTGACGTAATTCCAATAAGCTTATTTTATTATTTATAATTGGTCAATCTTAAGCTTATATAAGCTTATATAAATAATGTATGGGTATTTATATACCCATACAGCGATTACGACAATATCCTCTATGGATTATATACGAGTATAGACCATACTAGTGAGACACATTTGTTGCGTCTTTTAGTTCGTTATTGTCCACAGATATTTACATTTACTCTATAGTCTTAATTCTTAACATCATTGACCATATTAAATTGTATTGTCGGACATCCGCATGTCGACTCTAACCGGTTATATTTGCAAACCTGTTGCTGCTCTTAATAAAAAATGATGCAGACATGGCCGTGACTGAACTTTGGTTGCGTTCACTAAATTTTATTATAAGTATATTGTTTAAGAAACAATAAAAAGGTGTGTCTGCGATTCACACACGATAGAAGTGAAACTTCAGTAATATAAAATAGTATGTATATTTCTGTCTCACTCTTTGCCGGCTTCATTCTACATATTTTTGTATTTGCGTCTCTTACCTGTCGTTTTTCCGTTGCATCAGGTTTGAAATCACAACGATTCTTAAGAAGTTTCACTTCAAAAGAAAACAAAGACGTATCGAAATTGTTATTTATAACTACGCAAAAACAAAATTTACCATTCAGCATAGATTTTTTGGCCTTTTCATGTAATCTTAAAAAAAAACAAATGAATTATAATTTTTATAAATAAAAACATGTATTCTTTTTAAATTCAGCTTTTTGTGCGAAAGATTGTTATATTTATTTGTACTCAGTACAAAATAACAGTAACGTGTTAAACCAAGTGCAATGTCAAAAATTTACAATTATAACGAAGATTTCGAGAGCCGAAACTCGTAATCAGTTTAGTTTAATGTTCGTTGTTTTACATCCGAAATTACGAGCGTCGCGTCGAGCAGGTTATAAGTCATTAGGTAATCTATTTGATAGAGGGAGCTGAGGTTTGCGCACAGATAACACAATCTAGATTCAACTTGTCGCCGAGAATTAGCTATTCTAAATAGGTTTGCTTAGATAGTGATCTGATTTACATGAGACTATGTCAAGGTGACTTGTTCTAATTCTTCGTGTTTTCTTAGCTATGCGATAAAAATACAAAACATGAAAAAGTGTAAAGTGTAAATATTTAGACGTCCTGAGGTTTTATCCGCATAGGTCCCGGTTCTTTAAAATATCCGAGATAAAAAGTCATCCCTGCTTATATTGTAAATGTGAAAGTAACTCTGTCTGTCTGTGACGCTTTCACGCCTAAAGCACTGAACCGATTTTGATGAAATTTGGTATTAAGATAGAACTGAATTTGGGAATAGGATACTTACTATTGCGAAAAAGAGTCTACGCTCTTTTTAGGGGTTGAAATAGGGGATGATAGTTTGTATGGAAGTTCCTTAACGTCAAACATAAAGTCATGTAAGATTCTTTCACACCGAAACCACTTAACCAATTTTGACAAATTGTATAGACCTTAGGAAAAACAACTCCTCACCATGTCGCGCGATATAACTTATAGTATATAATAACTTATCTTACACGCTGTCTCGGGCTAAAACTACCTTTTTGCTACATTTAATCCAAATCCGTTCAGGGGTTTAGGCGTTAAGAAGAGACAGGCAGATAGACGGACAGACAGATTTACTTTCGCAATTGTAACAAATACAAATCTACATGTATTTCTAAACTAACACTTCACAATAAACTTAATTTTCAACATGAGCATTACGCTGTTATTAAAGCCGCATTATTATTATAATAATGTCTTGACTATATTTGATACCTACTTTTGTTATTATTTGTGGTTATATTAAGTTATTTTTATACGAGGCCCATAGGTACTATAAAAATCTTTTCTACAAAAAAGGTCATCGACATTCCTGGAGAGGGAGGAACCATTTCAAATTCTAAAACAGGACCAAATCAAAACAATTACCAATCAAACACTAGAAGAATTACTTTAATCGTCTGAAAACCCACGGAGTTATCGAGTACTCAACTTATAAAAGAAAACAGCCCAAATGAACAGTTTGGTCTATTCAATTTTGCAAATATTAAGCTACAGAAGCTACGGATATATATGGATCATTTATTGGAAATAGGTATCTGAGGTCCCAGCTTCTAGATATTTCTTGCATATTATTACTTAACAATGTTATTGTATGAAACATTATATATATATTTTTTACTTATTACGATATTAGTGTTTAATGTTTTATTAATTTTAAGCTGATCCGTGGTAGTCTACTTGAACACGCTAATCTCACGAATAATTCGGCCGATATCAAAAATTCTTGTTTCCGTACAGTAAGTACCGAAGCCGAGTCGGATCTTTAGTAATCTCATAAAATAAATGCAGAAAATTCTGTTACGAAAATTTTGTAAACTTTACTTCTTCAATTCATATAAAATCTGGCCACTAAATTAAAAAAAATCTCCATAAAGCATACCGCTATAAAATACGAATCGCGCAATTTCACAGGATTAACGTCATAGAAAATCAAATGTGGTCGCGTAAAATGGTGAATTTTAAATAGATACAGTGGGCGTAAGTTTACAAACGTGTGTTGGGCGATGGCCAATTTTTACAGGTAAAATGGAAATAGCCAGATTGGTAAAGTTCACGACTTCGTTTTCAACTAGCGCAGAATAAAAAATGCTGTTATTGTGAAATACTAGTTTTATAGTCTTCTCATTATGTTACAGTCCATTGAATTCCAGAAAAAGTGTTAACGTTGCCTCTAAATGCCGTTCTGTGTTGTGTATATGTTTTATAAACAAATTATTTGGAGAAGTTAATTGGTTTTTTTTAACCCACGGTCCTAAAACGGAGGACTCAATTCAACTGTTTTTTTATTTATTTTCGATTACTCCGTGGGTTTCAATGGATAGACGTGATTCTTTTTGGGTTTGATAGAATATTGTTGTCATTTGGTCTCATTTTATAACCTGGAGCGGTATCTTTCTCTGCGACACATCGGTGACCTTTGTTGTAGGGATAATCATTATAATTTTATTGACAAACGAGTTCAATAGTCATAAGTAGCGATACCACCGATTGTTAGACCTAAAGTGATGTTATATTAACTAATTTAATTATCTATGATAAAGCTACATCAGAGATTAAATCTTGTTAAAATAGATGCGGCGTTCAAGAGTGTTATAAATTGTGTGACAAAGCCAAAGCAAGACACGTCACGAAGCGAGTTCACGACCTATGATTGTTATCACAGAAGGTGTCCGCGTTAGTTGAGCTAAACGGACTTAAGGCGGCGCTACACAATAAAATTTTATGAAAATAATGAAAAATATTTAGAACCAAGGTTAAAGATTAATGAAGGTCATCGTCATCATCATTAGCCCATATTGCAGGGACATGCTTGCTATGAGAGTTCAGGTCGTAATCCACCACGCTGGTCAAGTGCGGGTTGGCAGATGTCACACGTAGTCGATGTTCTTGGACATAAGGGTTTCTGAATTATTAGAAATGTCTTCATAAATGCCATTTTACCATGAAAACTGAAGAATATTGTTTCATGTTCTTATTTAATGGTTATTCCCGAAAACACAAGATTTGGTGAGCATAACACCTATTAACATATTCATGGCTTTTCGCATGTATAAAATACGTTAATCAAAATGTTTATTTAGCGCTTTTATTACGGCATCCAAAAAACGTGTTAAATGCTAATGATCTAAACTCGAGAGAGCGCTGTTTCGCAGTTGCTTTGTAAAACGTGAAAATGATAATAGATATTTACTTCACAAACGGAATACATGTTTGAGAATATTTCTGTTTGTAAGATTGTAATTAATATTTATTAAACATAATATTAAAGGAACGATCAACTTCTACTACAAATGTAGATGTAGCTATATTTTATGTTTTGTAATAATTATTATTAGTCTCTCGTAGAATTTCAATTTGCATAAATTTACTTTGCTGTGTGAATTGCTCATTAAAAAGTATATCTATGTCACACATATAATACTAATAGCAGCTAAATAAGTGCCTTTTAATAAATATGACTATTTAATCGTTCGTGTATAAAGCCCTAAGCTGAATTGGGATTACTCTTAAATCTAATTAAAGTGGACACTGACCCACGCCCGCATTACAAAACATGCATTCGATAGAAGTCTGCATATCTCGTTATCCAAGATGACTCACTAATCGATTCACCTACAAATTTTTTATTTTTATAAACTTTTGTCTGCTAAATGTCACACAAATCATTATTTTAATTGCTCGTATACCTTTGATTAGTGTTTTATTTATATGTTATGGCAACACATCCCAATTCTATACATAATGTAATATTTAAATTTTTATTTGAACGTGTATTTATAATTTATTAATTGTTATGTTTCCACGGGTTTGGGAGTGTATACGTGGGATATATATCGTTTTATTTAGACTTACATTTTTGGCAAGGATATAATATAAATGAAATAAAAGTATGAAAAAGCAACTTTATATACACCATAGATTAATACAAAATGAATAGAACTTGATATAAATTATAGATTACAGAGTATAATTTTTTTTTTATTTCTCGTCAATGGTTTGGTATGTATTTCTATTTAAAGAAATAAAAGATTACTTATTTCTAAACCAAAGCCAGCAACGACATGGTAATCTATGCACAATGACAAGACACGAGGATGGTTTTTCTTTAGAGGAATAATATTAAATATCTAGCTTTACTCACGACATAATCTGTCCTGAGGCGAAAATACCCGCCATCTTTAAAGTTCCCGCCCAATAGTGTTGCGTCATAGCTTGGAAATAAATTTCTTATCTGTTCTATTGTCAAGCTGGGTGTTACATAGTTGGACGCTTTTCAAAGATAAGTATTTTTATGTTTCTCTGTTTGTAATTCCTTCCTTTTAAAATTAACTACGCAGAACATTCAAAATAAGTATGTATTTGTTGCAGAAGTATGAATTTGTTGTTCATTTTTTAAATTTGGAATCCAACATATGTTTCGTTATAAATAAAAAATGTTAAATTATGATTTCATTTTTATCCTATTGAATAAAGATTTTAGCAAACTCTACTTATTAGTTTATACACTAGTTATTTAAAACATAATCTATCAGGCGTTTTAAGTGTCAAGGTAAAAAATATCCTGCGGCCATTCCATAAATATTCGATACTTTTTAAATTGTTGCTGGACTTTTTAATCATCTGTTTAAGTTACCATTATCTGTATCAACTTATATGTAAATATTTATTACTATTTGCCGTCTTACCAAAAATTTAAATCGGCGACATAAGTCGCAGCCCACGATTATTTTGTGTTTACGTACCTAGTTTTAAGTGATATATCTAATAATTTCTATGCTTAGATTAGGGTAAAATTAATGTTGAATATGTTATATAATTGCGAACTGTCGGCAGTCGGCATCATCAAATGCGTTCATCTATGGAAAGGTTGACGTGTTAGGTCAAAACAGCAATTCCTTTGACAATAGTTTATTGAGCTTGCAGTTCTTTAATTAGTGAACGCGCATTCATATTAATCAGACTCATTAAAGCTATTACAAATCAACTGTTCCTAGAAGTATGTGAGATACTGAGGATTTCACACGGGCATAGACATCCGGGATGAAATAATTAAGATAAGGCGGTATATTCTGTTAATGGGTATGATCGTAATGCAGGAAACCCGATGTAGATAAAAGGAAACATGAAATCAAGTTTGTATTTAAGTAAGTTAACATTTTATAGTTGTCTAGTCGTACCCCTAATAAATGACAATAAAAGACACGTTTTTGCTATCTTATAACAATAAAACTGTTTCCGTTAGCTCGGTTTTTTGTGATCTTAATTTAAAAATCACAGCCATAGAAATATTACAATGCAATGTAACAAGTTTGGACTTCGTGAAAACATTAATTTAAATCAATTGAATACGTACATATCCCAAGTAAATCTAAAAACTGCGACATTCATAATATTTCGAGGTCAGCTATTTCTAGAAAACTAGCGAGTATAAGTTTAGGTATATGTAGTTTCGACAGAAGATGCCGCTATACACACACAATAAAATATAAGCACATTTACGTCATTATTGTAAATATCAACACCATTATTCGTTTAAAGCAAATATTTGGCAGGTTTTAAATAATGTACTATGCGTTTCAATACGAATGGGAACGTCAATGACCATTATGAAACATTATTTTTTAACTAAATGTTTTGTAATTTTTTCAAACTACTGCTTGTAGTTATTAATATGGAGAACGAGAAATAAAAATTGCATAATCCGATAGCTGACCTGACAATGTAGAGTTGATAACATTAGTTTTTGCTGGATTAGGGATGAGGAAAGGATTGATGGAGATTGATGGAATAAACGAAAGGACTAGGAGGGGTAAGGAACAGAATACGGGCCTGCAGCTCCCCTTCTCACCGAACGAAACACATTAGCAAGCTACTATTTCACGCTTATCTTCTGTGGGGGTATGGTACCATTCCCAGTTTGCTGACCAAAGTTTTACCAAAGCGTACTCGACTCCCACACTAAAAATTTCTAGAAATTCTAATAACATTATAATAAAGATCGAGTTGGATAATCTTCAAAAAGCACGCATTGTTGTTATTTTATAGCTGCTATAAAGATTTATACAACACGTTTTCGCGAACGTTATAACATACAACGCAATAAATATTAACGTAAATACATTTTGATGGGTTTTATGTTTTTATATAGCTCTAAAGCAATTGAGATAGTCCTTGGCATAACTTGAATATCATATGAAGGATAGCTCAATCTGTAGATCTGAGAATAATTCAGCAAATAGAATAGGGTACCGTTTCAATGGAGTATAAAAGTCAGAAACTTATTAATTATTGTATATGTATAATCCTTAATAAAAAATACCGCAAGAATGAGACCAAATTCAATAATGTTCGTCAGAAGACAAAGGCAAGGCCTAGGCTTGCTTTATATAACTCTTTATCCAATGAAAGCAAAAGTTTAAAAAAATACAGAATATATCATGATATCGAAGATTACAATTCTAAGGGATATAATACTTTCGCTCGGAAATGAATAGTTTGGAGCCATTTTCGTATCACGTATGGTGTCATTTTATTTCAATTCACAAATACATTCAAATATGTAGTTAATAATATCTGAACGAGATTGAATTAAACAATTTTAAATATATATAAAGGAGTACGTAGTATACTTGTTAATTGTTGACACGAATCTCAGAATAAGTTCAACAAAAAATAAACAATAGACGAATATACAATGAACTATAATTTATTTACATTATGATAATCATTTCTTATTGTTAAAGTACATTTCTCATAATTAATTAATGTAATTAGTGTTAAGGAATCTACTTGCCCACTTATTTTAAAGCACGAAAAATATGAAATAGCCTAGTTATACCATCAGAGAGATATTATTTAATTGCTAATTGATAAAAAACTAGCTGTGACCCGCGGTTGAAACCGCGTAAGTCCGTATCCCGTAGGAATATTGGTATAAAAAGTGCCTATGTGTTATTTCAGTTGTCCAGCTATCTACGAAGCAAAATAGTATTATTAAACACGAATATGACATTTTCTAAAAAAGATTCCTAGCTAGTACGATTTATCGCCCCCGAAACCCCCTATATACTAAATTTCATGAAAATCGTTCTAGCCGATTCCGAGATTCCAATTATATATATATATATATATATATATATATATATATATATATATATACAAGAATTGCTCGTATAAAGGTATAAGATAATAACTATTCTCCATTCGAAAAGTTGAAGCACAAATTTAATAGTTATTTCATAACAGAGCTTGTCCGATGAAATAAATTATGATAATATACAATTATAAATGAAGGATTTTCTTTAGTTTGTATGAAATATTCATTATATTATTCATTATATAATATGGTCATGGGCGGTGGTAGCGCTTTCCATCAGGCGACCCACCAGCTCCATTGCCGACCATGACATAAAAAAAAAATAATAATAATATAGTATAATTTGTATATTAACATGGAAAGGAATAAAATGCATAATACTCTAATTTACATTTACACGCGTTATTATACAATTTGGTTGAAGTTCAATATGAATTAATTCAAAAAACGAGTGCGATTTACTCACCAGTAGTTCTAAGCAATTAATACAAATATAAATTCATTGTAATAATACTGATAAGCTAAATATTGGGTCCATTCATTTAATGACGCCAGTGTGGTTTCATGTTAATATAGCAATTGTCATAATATTGAGTTTATCGCATACTAACAAGTAACAAACTCCATAGTGATATAGGTTCATTACGCATGCGATGGTGTATGAATCATAGCGATATGGGCTGCTATTGGTTAATTGTTTTACATTAATTATTAACCTTATAATACATTCATAATTGGAACTAAAATGAATCAGCTATACAACATAAACGATTGTGTTTTTGGTCATGGGTCTTTATTATTCGACTATAAAAATAGAACGATGTTAGAGCATTCGTCGGATCGGTAGTAACAAAATTTACACATGATCCCATCTTTGCATGATCGATTTTTTTAAATTAATTATTTCTTTTAGGTCGCTTTTTAACATTAAGGTCATTAGCGACGACTAGAAAAGATCACAATTATATTAGAATGCTTAAATTAGCGAATAAATTTTTATCAGTTTTAGGAACTTTAAGGTTTGCCGATTCCTCATATTTCAGGCATTCTGTCGTTGTCAATCATAAAGGAAGCGGATTCTGTTTTCTTTTCTTAAAAGTTTTTAAATATTAATATACTTATTGAAATACTTTTTAATTTACTCAAAAAATTAAGGTAGAGCATTTTTCATAATAATATAGCCATCTCTATATTAATATGTGGTGTATATTTCATAATATCTGAATAAAAATTCAGATAATTTTAACTTAACTACATACATAGTGAAAAAGAAACAATTACAAACTAACTTCGGTATTTTTCATAACAGTATTAAAATAGAGAATACAGAGCCCCCAAAAATTTTGATACAGGACCCCCCACGCAGGCTACGCCGCTGATTAATATATTGCTTCTATGTCAGTGTGTTAAGTTTAACGATTCAATTAAAAGTACATACTTCAAACTATTTAATGAAACCACGTTCTTAGGGAACAACTTCTATGTGACGTCAATCTTTGACGCGAAATATTGACGTCATATTGAAGTCTTGCCAAACTTTACAGGGTTGGGAATAAGAACGGACTTGCGAGGTATTTAGTTCATATCACATTAGGGATTTCAGCTGGATCCATCGTTAAACTACGTCTCAATAATTCCACAACAAAATCAAAGTGAAATATCAAAGATATCGAGCACATTAAGCCCCATAAAGCCGAGAGCATCTGTTTAAGTATGATTTATTCGGTCAATTAAACATTGAGCAGCGTTCACACTCGGGTCGAGGCTGGCCGAGTGTTTCAGTGGCAGTGGCCGAGATTAGCGAACGTTTGCCGACACATGCCTTGCTACTTGCAAAAAGATTCTCAAGTGCCCTATTTACGGAGGTGAATCGGTGTAGTTTCAACCACTATCGCCAGAAAATTTTACGAGGAAATTCAATGTATTTCTAGGTAGAAGAGTCAATATATTTCAAATACGACGCTAACATTGCACTGAAAGAAATTAAAGACTTTAAATGGATTTTAAACGCGATTTATTCATTATATTATTAACCCGACGTTTCGAACACTTTACAGCGAGCGTGGTCACGGGGAGACTAAGATCTTGAAGGTTATACAAAAATTGTTGTTTATGAAACTCAAAAATTATTTAATTTCTAAACGTAAATACTCGCGTAAAATCAAATACAAGAAAATACTACTATTGCACTGAAAGATTAAATTTTACAATATATCCCGCTAGTATTTTGTATCAAGTTAAAAATAAATATATAAAAATAATTGCATAATCTCAATATACGCTAGACTTACAATTTTAATCAGTACAATAATTCCTATGATATTATCCCTCACATAATCCTTTTTCTGGATGGTTCCTTATAAAGCGATAAAATCAAAAACACGTGCAACGCAGTGGAGTGAAAACGGGAGCGAAGTCGGTCACCAGTTAAATGCAGACCGCACCTTCGTCTGAACGCATGAAGTGCCCATTGTCTGAAATGGTTTACAGGTCAAAAGGAAATTTATATATACTTATATAGCAGAACGTAAGCACCCGTCTGAAATACTCATTCAGGTGTTCATTTGAACCATGACTTGATAATAATGTGTTTCAATTGAAACAATTGATACATTTTTGTTTATTTATACTAATAATCTAGAAAACTTTGTTTCAAATTGAATAATTATTTTTGTCTTGAAATCCATTAGTTGAGTCAGGCTGTATGCTGTACAAAATCATGTACGACGTGGGTAGAGCCGCGGTGCACAGCTAGTAAGTAAATAGTTATATCAATGCATCATAAGACCGTAGCCTCAGCCTGCTGATACACCTTTTTTACAAGAAAAAAAGTACATTGACAGGACGTGTCTGGCACGTGTATTGAAGACGCTTACGTGAGCAAGATTTAAAGAGTTACCTTTATATGAATTTACGATCATTGAGATATTATAGAATGACAAAATTATTTAAAACGAATCTTTACGGAACAGATAAAACATTTAAGTACTTATATATATTCTGTGCAAATATTTGTGCTTGATTTTGTATCGATAGGTCTGCGTTTGACGTCAACTATTTTTTTAAGGTAATAAATAACCATTCTGGTTCTCGTTATGGAATATGTTGATATTTTTGTCCTGTCTCAATTTAATACAAAATTTAATAACGAAGTACTTTATATGACATTTAGAATATATGAATGAAACGGGGACAATTATTTAACGTTGCAACAGCGATTTATAATATTTGGGAATGTCGACATCCATAAATAACTATGCACCATCTAAATAATTTTACCAATTTAATGAGAGTCCCTTTTGTTGGCGTGTTTCCAAAATGCATATGCAGCATTATTTGACACAGTTAATAAATTGTATATATAATTCTGTATTAACATTAGTATGATCATAAGAAAGCATTCTATGAAAAAGGTAAATACCGAATTTAGGTAACATTAAATAATATTAAAAAGAATCTATGTAACAACTAAAATTAGTTTGTACCCACTTTTAATAGCACTATATATGACAAAGATGCTTGTTTTTTATTTCAATATTATATCGCTTTTTATATTGGCAAGAAGCCATAATAGTAAACTGAAAGTAAAACTTTTATAACCCATTTGGCGCTGGTGAAGTATTCAATGACACAAGCCTCTATGGAAATATTTGATACTAAATAACTTTGAAAACTCGTATTAAAATGTGCTGCCAAACGAATTAAATAAAATATAATGTGATTATCAATACAATTTACAACTTTCGTAAAATTTTGTAAAATTGAATTCGTAATCACGGGTTTTAGGCTATAAGATTTTTCTAAATCACTCTTTTTGCTAGATTGCATAATGATTGTGCTAATCATAAAACTACTCGTAGATGTAGGTACTATTTCAATACAAAACAATTTATAAATAATATCACGTGTAAGCAAAAATAGAATGGACTTTAAACATTGCGAGTATTACGTCATGATACAATAAAATTAAAGGCGACATGAATGAATACGTAGTCTTTAAGTGCAGTCTGCAATACTATTTTTTCATATCACGAAACTAAAATACATTAACAATGTTAGTTCTAATATCTAAGTAAAGGATTGAGTCAAGTAGATACTATTACACTGAAGTATCTATAAATGTATATATAATACCTAGTCATCATCATGAAACAATATTGTGATGAAGAAGGAACCGATGTTAGTTAATTATAAACATAATTTAATGTCTGCTACACCTTTGATATTCTTAATAATTCTATCCAATGTGATCAATATAATATATATAAAATATTGTATTATGGACATTAAAATCTGTGTTATATAATCACTAAACCTGATAGGTATATTTCTACGATTTTCATTTGCGTATTTCAATAGCAGATATATTTATTAATTTCGAACGAATGGCTTCAGTGTTCAATGTCTATTCTCTTAAATACTTAAATACTATAAAGATACATTATATAATAAAAAAATATACAGAGACAATTTGGCCGTCATTAAATGTAATGACAAACTTAACCTTAGGTCAATAAATGTCACAGCTCAGTAAGACTTAATAAAAAATTCCTACGTGTATTTATTAAGTAAATTCCACTTTTTAGTTCCGTATTTAGAAAGGTACAGACTTAATGCGATTAAATTGTCTTCGCTCTCGGGTAAATTAATTCCATCCCACATTTATAGGATTCCTGGGATTTAACGGAAAGCGTTCCAGTGCGTAGGTGCTCTTCGAAAGGTTATATTGCATTTCCTATTATTTGAAGTGCACTTAGCAAATAACAACGAGCTGAATAGAGTATTTGAAATGACTTAGTATTATAAATGTTGCAGGATCTGTTTCACCCACTCTTCTAAAAACATCTGTTCCCATTTTGAGCACGATTTTATCAGCTTCACTAGTACCATTATAAACAGTAACCTACGCCTTAAGAATCGATTTTCACCCACTTTAATTTCTATTAACTATTAGCATCTTATTCTACCTGAATTGAATGATAGCAAACAAGGTTCAATATGTAATAAGTTTTTTCAAAAATATTGCGGTTTGATAACCTACAGCTTCTCAAACTCACTCAAGCCCGAGTGTCGAGCACGTCAGGCACTTAACTTCGGGTCGTGTATTCATTTGTTTTATTGCCGCCATAACACCGCCCCAAGATAAACTTCACACATACAATATACATTGCATTAACACTGATACTGTTTAGATATTTCGGGGTTCTGATGTGTTTTAGATGCAAATATAGAAACGTGCGAACAACTGTGTTTTAAAGATTAACGTGACTTAGTATGTATTAAATATGACGGATGACTTAATATACCTACTAATATTATAAATACGAAAGTAACTTTGTCTGTGCGTCTGTCTCTTCTTCACACCTAAACAACTGAACCGATTGTGTTTCTACGTAAAAGTATAAATTAAAGTCTATTTACCCTTACACGATTTCATCATTCATGAGTAGATAGAAGTAGAATAAAAGATTTATAAATACGTGTTTCGATAGAAAGTATACCAAAAACGTTTTAATAATACAGATGTAACTTATCCTAAGTTATGAGATATAAATATAAGTCATAAATTGTGTTCTCCTTTTATTTGAGTCCCTAAGTGAATTAAATGTTTACTAGGATTAATGGAGCGTGAAAGATAATACAAACGTTGCTGTGAAAAGAATAACTTAAACTAGACAGCTAAACATAGGTTATTATGAACATTTTTGTTTTAGCTAAATGCATGAAACAAATTAATTTATTTTATCTATAGACCTTAATGTAAAGAGTTCATGCGAAGAGCATTTCAAATATAAAATATATAAAACATGGGCCAATTTATAAAAGCTTTTGAAAGACCTGAATTTATTTATCTAATTGTAATTAAAACGGATATAATAACACAGACGAATAATGAATTGAAATTGAGCACTCCAATTTAAAACGGCATTCGAAAACGTTACCCAATTGCAAAATGGACATCAATTTCGATTCTCCAATTTGAAGAGACGTCAAAACAGCAAGTGCAATTAGCGCTCAATTTTCAGCAATTCCAGCGCTGCAGTCACAATTGAGTTGATTGCACGCCGCCCTAACGCCTCTGGGCTAGTGTGGGTCAAGCGATGTACAAATGACATTTACTTAGGGTTGCACCTTACAGATGAATTTTAAGCCCAATATATTAGACCAATCCAGTAAATTTATCATATGGCAACTAAAATCTAGGATGAAGCAATGAAGCTGTTTAGTAAGACTTTTCGAAAAGTTCGTGATCATGATTATGTTTGAAGCATAGGGTAAAATGTAGGTACTTATTGCTTATTATAATATTGTGTGTTACTAGATATATAACATATTTATAGTATTAGTATATATAATATTATGTTATCCGTGTTTAAATAGTAAATCATATTCATGTTACGCTAACTACAGCATTACCGAGGAAAATCCGCCAATATCGTATGTATTTTGTTAGAGTTTTAGTCGAATGTATCAAATGCAGGTTAAATTATCGTGATTAACTGTAGTACTTTTTTGTTAATTCTTACTTTACTGATTTAATGTACTTCTGGAATTATTTCCCAATATTTCCAACAAGCTTGCTTTGAAACTGGATAGCAAGGATAATAAGTAAGTTTATAGCAACGTTTATTTGCAGTCTGTGTGACTAAACCATTACGTGTTCTATTTTAGAGTGGCCTATTTACTAATAACCTAGCAGCGCATTTCATTTGCATGGAGGAATTCAGGAATAATGTTTGTAAAGAGGACGTGAGTTGGATCACTCTGAATGTTTATTTCAAATTGTCCTAAAAACGAGATATAAACGATAAATGGAATAAACAAACTGCGCATTTCTCCGTTGATTCGCTTTCAACGAAATTGTTACTTATATATCAGTAAATATGTATTTTTTTTAATTATACTTGCTCATATCATGTTCTACTACAAATCATTTTTAGTGTTTTTTGTTGTGAAAAAAGCAACAAGAAAAATTAGGACGTAAAGTAATTTGTTCAATTGTATTAACAAATGAATAAAATATAAATATCTCTTAAGATTGAATGTTTTTTTTTCTAATTGGTACCTACAGTTGGTTCCTTTGCACCTAATAAAGCAGAATGTAATCAATAAAAAATTTATTAAGAGATTTTCACAATATCAAGATATTTTGGAGAGAAATAAATCTACAAAAAGTGATTGCTGCGCTATTAATTTTTCCATCCTGCATTTAAAGCGTAATAAAGCTCTTGATAAACAAATCAAACTAGTTTATTCGATGTGAAGTGCCAACATCTAAATATAAACACGAGTTAAATTTGAACGTTTCAATCAACAATATTAAAACTGTCCGTAAACGGTTTTCACCTCCACATGGCCGAGATACATTGGCTTTTAAGTTTGCATTTAGAATGTTATCAAAATCAATCTCAAAAATAACTCGTCAATGAACATCAAAACAATTCAATCGCTGACGTCAAACTGAATGTGTGTCGAGTGAATGTCAGAAAATGATGTGTACTTCTGTTCCTGTTTTGTATTATTTGTTTGCTATATGAGGATTTATTTATGGACAGGATATTTTGTGCATTGTTTTTGCAAAACTTTCACGTATTTTCGAATATCTCGCTTTGGTTTATGCTGCAGAAAACAGGTGTTTTCTGCGGATTGTGATGAAATTATGTTGGTATTTATTACTGAAGGTAACAGTGATAATAAACATGCAATAAGACATCACGCGTTTCCTTACATGTGAAAGGGTCTAATGAACCGGATGAATAATTAAATTTCAGCACGGTTTCAAATAAAATAATAATTGTATTCTTATCTAATAATTTTATGTTATATGTATTTTCGTACTAAGACAATGCTAGCTTTGGCCGTGGCCTTTGTTCGCGTTCGAATTGTAAACGTAAACCATTCTCGAATCAATGAAAATATGCAAAATATTCATTTAAATCCTAAATATCCCCGTCCCAGCATACTTTAAATGCTTTTAACAAAATGTCAATCAGAATATAATGTTGTACCTATATCTGGAACACTCTGGTTTCTTGACATGAAATACTCGAAGAAATTTAAATAACAAAATGTGATAGCTGTCAGGTCAAAGATTATTTTTATTTTTGTTGCAGCGTCACTCATTTTCGTTCCTGCGAGAAATAAATATGTAATTATTCGGCAAATGAAAGCGAAACATGTTGGTTTAGGAAGTAATTTGAATTGTTCATTTTCCACGCAATTAAATTTTAACACTTTAACTATCACCTTTTTAGCATCATAATAAAAGTTATTAAAACCACAGATAATATAATACTATACAATAAAACGAAACGTAAAAATATATTAATATAACCTTTTTAAATAGTTGAACGCGTAATAAACACCAAGTCTAATTGACTGATTGTTACCAATGAATATTGCCCATATATTTGTCGTTTGTCACAATATGTCTGCTTACAATCTTTGACATTTTTAAATCTAATAACCTACGTCACAGGAACATAAAAGAAAAGGTACTATTCGCCTGAGAGTAATCGCTACCTCGTAATATGCCTCAACTTGCATGCATGCAAACACGGCTTCCAATGATTAGAAACAGAATGTATGTGCCACATGAGCATTGGCGCCTCTGTCGTAATAAGAATTTGTATAACATAAATAATATATCATTCTTTAACACCGTCTTGCGAGACTGTGGTAATCCGATACATTCAACGTGACCTATTTTGAAAATACTCACTTAAATTTCCAATAAATCGTTTCAAAATTTAGTATTAGCATGTTATGCTGTAAATAAAGAGAAAGTGAATTTGATACAAACAAACACCAGATTGTAGGTCAAACTAGTTCTTAAAATTGGGGTTGCCTTACTTCATAAATAATACAGAATAAATTGAGAGCAGAGATAAAATATACCGAACTGACCCTTCGCCTTGATTTAAGATGTAAAAGGAATAACGTTATTAGATTACATTTTACATGCCATCCCAAAACAACTCATGTACTTACATATTAAATTACTTCATACGAACCTCTCGTATGAAGTACCATCATACCATATTTATGTTCTTTTCATTCATGAATGCTGGGCGAATGATGGGCGAATCCTCTAGAATATTTGTGGGGGATCGCAATGTGCTGTAAATTTTTTTAATCTCAATTATGAGTAGGTAGGTATAAAAGATTTTTGGTAATAATATTTATCTACTAACAATGTTCCTCATAATGAAAACATTTATAAATAAAACCAAATACACATCATAAATTTAAAAACTTGCAAACATGCAGTCCCAGCTATGAGGCGGTGTCCTTTTTTAACGTTCGATCTATTTTTTTTCTATCGTGTCATCATTTCAAGCTTTGAGGACGAAATAAGTATTGAAAGATATACACTATCTTTCAATATTTATTTCGTCCTCACTATCTATTATAAACATATGAGTTAAATTTTGTAATTTTGAGGTTTGTTAATAAATGCTCAACTGTTATTAACCTAATTTTTAGTACAGAGCAATGCCTGATCTAGTAGATATTATACATGAATCTCTTTTCCGATCGTTTCTTTGTGTATTAAAGTTATTATTGCGCGTAAAACCCGTTGTTATATGCTTTCAGTCTCTCGGTTTGAGTATATTGTCTGCACATTAGCGTTTGACAAGTTCATTATGCTATGTGTATTATATTGGAAAAGGCTAAGTAATTCAATACACAGGTCAGGTATTGTTAAAGGGAGGATTGTTTCGCTCAGATTTATACAATGAGATATTTTCGTAATCAATGTCCTACATATTACTACGGCACGAGTTTATTTTGATTTTGCGTCTTTATTCCTTAGTTTTACGCAAACACGTTTTAAAGTCTTTTATGTAACAAGTCTGGCTAACAATCTGCGGCTCCTGACTGAACACAGACAAGATTGATTACACATAGCGTTGTGAAATCGTAGGACTAACGATCCTATAATATTACACCACGAAATATCTGCCGACCTTGATATGCCAAGGGGTGAAAGCGTATTTATCTTCTGAAAAGAATATTATAAGATCACACACATATAAAAAATTGCGACACAGTTGAGATAAATTTGACAGTGAGGTGGGATTCGAATCTACGTTTTTCGCTTTATTGGAATAGACAATAAAAGACAAAATAGAACAGTATTATGGTTAGGAGTTAGTGTACTTAATATTTTTAAGTATAAAAAAGTTTTTTTTTACTTTTTTCTTTTGTAATAGTAATAGAAAAGAAAAGCTGAGATAATTATAGCAAATAATTTTAACAAGAGTTTCACATATGTACTACCACCATTTAAAAGATTTTAAACTTCGTATTTAAATAATTATAACATAATTAACTAATCGAGAATTTTTGTCACAGTTGTACGCTGACGAAGATCAAGACGTAAATCTGGTAGAAGATGACAAAGAAACGAAACAAGACAAACAAAGCTACGACTCCTTGGAAAAGCTGCACGGTCTGACGGTTTTGGAGGGTGATGATGAAGACATGTTCGAGGGAGACGATGATGCGGAGAGCGGAGATTGGTATCCTGACTATGATAGGAGAGAAAAGGTAGTTGTATGACGTTTATCTAAATATACAGAAGATTCAAAGAATTCCTAGTAAAGTTTCCGTCGAATACCGATGAAAAGATAGGCAATATTGTTGTTTACGTTAAATAAATCAAAGGAATAACTTTATTCTGCGAGTTCAAAGTTCCGAGTAATCGGTTCGGTATTTAATATTTATATACAAATAATCTTTTGTATTTATACTGAGAAAAGTTTCAATACCGCGAATTGGTTGAAAACAGAAAATTACATTTACTTCGGATTAGGCTTATGATTCATAAACGTAACAATTCCCAAATCACAAAGGAAATTTAACAAGAAATTTAGTGATGTATAAAAACAAAAAATCACATTTCACTCGTCGAAATTTATAGCGTTCACCCTGCTAACCTACATCATCGCTCGTAATGCTCAGGATGCGCTCATTTTATTGGGTACTTGCTCTCATCAGGGGCTTAGCCGACATTATTAATATAAAGTTTAAAATGCTTGAGATCTAGTTAATTACAGTCGACAGGCGCTCAGCGGCCTTTATTATAATCTGCGTGTGCCGGCGAGTGCTGACATACGTGTATAATTTATGTAGCTAAAACATTTTCGTTGTCATTAGGCCATTTAGGACGTAAAATGGGAGATTTTAATATAATGTGAGCATTGTGGGCATTAATAAATTTGTACAATTTATGTTAAACATAAAAACGAATATTGAAAATGTCAAACTCCAACTCATTAACTAATTCATTTAACTAGACTTCCTGCAGAAACGTTTCTGAATCTTCAAATTGGATTATTTACTATTTACCACCGGTTCAGAAAGCGGTTTCTACAGTGAAGGAATTGTGTAATTGCTTTATTGATTGTCTTTTAAAATCACATCAACTTTACATTCATTTTTCATAATAGTGATGCCGAAGAAGCGATGTCAAATTATATCAATATGTGTTGCAATCTATCAATTATGGAGATATTCAGCAATATGTGAAGTATTTTATTTTTTAGAAATATCATGTATGGAAGCCACCCAGTGACTGCTCCGTTTATTCTTGAATTTCTTGGTTAAAGAACACTTGAATATATTTCAAACAGATTGGAACGACCAACATGGTGCGGCTGACTCCCGACGACTTCATGGAAGGTGTAGTCGGTGTGGACGTCGGCGGCAACCTCAACGAGATCAAACGGCTGCTCAATGAGAACCCAGAAATACAGGATATTGGTGAGCATTTGGTTTAGGTTTCTTCTTATTATGTAATTTGAATCAACTTAATTTGTGCAAAAAAAAACAATATTGTTCGGAAGCTTTAAATAACGGATTTTGAATATAAAACGTACCGTACGTAAGGACAAAAAGGGAAAATTTAATAAACCTTTTTGTCCGCCAGTACCTTAACCTCCTTATATATGATTTTCATCATAGATTCGAAAGTATCAACATTTCCAGTAATTCTTAAAGCATTATATATTTGCACAATATCATTAACTTTTAACATTGTAATAACGAATTTACATACGAAAATTACGAATATGAACTGTAGAATATAAAACAAACAAAATTGTAGTAGTTTGTTGGACTAAATAAATGATAAGGACTATATAATGTATAATTAATCAATGACTTAATCGAATGATTAATTGTACAATTAACATTTCTATTGTACTATCATTAGCTCTGCCAACTTTACCAACGTTCACTCGTCACAAACCAGTCGAAGGGACGAGCAAGGCGCCCGACACAGAAGCTGAGAAGCAAAATGGACGCGTCAAGCGACGAGTCATGCCTGACTCCGCAGCTGATGCCATAACGCCGGTCAATGCGCCTAAGGCATTTGCTAAATTAGAAGAAAGGTCAGTTCTTTGGAAATTAACTTTTCACTACATGTGACGGTGATAAACCTCTATTTCATGTTTAAATTTAGGATTTTAGTTTGCACAATATAGAGTTCACAAAGAATTGAAATCCTAGTAATAAATATTGCCAACAAATCATATCATCCGTAAATTATATTTCAAGTGATAGAATTTATATTATTACAAATTCATCCTCAATTAAGCACATTGTTGTCAGAATTTTCCAGCTATTAAACTACTTGTAATGAGAGCTTAAGCCGTGGACGATCTCCATCTATTTATAAATATTCGTTATATGATGCTTATATAAAGTGAAGGAATGTACCTAAACAAACACGCTAAGCCTGTTGCCGGCGAGGATATTTGAAACCCATCGCGGTCAAGTTACATGGAAACATAACCGCTTTGCACAGGTTTCATCTCCTGTTCGTATGTACCACAATACCACATACCTATGTTTTTCTTAATACATTTAAGATTATTTTCACGTAAATTCAAATTTTTATCGACTTTTGGAAGTGCTTGAAAAATCAGTGAAATAGTGTTGGCTTAATTAAAAAAAAAAAAAGTAATGACATTAATCATACTCAAAATTTTACACATTAATTTATCCACACCCATGCCCATGCATAGACGTAGCCAGGCGTATACATTGGTATATATAATGTTTATTTCGCATAATAAATAAATGTACTCTTTCTCACAATAGTAATTTTCCGTAAACATATAATAAAAATAATTAAATAAATCCATTACAGTAATAACTAAACATATTGGTTAAATAGTGAATGTGATTCTAGGAAATTCGAAGCAAAGTAATGTCAATAGAATAAGAATATCTTAAAATGAGGAGAGCGAAAAAAAAACCTAATATAAATTCACCCTGTAACGCGCAATAATGAATGGAAAGATCGGCACCATCTTTTTATTTATACCAATTTTGTGAATGCTTAGCAGCAACAGGTAGAAATATTTTTAAATACAATTAGAATAATATGGTATTCTCCGTTCAATGTTTGGATAAACACAATTTTACAGTTATTGTATCGTTCGTAAACATTAAGCAATGATAGGACAAGGATTTATTGTCAAAATGTAATCAGTGTAGTGTTTGTCAAATACCTACATAAAAAAACCTATTGAATTTTAACTTTCATTATGTAATCAGTCCTAAATTTATTATTTGTAATTAAATGGGTAAAAATGATGAATGATTAAGAATTAGTTAAGACATATTCTTAATAGATAGATATATTACATCAAGAATGTTTTATATCGGTCACTCATTCGTACGAATAGCCACGAATGTATTTGTGAATGTATTTTTCATATATAATGCTAACATTTGTACATTGTACTAATTTTTGTATACAAATGCGGTATCAGTAAGGTGGGAATCGAAATACTGACGTACATGTACTATGCAGTAAATAGTTTTGATACTTTAAGTTTCCCATATCATGATATCGCTTTCAGTGGCGTAGCTATGGGGACAAGGGCCCTGGTGCATAGGGAAAGAAACGGGCCCTCTTCCGCTCTTTCCGTCTTCCTCCCCTCTTTCAAAGCTGAGGTTAGAGGGCCCCCTGAGCTCCGGGGCCCTGGTGCACTGCACCACCTGGCCCTATGATAGCTACGCCACTGATCGCTTTCCAAAGTAATTTGAACTTAGGTTGTTAAAATATACGCATAGAATTTAAAATTACTGTAATTATTTTAAAGTCTTTTTTATACACAAATAAAGCTATAATTTCTCAATTACCAAATTCGCGCTAATGTTTCCTCAATTGAAATGAAATCAAATCAAATTTCTTCTAACATTTCCTATCATTCGAACACAAAAGCAATCGCAAACAAACGATGCGCAGCATGCATTTGTAATCGCAGTCATACAGCAATATTAAACTCATATATCAACTTACAATCAGTTAATAAATGACTTGGAATTATCGAAAATTATTCCGTTGAATTTAATATCAGCATTCCCAATACGCCATTCATGGACACGTGGGAGAATGTTCACCCAATATCAGTTTACGAGTTACGACAAGCTGATGCGTTAAATATCTTCGAAGAATCTTACACAGCTGCTTCTGAGCGTGCAAAATGTTTCACGTTTTAATAATTCTGAATACTCGGTATTTGTAGTAAGATAGTTTATTGGTTACTTTGGCTTCAATTCTGGCTTAGGTGACATAAATTTTAGTACACTATTCGTAACATTGTTTCATTGTAATCATATTTTTAAATGTTCCTCAACATAGCTTTCCAGTAAATCAATTTTATTAATACATATATCACTTCAAACTTACAACACTTGGTAAGTATCTATTCACAAAGAGATTACGTATTATTTATATAATACTACCTTTTACGTTATATTTATTTATTGTATGTATAATAATAACTAATTAACTATCTCGGAAAAAAACAAAAGAAGAAGAGTCGTGTAACTATCTTGCTGTAGGTTATTATTTAAAGGTCACGTGTAATAAGCTATCCAACCCTGGGATGATAGTTTCGACATTCCACCGTTATTATCGTTAACAATACATAGAAATTCACGAGAAAATGTTCTAGTGTATCTATATATAATATATCTATCTATATATATAATATATTCTCCTTATTTATAGTTCTATCTTTATTGAAGAAAATGATGTCGCTTGAGATCTCTCCTTAATTTGACGGAAGTATTATATAATAAATACATATATTAAAACAGTAAACAGATTATTTCTGTATATGCGATGCAATATGAATGTTCTATAGAACCAAAAAACGGTAACATTAGTACAAATTTTCTGTTGGCCTGTTTATCTATTGATCTTTTTACATCTGTGTCAATCACGTGCAAACCAAAGGCAGACTTCGACGAAATTTTATATGGTGATGGGCCAATATTAGGTACAGTTTATAGGTAGCCTATATTTTATAAAAAAAATAATATAGCTGTTTATATGTATACATATAATCGAAGTATGAGAAACAAATAGCTAATGTGGTATTAAATAGTGTAATTGGATAGGTCTTTAAGAATGAAGATGGTTTTTGCTAAAATAACTAGCTGACGATATATACGTCCTGGGTATATAAAGTAAAAAGAAATGTCACATTGTCTCTTCACAAATCAACGAAATAGAAAAACGTTATCACGGCACGTGGACGTTTATTTGGTATTGAATTTTATTCTAAGTAAATCGCAAAATCTCTTCATTTTTAAGGAATAAGTTATCGTCTCCCAGAACACTAGCATTGTATCTTATTTGGTATGTATAATAAAACACGTTGAGCCTACTGCGTTTGGTTCATTGTTTTCAAAGTTCAAACTGTTTATATGTTTTATTTAGCTTATGCTTATGAAAGCGTCGAATGATAACTTTTATTAATAATTAATCTTCTTTATAAATTTGGAAACATGTCTTACAATAACAAAAACATATCTTATCAAGTTATCATACTTTGATGGAAAATTTTATAAATGATATTCGTGGAAAGACGCGAAAGGAATAATATCCAGTAATTTTCCGACATTCACTTGGTTTTATGTCGGGTTTTTTTATAGACTCGCGCAATTTTATCTTAAACAAAATTTTATTTTTTTCAGGCGTAAAACAAAGAAGTTCAACCCACAGACAGATGCTATAACTCCATCCTTACACACCGTATCTAGAACTATAAGAGACAGCGCTGGAGAGGTAAGAAAAAAAATTTTTTTGTCATAATATTTCTGTTATAAATAGGCTATAAAGCTTTTCGGAATTATTGATTTAACAACGTTGGTACAAATCCAATGATGTATTCGATGACGAAAACAGTCCATAAAAAAGGTGTAAAATTGCAAAATAAATTACTTAATGTAAAAAAAAATGCTGGGTCATTTATATTGTAATGGAGTATGTTAATGATGACGTGGTGAAAATTTGTTTAATCAAGTATCACATCAATAGAAAATAAATGTAAATTCTAATAGAAAATATCCGCTTGTGAAATAAGTGTCGGGCACCATTCAAAAAAGGTTGTCTCATTACTACCTGCCTGTTGAATACATAGACGTAGGTGAACGTAAACCGCAAATAAAATGTGTTATTCGATTTTAAAAAGCCCTTAGATATTTTCCTTTAATGCGCCAAAAGTAACTTTACTCGCAAACACGTCTGCGTCCATCATCGAATACATTAGATTTGTACTTTGAGGACCTACAAATATGGAACTGATATTGAGTTTAATCAAGGCAGTATAGGTTTAAGTATGAACATATTTGGCGATTTAATATGTACATACAAATATTTACGTTTAAATATTTCATATTCACGAAAATATTTATGTATATGTATATGTAGTATACCTACGTCCTACACCGCATAAGTGAAGACTCACATGCTTTATTACGATTTAGAGACTACCCGCTGGGTAACTCAGATTTATAGACAATTTGTAGGACAACTGCTGTGTGAAGACATAAAGTCGTGAAATATGTAGTACAGTCAATGGACTGGACTAACCTCATTATATAAAGATGTAAAAGAGCATGTTGCTAATTAAATTATGAATACATTTGAAATAAATATCATTAGTACGGTTTTAGAACTATTTAATCAACTATTTAATTATTACAAAATATCGTTTGAGTTGAGAATAGAAAGATAACGATTTTTATTTTCTTAATTTTATGTTCATTGAAAAATTGGGAAATAGTATTACTAATTGTACAATGTAGTAAATATAGAAAGTAACGTGATATAACGATAAGAACTACTCGTTTTATGTGACAGCTACTTTGTGAGGAAATAAAAATATTTAGCATGTGAAATCTGAAAATGTTAACAGGAAGACGGTCAAAGGCGACCTTTCATAGCGGCACATTTCCATGGAAACACTTCGCATCTTAGTACGGAGATACATGAACACTTCAAAGGTATGTATATAGGTGTATCATAATGAAAATAATGTTTTGTAAAACTGATGTATAAAATGTATACCATCAGTAGCATTACTTTTAAATGGCATCACATTAAATTTTTATTGGCTCGTGTCTGATTTTTAACTTAACGGTAAAAATTGTGATGTTATAACAGAGATTATATAGTGTATTAAAAAAAATCCAGTTAGCTATGTTTAAAATTAATTGCTCAAGAAAACATCTACAGCGTCGAAGACCAAACAACCCAGCGTCATCTAGTATATTAAAAACATATACACATAAAGACATAGTGAGTATGATTACTACGTATACAACGTAGTATCTAAGGACCTGCAGCCAATGTACCTAATATGAATTCAATATCACGCGCTATAATTTACTGTAACATAATATCGTAGCTACATCATCGAATATTATATGTATGTTATGATGCGAGCTGTGAGCTGACACCTGCTACCAGACCGCGTTTAACATTAATAAGATTAAAATTGAAAAATACGTTGGATCTGAGGTACTACACTAGGTAAAAGTGTTTAAATAATGTTGTGTCTCAACTTGATATTATACGGATCTACAGTAAAGGATGGAAAAGTATAGCCAACTTTATCGCTGAAGTTGTTATATTTTTAGATGGAGGAATAAGAACTTAATAAAATTAATGAGTTTCTTATTCCTCCAAACGAAAAGGGGAGCATCCTTGCCCATCCAACTCGCCTGGCTTGTCAATACGCCCCTTGTTCTCAGGATTTGTACATACTGTTTAGCGTAGACATTTCAATAGCGCGATTCCTGCATATGTATATAACAAGTAAATGCCCAATTCCCAGGTAACGGGCTGGTTCGCGTGGCGCACGGCGCGCCGCACGACGTGTGGTACCCCGCGCCGTGGACAATCGCGTCCCCGCACCCGCGCCCCACGCTCACGCGCAGCGGCCACGTGCACGTTCACCACACTGGTGTTTATTTCGTATATGTACAGGTGAGGACACGTACCCTTTACGTTATGGTGTGATAAAGTGTCGTCTGTTTCATCGTCTCTTTTGGGTATCAATTTAACCAGTTGATGATTTAATTACTAAAGCTTTGCACTACACGTAAATTTTAATTTGAATATTGTTCCAGATCTACTATCTAGACAGCCACGACATCATATCCTGGGTACTCCACCGAACCAACCCGTACACAGAGGGTCGTGACACCCTCCTTCAATGCGCACAGTCCTCCCACTCCTCAGAGCCCACGGACAAACCCAACTCCTGCTTCTCCGCCGCGGCCCTGTTCCTCAGAGCTGGTGACAGGCTCGCAGTGAGGAACACCGGTGGTGATAGGCACTCCTTGATGCAGCCCGAGAAGAGTTTCATAGGTCTTGTTAAACTAGCCGATGCGGATGAACCGATTGAGGAACTGTAGACGCGATTAGCTATACTATTATTTATTTAAATTGTAAAAAGCAAGCCATTGTGTGTAGCGGAACCTTTGTAAAGAACGTACCAACTAACAATTCGAGTAGATTTCAATGTATTGGTGACTAATGAAATAATTTCCACAAAAGGTCAATATGACATAATCTGTACGAATAGTCATTGAATACGAGAAATTAAAAAAAAATAGTTTTGTTTATTTTAACGTGTTTTTATCGTATGCTTACCCGTTGAATGGATTTAAATTTAATTGCAAAATTAAAAAGTGAAATGACACCACGGAGTGAAATATTTCTTGCCCTAATTATTCAAAAGTTCAAACAATCATCACTACTTTTGTACCTTTAATATATACTTTATACTGTAGTGATAAGAATTTCTTTAGCTTACAATCTCGATTTTGTAGTATAGAAATAGAGCCTACGTGATTATTTTAATATTGTATAGTCAAAGAGTGCCATTTTTAATAGAAAAAATGTATAATTAACAAACAAGTGATGTGTGGCTTGCCTATGTCGAAATAATGATTTATTTTGAAATAATCTTAAAGAAACCATTATCGATACGTGGTAAAATTATACGTTTTGAATACTTTTGTTGGTAACGAAAGATCTGTAATGCCATTGATAATGTTAGAACATATTAATGTTAATATTAAATTATAATTTATTATAACTGTACTGTAAATTTAACTTTACCCTTTAAGATCTTAAATGCAATCTGGCATTGTGAGTTATTATTAAAATATTTTTTTAATGGTTTTTTTATTTAACACTAACTTTTCGCCTGCGAAGTTAAAGGAAAGCGCATGGGTAAGAGATGTTTAACCGTGGTAATAATTAGCCAATTTTAATCTCTAGCCTCATAACTATACTAAAATCATATCATACAATCGCTCGGTTGGGACGGGAGAGAAAGAAAATGAAACAAATAAAAAAGTGTTATTATAACCTACAACTTGATAGCGATCACCTTTTAAATACAAAAAAATGGTACAAAAGTTAATATTAAACCGAATGAAGATCGAATCTTCGCTTCAGTTTAAAGCTGTACACTAGGTAAAATCTATAGGTATGACGAGCAAATGATGTAATTTACCTGAATTAAAATGAAACCACCAAACCACCACATTCATGCAAACTTTCACAATTACTAGTAAATTTAATTGGAAAAGTTACAGAGAGATCTCAATACAACTTGAATAGGCTCTGTGTGGTCTAGAATTATATAAAAACATTATGAAATATATTTTTGACAGATGTCACTTAAACGATACGGCCATATCAGATCGCCAAAATTTACCCTAGCTGAAAAACCCTATACAACCGCGATAGATTGTTTAAGCTTTTTTATCACAAAAGTTACTTTGATTTAATTAGTAAATCTAGATCCCAATATAGAGAATTTATCTAAAAAATGATCCTAGATTCAATCTAGAATAGCAATTGGTGTTCCCTGAGGCGCGAATAGATATAACCCGAAAGCAATAGCGTTTTTATCGCCTTCAATCGCCTATGTCATTCAGAATCAATTTCTTTCTGTAATAAAAACAATTTATTTTAATGGAATTTTCATTAACAAAATGACTGAATTATATTATCTTCAAACGATATTTGGACTAACATTACATTTGCTTCATAAATAGAAAACGTTAACAAATTTTTAGTATATCATTCTTTCACTCTGTAAAAGTGTAATATTTTCCATTAAATATTAGAGGAGTATGAAAATAAGTGTCCATATATGTACTTAAGATAATTATACTAGCTTATGCCCGCGACTTCGCACGCGTTAAATTGGGAGGAGTTTAATAGATGTTATTATACATATTAACCATCCTCTTGAATCACTCTATATATTAAAAAAACCCCCATATATGGCATACATAGGGACAGACAAAGAGATTTTGTTTGATTCTATGTAGTGATCATACAGAAAGCTTAATTTCAATATATTGGAATGTTGCTAAAAATTCTTTCACCATTAGATATATAGGTGGTCCCTTAGTGCTACAGGCTCTGTATGCACCGCGAGCGAAGCCGGGGCGGACCACTAGTATAATATAAATTTTTTGTCATAATATTAATCATAAAAACCTGTTCAAAGCAAAAAGAAACAAGGATATCGTGATTATTTTATTATTTAAAACCTAACCACATACCCTAGGTCCACATAATTTCATCATTTCATAGTAGAAAACAAAGTCACTTTCTCAAGTCAAGTCTCTGTGCTTATGTATGCTTAAATCTTTAAAACTACGCAACGGATTTTGATGGGGATTTTCTTATAGAGTTAGATAATAAGGGAAGATTTATATGTAACTAGCGGCCCTCCCCGCTTCGCCCGTAGTACATATATAGCCTATAGCCTTCCTCAATAAATGGTCTGCTTAACACTGAAAGAATTTTTAAAATTGGACCAGTAGTTCCTGAGATTAGTGCGAAACAAACAAACAAACAACCTCTTCAACTTATAATATTAGTATAGATAATAACATCTATAAAACTGCTCCGAATTTAACGCAGGCAAAAGCTAGTATAAAATAAAGCAATTTACTATCGAACAAAATAATTAGACCCAGTACGTCTCGAAATAAGCATTGCAAACAAGACTAAATTTTAAAATATATCCTATGTAGGAGTAATTTCGAACAAGGGTTGAAATATAAAAAAGCTTGTGTATTGTTAAAATGTAAGGAATGAGGTTGACCTTGAGGTTTATCGAATTTTCTTAACGATTGTACCCCTTGAGTACAATCGTCGGGAAAATAAAGTAATAGCAAAATAAAATAAGCGCTTAAAATAAATAAGCAATTAGTGAGGAACAAGTACGCAGGAAATCGGCTTAATTCAGCAACTTTGTTAAGTTAATCATTTGTGAAAAAATAGTATTGTCTTTATTTTTAAGCTAACGAATATTCTGCCTTCTATCTGATATTATATTTAAAGTAATAATAATTCTTATGCTACATTTTGAAGATTTTAAAAACGAAACAGAAATAATGACTAAGGTGAAATATTGATTTTTCTTGAAAGCTGTTGGCTGGAATTAGGAATATATAGCTGCGTCCCACGGTTTCACCCGCGTAAGCCCGTATCCCGTAGGAATATCGAGAAAAAAATTTGCTTATATATTATTCCAGGTGTCCAGCTGTCTACGTACCAAATTTCATTGCAATCGGTTCAGTAGTTTTTGCGTGAAAGAGCAACACACATACTCTAATCTGTGAGAACATTTCGCATTTACAATATAGTAATAATATGTACTTTAATAAAAGAGATTCCTACTACAATAAATAAAAATATCATGGTTGAAAAGGATAATTTTCTTCTCATATCAAACGGACGCCTCCAATTAAACGACACAAGAAAAGCCCTACAAGACTCTTGAACTGTGTTCACAAAACTCGCCCAATTATATTTTGTTCAGATAAACTTTTTCACTCATATCTCCAGGCACAAATTAAAAGAGAAAATATTCGTACTACTTTTATTAAATCCATTATGGTTTCTCAACGTCTTGATAAAGCACTGAATAAGAATTAAGTTTACAAGAACGTTTACACGTTTGAAACTCAAATTGTTATTCATGACGTATATGTATCATCATTAATATCACTGTTAATTTAAATAGCCTACGGTAATTAAGAGAAATCAGGGAAGTTACCAGTTATAAAGTGAAAGATAAGACAATCTAATTATATGAGAATGAAAGTAAAAAATAAATTCAATGATTGAAATGAGATAGATAGATTTATCTCTCTCTCTCTCTCTCTGTCTCGTATTGTAATTCCTAAGAATTCAATGATTGATTATCTTTTTTAAAAAAGATTATTATAACTCGACATACAGAATAATTTATTCCCATATATTAAAAAATAAAGTTTATCTATTACAAGATATCAAATCTAATTAAGAAAGAAAGAAAGAAGAATGTTGTATTAGCATAATATATGTTATGTGGCGCTTTCCCAACAAATTGCATTCAAAAATTGAATGGTGCACTCGATAGCTGTAAGTACATCTGAAACAAAACGAATAGTAAAAAACAATGAAGACTGATGACCGCTGGGAGCAAACAAAGTGCAACTAATAGGTCAATATAGCATGTGCAACAAGGCGGGCCTAACAGAGCTAATGTAAATAAAAGACTACAGTCTGTATATGACCTAAGCTCCTGCCGCACTATCGATCCGTCGTTATATAAACCCCCGCACTCCACAGCCCTCATGCCTTTCAGCTACGCTGTGTTCCGTAGGTGGTTGTGGGCCCACAGAACTCTGTTTTATTGCGCAGCCTTCGCGCAGGTTTTACCAACTTTCAGTATCCCAGTTATCTTCCAGACTTCCATCAGCTCGAACGCTGCTCGCAATTGCCGTCTGGTATTGTTGTGGCAGTGATAAATGATTTAAGGTAAGGCAACATTCAACATTTGTAGAACTTATCTTCAGAATTTTCTGACAAATTAGAGGAATTCAGGAATTTTGAAGAATAATTTTTTTTAATACTATACACAGTTTTGTAGGTATCGAGCAGACTAGTGACCTACATTATTTTGCAGATTGCAGATATATTAATCAAAAACGGCAGCTAAAAGCTTTTTAGGTGACATAATAATCAAAATTACCTGTAAACAAATAAACACAAGTATCAAGGTTGAATATTTCAATTTGAAGAAAATGAATCGAACAATGAAAGCAAAATCACTTAAACAATAAATACTATAAATACAATATAATTTTAATCTAATTAAGCCTATAGCTTTGCTGAAAGCGTTCAAAGTTTTAATTATATTGATCTGACGCTAATATAAAAAGAATGGAAAGCTTTTAAAATTCTGCAGTTTAAAGCCTGTGTTATGAAGAGGATTTTTTTTTTGTTTGTAATTTTGTTATGACTTACCTCAAAAATTAATCAATGGATTTAAAATTATTATACCATATTATGAGAGAACTTAATTTTTTGAGAGCAGGGACGTAGTAAAAGGCTATATTTTTTACTACGTCCGGTCAACGCGAATGAAGCCGGTACGTGCGGCTAGTCTTAGAAAAAGTGAGAGCTTCCATTTACTAAAATATAATGACAATAACACAATAGTTTCCCTAGAGCGCTATCTAAACCAAAATACTTAATTCAAATAATGAGACAAAGAGGTAAACATATCCCCACAACTACTGCAATTATCTATTAGAGATCCCAGAAGTTACATTTATCAGATACCCTTACCCTTCAAGAGACTTTTTTTTAAAGCGGGTTTAAATTTTTTAAATATATTCATTTTTTGTTTTCAAAAGTCAATTCGTTAATCGACTCTCTTTCTAAGGTTATCAAGATAAATCCATATAACTTGAGGGCGGACATTTTTACATTTTTTTACGTTGCTGTGAAATTTCTAAATACTTAGTCTGGCCATAAATACTGTTACACTTAATTATAAAAAAATATTACATTTGAATTTCGAATCTGT
>NC_052111.1:0-33956 GCF_012273895.1 Zerene cesonia | reverse complement strand
AGTAATAAATGTTATTTGCAGTTAACAATTTTCTTTTTTCTTTATTACAATATTTATGGCAAGACTAGGTAGATATACGGAATTACATACTGTGACTCTTTAGATTACGTAGATTATATATTTAAATGAATATTTAATGTTTAAAATTCTAGATAAGATGCGATAATTATTGTATTTGTATTGCAAATACATAGTTCCTCTTTTGAAAAGGTATTTTTCTTACAAGCATAGAAATAATAAATATAACGTTATTATCTATAATCTACATCGCCATATTTCCTGTTTGGATCTTATTAAACAAATTTGTAAACGCTAAGTATAAAGCTGAATGTAAGCTTGACAAAGGATCGAATGACTTAGCCAAAGTATCTTTATTTTTATAATCATTGTATTATTATTAATCGACAATTCAACATCAACAAAATTACTTTACTTTATAAACTTAGCGATATTATCGGATACAATCTTTATTGTATGAGAAAACAATCCAATATACATTGAAGTAACGTAAATAAGTCAAATACATCTTTTTGAAATGGATAATGGATTATATTTATAGCTTCAATTTCCAGATATGTTACTTTGAAAATAAAGTAATTTCCTAACATTCACCAAGGCTTCAGCGGAATTTGATATTTTCCATGAAAATGATAGATATGCGTAATAAATTGTTGGGAAATGGGCGTAATCTCAGAGGTAATATGAAGTGAAGTTGTTTTCTATAAGTCGCTTGAGGGTAATGGGGAGTCGGCGTCGTTAAAGTGCTCTTCGTAATTCGATTTCACGTTGAAGTTTCCTTGGGAAATGACACTTATGCCGTAATATAAAATGTGCTTTGAATACATACGACGTTTGAAACGGTGCGTTGTAAATAAAATATGTTTTTACTTGTTTACAAAATTTTAAATGTACGAAACAGTATAAGCGAGACGTTTACAATATGTATATGTAGTATAATATTATATTATATGTGGTATATAAATTTAAAAAAATATTTAAATCTCGTTTTGTTCTTCTTATTGTAAGCGTTACTGCGTTTCATAATTGCCAGTTCACCATATTTAATAAGCATGATTAGTGTACGAAACTGTGGGGCATATTTAACTAGCTTGCCCACACTTCGCATCTTCGCCTGTTTAAAAGGAATATTTTTTCACACTGTTCCAATTTTTTCAGTGATTTACTTGTACAAGCAAAACGTTGAAATAATTTATTCAGCATAAAAAAAATAATTGGCATATATATTAATGTGTTTAACTAGTTTCTTAATTGGTGATAATTCCATTGGAAAATAATTTACCATTAAAAATAATTCTCACATTGAAAGTACGGAAATAGGCATCATGTGTAACTCTTTATCTTTTAAAACAAGTATACTTAAGCAGCAATTGTTTGTATCAGAGTTCACACGATGGGTGTATTGTGGATATGGGCCGTAGCGGCCTGTTTCCTAGCCACTTCTGCGGCTGATAGAGGAGGCTCCCTCCGTGGCGCTCTAGAAGCCCTCCAGCGCCGTCAGCGCGGCAGAATTCACAACCAAGGTCCAGTCATACCACAAGACTATGACGCATTATACGAATTTGTACCACCACAGGCGTATGCAGGTAGAACATACAACAGTTACTAAAATTTCAATTATAATTCTGTAAGATCAATGAAGTTATGACACACAGTATTATTTTCAGAGCCCGATTATGCCGTGGATGTTGAAGATATGGATGATGAGCCCTCACCACAATATGTTGTTAAATTGCTTGAGAACAATGAAGTACCTCCTGATGCTTATGAATATAAAATTATTAAGAAAAAAAATTCCATGCCTCGATCCACTAATAAAAAAGAGTCGGCATTCCGTGAGAGAAGTCAACATGCGGATAATGACAGACTTCGAGATCTTTTTATGGAAAGAAATGAACCTCAGGAAAAAGAAGAGATGATAGTAGACCGCCCTGAAAATGATGCAGAATATGCTGTACTTTTAGGCCAATTGTGGACTAAGTATAAAAATAATAAAGCGAATTCCAACCATGTTGATAATGCACCGCAAGGTGTAGTGAAACTCTATAAGGAAAAAATAGTTAAAAAACGATATCCTAATAATTGGGGCCCTATTGCTTTTAAAAGGAAACGCAGCTCTGATTTTGAGACGGAACTACCGGTTGCGAGTGAATTAGATGAAGGCAAGAGTCTGGATGGTAATCAAGATACCGATAACGCTAATTACAATGCATATGACGTATCAGACGACGATAAGGATGATATTCGTGAGGAATATGCTATTGCTTTCCAACCACTAGACGATGATAGCTTATCAGATTTTGCAGATGAAGACCAATTTGCTTATGAAAACATTGAAAAACGTTTCCCAGTTTCAAAACGCAGCAGCAGCGGCGCCGCAAGCACTAATATGCAAAAGAAAAGATTTGCCTTAAATAATAATAACAATGCCAAAGCATTCAGAAGTGGGGCAGGTACAGATCCAAAAATACTACAAGATTTGTCAAAAATATTTGGTAATTCAGATTATGAAGTTATTAAGAATCCCGTTAAACGAAGCAGTGATCATGAAGAAGCTTCTCATGAAATCAAACCTCCTCGTGTTGCTCACAATAATAATACCCAAGAACATTCTAATGCATCATTACTAGAAGATGTAAGTCATGAGCATCACGGCCATCCTCCAGGTGTATCAGGGAAAGAAATTGAACATGATATATCACAGCACGATCATAGCCACGATAATAGCCACGATCATGGCCACGACCATAGCCACGATCATAGCCACGTTCATAGCCACGATCATGAGGCAGAAAAGACTAAAGTTGTTAGAAAAAAATCCATAGATTGGTCCGACTATTTTGGAATTGACAAGAGATTTAAAAAGTCTGTACCCCCTGGCAATAATCTAAATGAAGACAGGCTTAAGAAGCTATATTTTGATACTTTTAACAAAGAAGTTGTGTATCCTCTCAACAATATGAGAAAGAGCAGTTACATGAAAAGAAGTTATGATCAACCGAAACTAAACAATAAGGCAAATATTGCTCTTAAGTTACGCGGCGAAAAAAGAACTGCCGGTATAGATACGGAGACAAAGCTTGATAATTTCGACAAAAAATTAAAGAACATGGAAGGACTAATAGTAGATGAAGCTTTACATTACTCCAATAGGGGAGAAGAGTTGGACTCTAAAGAAGAACAAGAAATGAAAGAAAAATTACTCTCTCGACTAGCAGCAGCTTATAGCTTAGAAAAAATGAGAAAAGCGTTAAAGGAATTTAAACAAAGTCTACAAGTACAGAGAACAACTCCATCTTCGCAATCAACGCCTGAGGCTGACGCTAAAGATAAACGAGTTGCTGTTAAAAAAGAAAAAATAAATATGAGTAACGAAATACCTACTGAACATCAACGCGACAACAGTGAAGATTTTGAGGATGAACAAGGTGCAGGTCATTACATAAATGGGAAACTAGAGGAACAATTGTCTGAGGGATATATGGGAGGAAGTGGACGACATCGCTCGCCCGTCATATCAACGGGTAATGAGAAAATATGTTTTACTACAATATTTCTTTTTTATTATAAGTTCAATGAAAAGCAAATCTTATGTCTTATTATCCTTTTATGTTACAGTAAGCTCTGCTGGTGCGTGCCCAGTTTTGGCTAAAATTGTGCAGCGATGTCGTGGAGTCGATTTGCTAGCTGGAGATCGCGGCCAATTGTTCCTCCCATTATGCAGCTTACATCAAATTTGCTACCTCTGTGTAAGTATTTGCAGAAGATGAACAGCACAATCAATTCATTCATTTTATAGCCTAGCACTGTTAACTCGCGATATTGTTTATTTTATACAGGGCGAAGCACCTCCAACGACGTGTGATCTTGTTTTTCTGTCGGAAGCTGATTCAACGTGTGAGGGCGACATGAGTTGCCAGCGCGCTGCTCGTTCCGCCCTTATGGCACTTAGAGAATTGCACGACAATCTAGCTGACGAACTGGATGGTGAATGCGAAGCTAGTCCTTGCCTTCCCGCAACCCTGAAACTGAACTTAGGATGGCAAAGAGCTCTTCAACGATAAACGATTCAATAGAGGATTTCGTCTCATATGATCGAGTTCGGTGGCAACACCTACATCGTAGGGAAACACATAAATGAGTTCTGCAGCTCGAACATAAATTAAATGTTCGTGTTCAATGAATGTATTTTATCATAAAAGATTTGTTACTATTTTGTAATACTTATTTTCTAAATTTTAATATCGTATAGTTCTACAGTCATTGCATTTGATCGAAGTGAGTATATTTTTCTACCATTTTTTTTCGTACGTATCTAGCCAGCCATAGACGCGTACGATCTCAGATATGGTACATTTTTCCTGTTACATTACATACTGAGCATAAAATTATTTATTTACGCTGAATAATTTTATAACTATGCTTTTATATGTTGTATATTGTTATCCTTAAAAGATGATAATATTCATTAATTACTATTATATTTCCTATTAAATAACCTCATGTTGTGGATAGAGTTGGATAATATTGGAACGGAGAATATTGTTGGATTTATATATTCTAGGTATTGTATGGAATGACTTTATCGTTGTTAAATGTTTACTTGCATATTATTATATACTATATTTTGATGTTTGTGTTTGAGTGTGTCGACGTTATTGAGTATTCTTAATTGATTGTAATGATAAATGTACTTATGTGTATTTTAAAGCATTAATAACTTTACATAAAGGTAAACACATTGGAATTTTAAAATATATTACATAAAAACATTATAAATGTGTAGAATAACTCAAAAATATATAATATCTATATTATTATAATATATAAATGTTCACACAAGTATTATATTTGTTGTTTTGAAGCATGACATTTTGTTGTCCATATACCGATGTTGAAAAGTATTGATTAACAAAATTATCTAACAATTTGCTTTGAAAATAATATGTATCTAATAAATGAATAAAAAGTGAAAGCGACTATAAAATGTAAAATTGTGAATTTTAATATCAGAGAGCACAATTTAGCACTAGTGCACCACTCTAGACTTTACTAGGACAATAAATCTTTATTTGCTTTCACAAGACTATTATTGGTCTTAATCTATGCCTAGAAGGAAAAGCGCTAGGAATCCAGGCTCTTATGTCTTCCGAAGGTATTTGGCATCACGTTTTGATCCTAAAATTATACAACGCTTATATGTACGAGTATATATTTTACATTCTACACATATTTATAAACATATATTAACCAACAAAAACAGTTGCGTCACGTAGAATGTTTACGATTTATAATTGTATCGTGCAGAGACGGTTTCATAATAATGCCAATGATTTTAACTTGATGTTATCACTCTATTCGTAAAGTATTCGAAGTTATATGGTAACATGAAAATAAATGTTTTCTGAAAAATTGCCTTTCAGTTCTCACTACCTTTTAAACTGTTACTTTTATGCACAAGCGGTCTGTCCCAGCTTCGCCTAGTATGATGCATGTGTGTATACTGTATAGCCTATAACACTCACACAAATCCAACAGATTTTTAAAACAGTTTAATAGCTCCTGAGATTAGCGCGTTCAAATCAATAAACAAATTCTTCAGCTTTATATAATTAAAATGTGTAAGAAATGTTAATAATATTTTGTAAATAGCGACAGTTATCATTACTTTGTACAGATTTATAAACATTATATTACAATTATATAAAACAATGAAAAAGAGAGTCATCACAGTTAACTGGAATCTGAAAATGAAATAATAATCTCCCTCCCATTTAGCGACATCGCATCCACATCCAAGTCTCTGTCTCAATTTATTTAAATTCGTACATAAATTGATTGATATCTAGGTATCACGATTAAATATAATTATTTTAAACAAAAAAATATAACCACATGCAGATTGTCATAAACAGACCAAATTTAAATGAGACCACAAGGGACGCAGCAGCTTTCAAATAAAAAAAGAATCGTCCACATCGGTTTAAGAACCTCGAGTAGTTTTTGGGAGAGTCTATTTAAAAGTTATATCACAAAAAATCCCATTAAATTCTGTTTAAATTTGAAATACCACGAATCATATGTACATTCGCTTCACACAACATCGATAAAACACAGTAATTGGAAATGTTGAATTTGTGTCGTTCGTGCCTTATTGATAGAGATATAGATTTATCTGATAACGGAGTGTACAGACAATCAAAATATGTCGATAACTCAGTGCGCCGAGGAACAAATAACTAGAAACATCTCAATAATATTCCTGCTAACTTATTATAAACAAAAGATCGTGATATAATATTATGTGATGGCAGATATTTCTCACACAGAGCCTCGAGGGATTGAAAACTTAGCGGCTACCGCAGGTATCTATTTATTAGAATAATTTTGAGATCCAATCTATAGTGATTTAGTTTTTTTTAATTATGGAATTATACAATGTTTCATAACAATGGTCGTATTTGTAGAAATGTACATATTTTTTACACATCCAAATTATTTATATGATGCAAAAACCATTTATTGAGCCTAAAAGCATTAAGAAACTATCTAATTTGAACGCTTTAATAGACGATAATCAGTACGAGGTCCAACATAAAGAATTTACATATAGAATAACTGAAAGTTATCTTTTCTTTTTTTTACTTCGAAGTACATGCAAACTTCTATAAAGTCATTAAATTTAATTTGCTTTGTTCTTCTTATCATTACAGATGACGGATCTGATTTGAGACCTGATTCAGTCATATCGCAACAACCACAGTCAAACGGTAAGGTAAAATATTCACTATTATTATTAAATTAATCACAACTAAAGGTAATAAGTGAACCTTTGATAGTATTCGTCTTCTTTGGAGAAGAAGGAGCTATAAATTTGTTGCAGGAGCAAGACATTTTTTTTTGTTAGTCTCCACCTGTTATAGAACCTTCAACTACTCGGATTTTCACTCACGCGTTGACTATTGTACAAAGGAGACCTTCAATTGATGATAATTACCAATATTAGTTTCTTAGTCCCCCGTTTCAGATAGAAATGGCTATATCTGCTTATATGTCGCCACCGATCGTTGTATTTTTTATAGGATCAAAGTAATCGCTTAGTATTCTTAATGTTCCATCGAATATCGGAACAAAACCGGTTGCAGTCCCATTTATAAAATAATACTGGATATATTGTGATGGCGTTTAGATAAATATAGAACACCTATATTATAATTATTTATTAGGTACTTATACCTGAATCAATTTCGAAGGAACATTTTTTATAATGATATTAATGGTAATATTCCCTGTAATTTACAGACAATGGCCGAGCCGAGCTCACCGTGTCCACAGTCAACTGGAGGCCGAATACCGTGACGCCGCTCCGACCGATGCATGGACTGGACTTCCTCATCGGTGTGTCGAGTCTTCTCATCCAGCAGACTGTAGAACTCAATGATTGTAAGTCGTTAGTTTAAACTTATAGTAATATTCTTTGTGGTAGCATTTCAGTATGCACCTTCTTACCGTAGCATTTATTACTTAATATATTTAGGACCATAAGAAGGGAGAATAGATAGTAAAAACACTAGCTCCGCTTTCTCCTTAATACTATAAATGCACATATCATTTCAGTAACGTCAAGCATAGACTCAGAGAACTGGTACATAGTGAGGGTACCGAATGGCCCGTCACTATTCTTGGCTAGTGAGAAATCTTCGAAGACACAAAGACTCCTCTGCGGTGTGGGGAGGGGGTTCACATTGCACCTCCATGATAACAGCAGGCAAGGAGCCATGGATATGGAGAGGCGATTGGCTGCTGCGTCTTGTTTCTTTCCTTTCAGATTACAGGTATAGTTTAAAATTTAACATTAACGTGTTAGTTACGCAAGCCCATACGCTATAATTGTAACAATAGGCCAAATATAAATGGGACCACAGGGAAGGCTTTTAAATAATAACGGAAGCATCAAATCGGTTCATCTAGTTGAAAGTTCTGAGGTAATGAAGTCAAAGAAATATAATCGAATTGATACATTGAGAGATCTTAAGAGATTAATGGACTCATTAAGACATCTTTTTAAGAATACTGGTATCCTTACTGTGCCGTCACAGTATATATTTAATAACATTTTACACGTACACAATAACATCACCTTACATACAAAAGTAGGTGACAGACATGAGGAACGGAAATTAAATTGAAATGCCTGTTTTCCGGCTTAGTAAATTAAAAAATTCATTTATGGGACAAGGTATACGCTTATACAATAGAATTCCTCATAGTATTAAATGGTTTAGTAGTGTTAAATTCAAAAACTATATTAAAAATGTAGTAGTTCAGAGAGCCTAAACTAATTAATATCAATTCTTAGAACAGGACCAAATTTGAATAAAACACCACAAGAGGCACGAACCTTCAAAAAAATATTAAAAACCCTTTTCCTACTTTTTAAAAATCGGTTGAAAAGCGCTGAGCGCGGTTAAAGGAGGTCTTACTTCAATTACAGGAAATGAAAGTAATTACACCACCAGGAGACTACATTGGTCGCATCCAGCAACAGTGGACGTGGATGGTGCCCTTCTATCTAGTGAGGAATATTAATGATGACGTCATATACGTTATTGAAGGTCCGGCTAGACTGAATAAGAGTAACTTGATGTTATCAGAATTTAAGGTAAGGACGTAATTTATATTCAGAGTATTATTTTAAAAGTGTAAAGCAGAGCACATACCTTGTTAATAAAAGTCATCTCGCATGAGGTTCCACAGTCAATTATTTATTAAAGCAAAATGAACTTCCTTAAAAAAGTTAAGTAAATCCCTATATGTATAATAAATAATACGAAATAGCTTTGAATACCGGCGTGAAATAGCATTCTGCTGTGTTTCGTTCGGTGAGTGGGGGAGCCGGAGGCCTCCTTTTCCTTTCTCTTCCCAGTCCTTTCCTTCATTCCTCTCGCCAATCTTTTCTTAATCCCTTCCCAATTTAAAGTCGGCAATCCATTTGTAGAGGCGTAAGGTCTGTAATCGCCTTTACGCCTCTACAAATGTTCATGGGCGGTGGTAGCGCTTACCATCAGGCGTCCCACCAGCTCCATTGCCGACTGTGACTAAAAAAAAAAATGTGGTTACTTACCTGCAATATTTATTTTAAATAAACTTCTTTTAATTGATTGCTGACATTTTTAAATCCTGAATTCGTCCTATTTTAATATTTACGAAAGCATTTAATAACCACCCACTTCAATGTTTTTAATAATTATGTTGATAATTTTTAGATATTGACTAGTGATTCTCTCCGTCAAGTGGGCAAGATCTTCCACAGCTGGGATCGTGAGCTGGTCAGTTTTGTTACGACTGTGCTATTTCCAGACTGCGCAGTGCAGCCCAAGAGTAAAGCTCTCCTTTTGGCTGCTACATTTTTACTGGTACGGTATTTATTGGCCTATTTCCTACGAAAATTTGAAAAAGATGTATTTTTATATAGGAGTTGAGCATACTTAGATTAGGCTAGCTCGCACCGGAGAAGTAGCACACCCGCACAGAAAACCGATGTAAAATAATAGCGTGTTTCGTTCGTGAGAGGGGGAGCCGGATGCCCATTTACTTTTTCTCACCCTTCCCAGTCCATTCCTTCTTTTCATCAACCCTCTCCTTATCCCTTACCCCCTAAAAGCAGGTTCATGGGCGCAGAGGTTCCTGGGCGGTGGTGATCGCTTACCATTAGGCGAACCACCGGCTTCCTTGTGTAGTTGCCCCTTGTGACACAAAAAAAGAATCTGATTCAGTTAAAGAGTTTATGTAATTTAAGCACCATACTCTTTGTATAAAATAGCTTTTTTTTCAGGAATATACGTATTTTGAGAGAGCAAAAACAAGCTGTCTACGATGCAACTGTTGTTGAAAAGATTCTAATGATACAAAAAGCATTAAAATTACTTGGCTTTAATTTTTTAAACGTTATTAAAAATATACATAAAAGGACTGTGTTATTATTGAATACCTATAGAAATAACAATTTCAATCCGTATTAAAAAAAAACACATAAACCTTTTTTGTACTTACTTGACTTTAATTAATCTTTATCAATAACTGTCACAATAAATAACACTCGTTCGTATCAAAACAATGAAACATTTTTGCTAGTATTATTATTTTTTTGTCTCTTTAAAGTTGCTTTGTACGATAAATATTTTCCATGGTGCATTCGAAAAAATCATGTAAATCGATTGAAACCAAGAGAAATAAATCTTGGCCATACTATCAGTATTATGTGGGCGAAAAAGATCTAGGCAACAGAAGAAGTGGTTATGGTGTAAATACCTGGAGTGGGGCTGAGGTAAAAATCTCATTTAAGTCTAAACTTAATAATCATACGGAAACTGCTTATTTTTTCACATTTGTTAGATAGCAATTACTAAAGTTATATAATATAAAAGTTATTAATCGATATAAAATTGAACGAAAATAAAACATAAAATCATCACCAAACGTGATTTATCGCCACAGCCATACTGAACCATAATATTTTAATGGCTTCAGTGTGTTGCAATATCCTGATAAATAAACATTGGTTTATCTACAAAAACGATTACTTAAGATATAATAAAAAGCATTAACCTTTTACCATTATTATTTTTACTTCGATAGACTAGCTACCGATGTGCCTGTGTGCATCCACACGATACACGCAGGTCCAGTGTGGCTAAGCAGCTATCACAACTATTATACAGTTATTTAAAATATCACAGACAATCCATTCTGTTTCTGTATCTTTTCACCCTTCCTATATTCCCATTGTCAATACTCTCAGAAGGATATTCTACCCTATAAGCTGGCAACATATTTGCATAATATCTCGTGGTGACACAAGCTCGGTTGCCAGCTACGATAAAAAAAAATGTGTAGTCCCTAGAATGCTATGATGGGAGCTTTACCTGTGACACGATGCACGGTACCGGAGAGTACCGTTGGAAATTCCACGGTGAAGATGGGAAGCCTTGCACTTATGAAGGGCACTTTTATAATAATTGCATGCACGGCTATGGACTTATTTCATTCCCAGATGGAAGAACTTTCCGGGTAAATACAAATTTTTATTAATTGTTTCTTTTGTTATTTAAAACTCATCAGTTCCTAATGTATATCTACCCATAAAAATAAAAACATAAGTTCCAGGATATATGTAGTTTTACTTTATATACAGGGATTATTTAATAATAATAAGAGATGGGGCCCTGGTATCCAGTCGCATTCATCATTACGTGATGATGTCGGTATCTGGAAAGGTACTCAATTGATAAGACTGGCCTGGCGGCCACAAGCGCCCGCTGTAGTGCCTGACTTCACGTCTAATAATATTGGACGGATGGTCGTCGAAGGACATAGGAGATTGTTCACAAATGCTTTGAGACATGTTAGTAATTAGATAAATGAACCTGTAGTTTACTACTTTGATCAAAATAATTATCTGAATAAAAGGACCCTGAAAGAAATATGTGTTGATATTATTAAAAATATTACTTCTATATTCACTTTTCTTAACAAATTAACAAATGTGAGTTGAGCAATTTTAGATTTTATTTGTTGTTATCAAAATATAAAAGATTTTATTATTGTTATTTGTTTGTTTGACTATAGATAGGAGCAACAAATAGTGCGCTAGATCTTTTGAAAAATTGTGGCACGGATCCTCGTCTTGCTGTACAAGAATGGAAAAAACTTTATCCAAAGCGTTGTACGGACCTTGCCAGTCCGCTCTGCCGGGTTGAGATATTCGATCGTAATTATTACAAGGATCGTATTGAGTCTTTGGAGGAAATTCATAAAACTGTACAATTTGAAGACATCCAGGTAAATTATTACATAATTTAATTACTTAGGTCGTTAAATAACAGTGAATAAAAAGGTTATGTTACGTAAAGTTTATTTAGTATATTTTGTCTTAGGATCCTCAAGACAGTCAGGAAACGTTTCAAAAAGTCACATATTATGCTTGGAACAATAACAGTATGATAATTAACATGATGAAACATTGCTATGAGCATGAAATACAAAGAGATAATTATGAAATTGATTTAAATACCATTTTATCTGGGCCACGAAAACTTTTCAAAATGGCTGGCGCCCATGAAGCAGATTGTAGGACTTTACTTTTGACAACCTATTTAGGTTACATAACAAATGTAGCAGAACTCATAAATAAACACAATGTAAACCCAAATGTAGCTGACATCCAAGGAAACACCGCATTAATGTACGCAACAGTGAGTATACAAAAAATAAATATGAATATAAATGCTAATCGATATGTGTTAATATCAATCATCCATACATTTGTCTAAAGTGTGGTGATCAAGTGGATATTATAAGTTTTCTTGTGGACGCCGGAGCTGATATCGATTGTTTCAATGATTCGTGCTGCACATCATTAGGAGTAGCTTTGATGCGATTCACTTGTGCCGTACATGATGTGCCGCCCAACTTAATTCTTCAAAGTTTGCTCCCACCTCCTATCGTACCACCTCCACGTAAGTACAAACTTTTCGGAACTTCGGTCCGCTAAATAATATAATTAAATCTGTTATATAGCTCCTTCAGAACCAAGAGCTTTTGAATGGCACCTCACGCGCGAGCTGGCATGCCAAAGCACCGCTGTAACTTTAATAAAGAGCTCGAGTAAGACAGTGCGAAGTCTCAGTCAAAAGAAAGTAAAATCACTCATGTCTATCAAAGATCAAAATATGGGAAGGAGAAAAACTGAAACAACGTCAGCGAAAGCCGATACAGAATACGATTCTGATGATTCGTTATCAGAAAATAAGAAAGTATATAGTAATGCAAACCGAGAGTATACGAGTAAAGTTAATGATATTTTCCAACAACCAAATACGAATAGTATGGTTCCATATTTGTTTGAAATCAACGACATGATTACGGAAGTTGAGGCTCTTGAAGAGGAACCAAAAAAAGTTCAGGATAAAAACGTAAAGAAGGTTGTATCCAAAGTAATGAAAGACACGATGAAAACCAGCAAAGAATTGGTTTGGCCCAGTTCGGATAAAGTTGAATCCGAAAACAGTATTGAAAAACTAAAACATGATATGTAAGCTACATAATTAAATGTTATATCTACCTGTATCTGATATTTTCAATTCTCTATTATTGTATGTCATAGGTTGGAAGAAATGAAGCTGACTATTTTAGAACTCCTTAGAAAGGGAGCTAAACCTCAATTAGTTCGTTGTCCGCAACCTGCATTAGTCATAGCAATTTCTAGTAATTGCTCTGATTTGATTAAACATTTAGTTAAATATGGGGCTGATGTTAATGAAATTTATCCACAGGTGGAAAAAAACTTACATTAATCTTTGTTATATACTTTAGTTTTTATTAATACATATATGTTTACGTTTTTAAATACATATTATTTATTTAGATTCTTGGATATTCACCGCTCGACATTGCAGTATCAAAGCCGTTTACACTTGAAAATTTAGAGATTGTAAGAGCCTTACTTGAAAGTGGTGCCAATGCTAAACGCTGCATTTATTACGAAGATACTGACTCATCAGATATAACTGTATATAAGCCAAATAAACTAGGTCCTACACTTCTACATGCTGTGCTTGCTAGAAAAGCTGAGAACGAAAATGAGGAAGAGGTTCAGTAAATACAATCTGTATAAATATTCATAAATAGCGTATTAAGTCAAAGCTTTATTAACGATTTTATAATTTTTTTAGGTACGACAGCTATTGCTAAATCTATTACTCGATTACAATTGTGATCCAACATTACAATACAAGGGGCGGTCGGCTATTGACTTAGTTATGTCAACAAATATAACACTGTTCGATGTTTTTATACGAAATCCTAAAACTGACCTCAATTGTATAATCAATGATTTAAACCAGAACGTGTTGGTAAAAATGTTTTGGATTCCTTTCTTTAAAAACGTACCAAGCACAGAAAAAATTCAAACCGTAAGTGTTTTATGGCTCCGAATCTCGAAAGTGAAGGTAGGCTCTTTGTTAATAGTCATAATATGATGATGAACTCAACCTTTAATGATATTTTTAGCTTACAAATTTATTACTCTACGGTGCTGATCCTCTTCTTCCTTGCCAAAACGGACAAGAAAAATATGAAAATATTTTCGTTTTTGCTAAAAATACATTGTCTGAATTAGATAATACTCAAGTGAAAACCTCCAGTCCAACCGGTCGGTATACTTGTTGTATTGAATAAGCATTTAGTTAAATGTTTAACGCTAAAATGTTCAAAGATAATCATGTTCTAGCCCACGATTAAGACCAAAAAGGCAAAAAGCCTGAGAAGCCTAAGAAAGATGAAAAATTAACCACTAAATCAGTAGGGAAGATGGTTACTGATGACAAGGAGGATTATAAGCAGGCTATTGAACTTGTTAAAGAGTGTGCAAGACTTTTACATATCAGATGGTTGGAAGGGAAATTGATTAAAGAGCTAATTTGTACAATAGAGAAGTACAATGACTTACTAATAAAAATAGTGAAAATAACAATTCTCTTTCAACTATTCAATTAACCGAATTCAAATATTTACAGATTTAAACATCGCCAATGGAACATGATCCTAAATGAATGTAAAGGTAAAAAGCGTATTGGCTTATGGATAACCCCGCATCGTTGTCTCGAAATCTGGAATATTCTGGCGGCAAAGAGGAAGAAAATTTTTGGCGATCAAAGAATTTTGAAACATTTATTATCCATAGTGACGTTTTTAGCGTGGCGATTTTATAGTCCCAAAAATAATGAATTTAAAGCTAGTTCGAAGGTTACTGCTATTGTACGAGATCTCGTTGAAAAAGATGTTTTTTATTTGCTTAAAGAATATAAAAATACTAATAAAGTAGCACAAGTGGAAATGCAATGGAATTCTCAGTATGTAAAGCCTGAGTTAGACCGAGATGTGAGTCTATTTATCTATTTTCAACACTATCACATTTTATACAAGACTTACAGGTAGGTACTAGTGAAGTTAATTCGTGTCGCATGTAAATCATTTACTACACCTTATTCAAGAGTTACGTATCTCAAAAGGTTAAAAGATTACTCATTACACTGTCTCTTCTGTCAAGTAGTGGTTTAATTTCGCAGTCTTCCCGACAAGGAAGCAACAGTACAAGTAACAGAATAAAATAGAAAATTTTAAATTGGTTTTAACCAAAAAAAAATATATTTTGCATATTATCTTCTTAATATATATAAATTTCGTGTTTGTCCACGATGGACTCCTACACTGCTCGACCAATTTTAATCAAAGCTGCACACCAATTTGATCCAAATGAAAAGATAGGATATTCTATATTATTTCAGTTACTATAAACGAAAAAAAAGCGGTGCTGGGACCTGCAGCTAGCTAAATTATAGAATATTTTATGAAAGGGGTTTTTCCATCTTTTGTCTCTTGGTATGTACGCCAATCACTTAAAAATCGCTCAGCATATGAATATTTGGATCAGGTTATAACATTTTATTAAAAATAGTCTTTTTTATGAATATTCATACAAAAAGGTTATTGAAACGAAAAATAAATCTTTGTCTTGAATTTAACCTCTTCTACCTTTACGCATTGTAATGGTATGGATTTCATTTAGCAATAAAAATGCCATAACTTTTACGTACAGGGTTTTTCGGAACCCTCGGTACGCGAGTCCAACTTCACTTAGCCGGTTTTTTTTTCACATGATTAACGTATTAAATATTTTACAGAATCAAAAGTTTTATGTATGCTTTGAGTGTGCATTACCTTTGAATCAAGATAAAATATCATGCAAAATTTGTAAACTTGTATCATTTTGTTCATATGAATGCATGAAGGTGAATATAGAACGGATTGGATGCCATCCTTGCAGTGAAGATTTGAAAGCGAAATATTTCCAAAGCCCTAACTATAGTTTGCCATCCAGCGCCGAAAGCCTAAAGAACTAATACGCAATACGTTTTAGAAATACTATGTCTTTTGAGAACCGTTTTCAACTTTGTCAAATTTTTAAAATATAAATTATTTTAAATTTTAAATGGGTGTTAATTTTTCACTTTTCGGTCCTCATAAAAAACATACATTTGTTTATAGACATAGATAGAGAATAGGATTCTCTTTAGATATCCTTATTCTTCAATCGGTTCGGGGTTTAACCTCTATAAAAGTGCGCCGGAGGGTCCCCCGCGTGTATCTCAGGAGGACCTTTCGACGTGCGCTCTCCGGTAGGCCGGTGTTGGGGCCGGGGCTTTGGGGAACGGGATAGTGGAGCGGGGAACAATCCGTCGTTAGCGAGAGGGCGGCGTAAGCTTGCGTTTCAGCTTAAAAGGTTCAGGGTTTTGCTTCACTTAAAAGGTTCAGGGTTCCTCTACCGTCCAACCATTAATTAAAATAAAACTCATACACGATTGAGTTTTAGTTTACTCAAGTACCTACCTAATTGGCAAACGTTTTCAATGTTGCCCCTTAGTACTATATAAATCATAGGTTTTACATAAAATATTATGTACTTGTAAACCGTAAACGTCAGGAAAAGTCAATGCCAATTGTCATTTGTCAAACATCTTCGAAGTTCGATGAAGTCGAACTCGATTGCGTTAATTGTAGTTTTATATTTGTTATTTTGAATTAAAAGTAAATGAAAATAAACCTTAAACAAGGCATAACTACATATTTAACAATGGCTTCTGCTGCCAAGAAGATAAAACTCTCCACTCCTTCCTCTAGTGGAGAAAACAAAGCTAATTTAGCAGAGTTTATGAACAGTATTCAGAAAAAGCGGGAAGATACCGCAGAATCTATATTAAAGTATAAGTTCAACAAAAAGCGTTTGCGAATTATCTCTCACGAGCAAATGGTACCTGATAGCTGTGAAGGCATCGTGTATTGGATGTCAAGGGACAGCCGCGTGCAAGATAATTGGGCATTTTTATTTGCCCAGAAACTGGCCTTGAAGAATGAGGTACCTCTGCATGTATGTTTCTGTTTAATTGCCAAGTATTTAGATGCCTCTGTGCGGCAGTTCCATTTTCTAATAAAAGGTGAATATTGTTTATTTCGTTACTATTTTCAATTGACATTCGCGATAGAATGATGATGTTATTTTTATTAGCTTTATATATAGTATTGGAGATTTGTCTATTCTATATTTCATTAAAAAAATAAACCTAAAATATGATACAAATATTAGATAAATGTATTTAAATTCAAAGTAATATTTCAGGTTTAGAAAAAGTTGCAGAAGAATGTAAGAAATTGAATATATCATTTCACTTATTAGAAGGCAGTGGGGCGGACGCCCTGCCTCAGTGGGTCATCACTCACAAGATAGGGGCAGTTGTGTGTGATTTCAACCCACTGCGAGTACCAATGGGGTGGCTGGAAGGAGTCAAAAAGAAGCTCAAAAAGGATGTACCGTTGATACAGGTATATTGCATGTCCACTAAAAGTTGTATAAAATGTATATGGTAGTATAGAATGAAACTAGATGCTGTTAATAGAAATCATTACTAAAACAAAATCCTCACAATAATTATTGACTAGTCAAGTTACTGCAATTTCTTCTAAAAATTCCAACTAAAACAATTACTTTCTTCCAGGTGGATGCACACAATGTAGTGCCATGTTGGATTGCATCAGACAAACAAGAATATTCAGCTAGGACCATCAGGAACAAGATAAACTCCAAGCTTGACGAGTTTCTTACAGAGTACCCTCCTGTTATTAAGCATCCATATACAAGCAAGTTTGAACCAGAGGTAAAGTTTTGTTGGTATTTAACTATAGAATTCTGTTTTTTTTAATCTGTTGCCCAAATCTGTAGTTTTACTATGTAAGCCAAGCATGCTTTGGCATTAATTGGGCAACACCTCACTGGCACTGGGGAAGGTACCACACCACCACTGATGATTGGTAGCATCAGAGTCCCATATTGTCTTCCTTACATTTAAGCAACTATTAACTTAGCAATCTATTCCTTGTCCCTTATCCAGTAAAATTGGCGATTCCTATGCATTTAGCCTCAAAAAATGTTTATGTGTGGTGCTGGTTTCTTACCACCAGGTGATCACCAACTCCTTTTCCTACTACCACATAAAAAAAACCGTTTTTCTTAGTCTATGATAAGTAATTTAGTATTATGTAAGGCACATTTTTTATTATAATTTATTTAGTTAGTTATTACTTACAAAATTTGAGCAAAAAGCAACTTTTGACTTGTAAAAGTCTCTGCATTGTTGTCTAAATCTTTAAATAGATTAGATTAATCCATCTGATTTATATTTAGAAAGCACTTAATGTACAAAAGTACATAAAGAGGTGTCCGAAGATAATTACAGTTTTTGTGAATAATCTCAATATCATAAATTAATTTATTGGTTGTGTTCAAAGTAACTGATTCTTTCTCCTCCATCCTTACAGCCTATAGATTGGGATGAAGCAATTGAATCTCGAGAAGCAGATAAATCCGTGGGTCCTATCGATTGGGCGGGGCCTGGATATGAGGAGGCTATGAAGACCCTCCAGAGTTTTCTTGAGAAAAGACTCAAGATATTTGCAACAAAAAGAAATGATCCCACACAGAACGCTTTGAGCAACCTGTCACCTTGGTTTCACTTTGGTAAGGTATAAGCAATCCATCCCTTAAATATTCTTTTTTATTACCTAATATTTTATTTCCCTTGTTTTACGTAAAATAATTTTAAAAGTACTATCTTAGGAAGTTGAACAAAAACAGTAATACTTTAAAACTTTATATATAATGTATTACATACATTGCAAAGTACTAATGTTTTTGGACCCACACACTTTTACCAATAAATGTACTAGGAAATACTTAAAATGAAGTTTGATAAATAAAACTAATCCTTATTTAAATGTAAAATCTAGAAATCTACACTAAACTTATATAGTAAGACTAGCTGCACCCGGCAAACGCTGTTCTGCCTCACTCTTATCATTTAGGGGTATGAAAAATAGATGTTGGCTGATTCTCATAGATACCGGATAAGAACAAAAAATTTCATCAAAATTGGTCAAGCCGTTTCGGAGGAGTATGGCAACGAAAACTGTGACACAAGAATTTTATATATTAGATTGTAGTGCTAAGTGACATACACAATCAATCATCCAATCTTACCCATCTTATTATTTTTGTTACATGATTTTAATTTTCATTACAGGCCAAATATCTGTTCAAAGAGTAGCCCTATGTGTACAAGCGTTAAAGTCCAAACAAACAGAAAGTGTAAATGCTTTCCTGGAGGAAGCAATAGTGAGAAGTGAATTGGCTGATAACTTCTGCTTCTATTGTGAACATTACGACAGTTTGAAGGGCGCCAGCCAATGGGCGCAGAAAACACTGGACGATCATAGGTATGACTCATTTCTTTTTCAATCCATGTACAAAATTTCTTTTTTTGCCTACTGTTGTGGTTGGTTCCATTGTATGATGTTGGTACTCCTTTTTTTTGTAGCAATGAATTATTCTCTCAAAATATTCAACTGGATATAGCAAAGTTATAGGCTTGAGTTTATATAGGCTATAACATAGGTAAATAGGCATTTTCAGGTATCTTAGAGACAATAAAACAATTTATTGAAATAAAATGCTTTTGCATGTTTAGAAGTTTTATACTATATATATACTGACCTTTTCTTCTTTGTTGATAGTTTTCAGTCAAGTCATAATACAGAGCAGAGACTTTGATTTTTTTTTAATTTATAATTTTCACTGTGTAAAACTTGGCACTAGACCATAACGTAATTATAAATTCTTGCACATTTCAGGAAAGACAAGCGATCCCACATATACACACTAGAACAGCTCTGCAAAGCGGAGACACATGATGACCTATGGAACTCGGCGCAAATCCAGCTGGTGAAGGAGGGCAAGATGCACGGCTTCCTCAGGATGTACTGGTGCAAGAAGATACTCGAGTGGACGCCGAGCCCTGAAGATGCCCTCAAATACTCGATATATATGAATGACCATTATAGCGTGGATGGCAGGGACTCTAATGGTTATACGGGTGAGTTTGTATTAATTATAATATTGGTTAAAAACCCCTTGAAAATTACGTTTCACATCGAGAACTCTTAGTTTTAACGCGTTTATATTCAATTTAGTGCATTTGTTAATTCTAGTTTAAAAAAAGGCATTTTAAAAACTAGTTCATACTGGAAAAAGTGCGTTAAACGGGTTTTAATTTTAACGTAATATATAAATATACTTATAACTAGATTAATGAGACAGCTTTGACTAGAGATCGAACTTCTGGCCAATTCCTTGTCTCAATAGAGTTAAACCACCATGGCGGGATAGTAGGATATTCTATATAATGCCATATAATGCAAAACATCAAGACATAATTTATGTAAGCAGAATATTATATACTAGCGGTCTTAGCGGCTGCGCCTTCGCCCGTGGTACATATATAGCCTATAGCCCTCCTCAATAAATGACACTGAAAGAATTTTTCAAATCAAACCAGTAGTTCCCGAGATTAGTTCATTCAAACAAACAAACTATTCAGCATTATAATATTAAATTATTGCTTAAAAAATTAAGAATTTATTATTATATGTAGTAGGTTTTCACCCGCATAATCAAAGGAAATTCCCATGAATGAGATGTTCCTATACCCACTCTCTAGCCTATATTCCACCTAACTATCTCCAGATATAAAAATCATATTATAAAATCGCTCCGCTGTGACGTGAAAGAGAACTAAACACACTTTCGCATAAAATGTTATATAGTATTATGCACGATTAATCAAAATACAAAACTCTGTAAAAGCATAAAAATAATTCCAAAATAAATGGGATCGATGTTCTGTGGAAAAATTATTTACCCATAAAGATTATATCAATGTTGCTAAGGCGATAAAGACCACTGCTTGAACTTAGTGAATGGCGTGACAAAACAGTTGCAATTAGCGACACTTCTTTCTAACGTAACTAACGTACGCTCACGTGCGATGCCAGAACTAATTTTTTACGTATACCTAAACATACTAGTATGCTAGTTTAGGCGGGTCTGTTGGTGATCTATTTATTCCATAGAGATTCCCCGAGCAGCATACAAGGAGTATGTGGATTGGCGTGATAAAATAAATGAAAAAATATGCATTCCTCGAGCAGGATTATAATATAAGGAGTATATAGTATTGTCATTTATTTGTCCTACTAGTAGGTATTACAAACGCAAATGTTTCGAGCAAGGTATGCATGTGTGTTTGTAAATCTTTCACGCTTAAACAGCTGACCAGATATGAAATTTGGTACAGAGATAGATTATTATAGAATGGATACATAATAGGCTACTTTTTATCCGAATACTATATCGGATCCGAGTAAAGCGGCAGAGTCAAGCAAGTGTTTAATATATCTTATTTATGATTAACAGGATGTATGTGGTCAATATGTGGGATCCACGACCAAGGCTGGGCAGAACGCGCTGTATTTGGCAAGATTCGATACATGAACTATGACGGTTGTAAGCGCAAGTTCGACATTAAGGCATTCATCGCGCGCTATGGCGGGAAAGTGCACAAATACGTTCCCAAGAAATAAAAAAGTAATGTAAGAATGAGTTGTATTAAGCACCTTAATTAATGTTTGTCCAGTTAAATCTCTAATTATTAAAGTTGTATAACGAATGTGAAAATGTCTAAAATAGTTCATCGAATCACACTTAAAATTGCTGATGGGGGAAATGTTTTTGGTCAAAATATTTGATTTCTGCTCATTATATACTTCTAGTTTTTAAATATATTTAATTAACTTTACCAAAAAAAACAAAAAGTTTTTATTCAAAACGAAAGACTATTGAATTTATCCGAAATTTTGTCACACACGAGAAATCTTTTAAAACAAATAGAGTTGTATTATAATAGGATATGTTGATTTTACTTAATACTTAAGTTTTAACTTTCTTAAGATATACGTAAGTTTTATACATCACATTTTAAATTTTTCACAGTTTAAAAGACAGTACAAATTATTGTTTTTAATAAAAAGTTTTAATTGCAAATATTTGTTTTCTTTTAATATTTACTATTATAGTTATCACACTAATATTATAAATGTAAGTTTGTTTGTTTGAATATTTGTCCGTCAATCACGCTGAAACCATTTAACAGATTTTGGTATACTGACAGGGAATGAGCTGACTTGGATGATAGGAAACTTTATCCCGATATGAGCTCCTTTGGGATAAAACAGAAGTATTGATATCCGGAGACGGCGGAGGCGGGACGAGCGTCTAGTAGGCCATATAATGGATTTGTACATAGATTCCGAAGTCGGAAATGTTGCGCGGTCTTAGCGATAAGCTAACCTGATTTGCACTTAGTGTTGTAATTATTTCTTTTTATTTGTAAATATTTGTGCTTTCATGTACAAGTATTATATCTATATATATATATATATAATCTTCAGATTCTGCTGCCATCACAGAAGTTGTTTAACAAGAATTTTATAAGTAGTAATTCAATAACCGTTTTATATCATGTTTAGGAAGTGCAACCATCCAGCTTTCAGCATCCAGCAACTTTTATGCAACAGTCACGCATATTAATCTTCCATTATCGATTACATTACCTTGAATAATGAATAACGATGGATATAAATAAAACATTAATGTATTTGCTTATAAATATTTTTATTTATGAATGTGACTTCGTGGTTACACAATCATATACTTCGATTATTTTCATAAAATTAGAAATAGAAAAATAATATCAAAGAGCTATATTTAACTGGAACATTTGTGGATCGAGTTTAATCGTGTTTTTAATGCATTTAATATTCCCTCCAGTCATTATAATCTGAAGACAGAAATTCGTATTTCAAAACACTATTCAAATTAAACATCGAAAGCATTGGGACGATTATATTATTCTTGTCAAATAATTCAATTAATTAAATTATAAACACAAACGCGTTCTTCTATTATGTCATAAATTATTAATAATAATAAGTCTCTAAAGAAAATACATAGGAAAAAATATAATCATGATTTCAACACACAAAGATAATAACGAAATCTAAAGAAAAATTAAGTAAGGGTGTCATCGAGTCAACATTTTATTATGGAAATTGAATTTTATTATGTACCCCAGTAACTGATTCACCTATGAACACAAATCGTGGTTTGCTTCTTGCGACTCCACTACGCAGTACTGCACAAGGGTAACGCATTATAACGCGAGCGGGCTGCGACCTAAACTCAACCGCTGTTTTTCTATGGACAGTTCGAAATTTCAAGTCGCATATTGCAAGACGTTAAATCATCAGCCAATCGAGCTTACGTCGGAACACAAGATCGCAACACATGGACACTGTTATATTAGCTTACAGTAAGGCATTCAATTAAATTTCGTAGCAAAATTATGTCAGACGGTTTCGGAGGAACTGAGTCATAACCAAATCCGAGCTGAAACTGAACGGGAATGTGTTTAGAAAGCTGTTTTTTAGATTTCGGTTACGACCCCACGAACAAAAAAAAAAATATAGAAAATAAATTGTCAACGTCAAATGACGCGTAGGGTGCTACTACACTATCCGCCGGATGGGCATTTTCACTTATCAAATAAAAAATTAATCCGAAATATTGCTTAAGTATCAAAAAGAACAATTTATCACAGCTAGATAATCCATAACGAATACCAAAAATCATTAAGTCACAAAATTAAAAAAAAAAACAAATCCCAATCCAAAAAAAGGAACATGTCAAAACCATAGAGTAAATACATAATCGAGTCATAGATAAGTGTCAAATGTCATGTGTCAAGAAGTGGATAGTGTGGCAGCGCCCGCATTGTGTTAGTGTTCTATGCTCCCGTGTGTAGTGTGTGTGTGAAAGCAGAGCTACATTCGCTGTCACTTCACTGCACGCAGCACGAGTTCTTGTGGCCGTTCTTCTTGAGGCGCGACTTGGGCCGGTACTTCTCGAGGTACGACAGCTGCTTGGCGTTGATGGCGCCGCGACGCTGACTGGAATATTTGTGGAACATTTTAATTTTACAGAAAAAATATATGAAATGAGAGCGCAATGATTTTTGTTTAGATTTATAATCGTATACATTATTTCTGATTTAGTAAGGTGAATTCTAAAGCAATCACATTGTTACTTCTTTGCATTAATAGGATTACCAATATTTTAAATTTGTCGATCAGTTGATAATAGGAATATGCAACGAACGATGTAATGATATTAAATCATTACGTTTAAAGCTTTTACGAATAAAATATTGTTAGCATTTGTCAAGTCAAGTGTGAAGCCATTATTATCATATACAAAAAGCGACTCACTCTCGAATGGTCTCCACCGCCTCCTCGTACTTCATGCCGAGCTCGATGAGCGCGATGGCCACCATGACGGGCGCGCGGCCCAGCCCAGCCACGCAGTGCACCGCCACCGCGGCTTCCGGCTTGTTTTGTGCCCTACAAATATTGCTCATTTAGTAAGCAGTTTATCAAATTTCGTTACTCGCATTTATGTTTTGTGTAGATATATTACTGGCTTAGTTGATATTTTCCAAAGTGTGCTTGGTCACATCATCATCATCAACAAAAAAAGTTCGAAGACATGTGACATCTGCCAACCCGCACTTGGCCAGCGTGGGAGATTATGGCTTGAACCCTCATAGGAGAGCTGCGTCCCAGCAGTGGGAACATAGTTAATATATGGGCTGCTGATGATGAAATAATTTAAACACAAATTTCACGACATTGTTGGATTTGTCAGTTATAGGTAGCATACGGTAGCTGACAAAAAAAACGTGATGACGGGATAGCTCCATTGTCTTAATCTGACATATTTTATCAGCAATCTAACCCAGAAGTCCCCGCTCATTATTTATTGGTCCTGATATGCCGCAATACGTTCACGTGTCTGATTTTCAATTGATGAAAATCTACTATACTACCCTGATACTTATAAAGAGATAAGTGCCTAACTATCTATATTAAATCAATTATTTTGTTTGTATACTATGGCTTTCAGCCAGATAGAAGTTTCGGAGTCAGCAACCAAGCAATTAGCTCAAAACAAAAATAAAAATACGGGGAAATTTTCACAAATTATCGGATGTATCTGATTCTATCTTTCACTTAATTAAAAAGAGATAGGTATAATAAGATAATTATCACAAACAAAACCTAATGATAGGATTTGTATAAGATTTCCGGATGTGATAAGTTTAAAAGCGATAAAACTACGCCATTGTAAGATTATATGAGCTAGTCACGACTTTAAGAATAAAAATATAAATTAAACGCCATTTTGCGGAAACAAAATATATAATTCATAGCAAACACATAAATGTCTAGTAAATAATACTTTTATTTCCTATACATGTATTTGGCAAAGACGAACGTGTAAATGGTCCAACATTACTATTATATTTTATTCCTATTTTTTCAGTTTTACCGATAACAAGTACCTACTCATTAACAGTTTACATTTAGTAGCAATTTAAATAACTCGACATATTAATTTTAAGTAGTATTTTGATGTTGGCTTTATTCTATACCGTTTAAACCAATAGCAAAATAATATTAGCACATTAGTTAGCACAAATAGCGGCCATTGCGGCATTACCCGAAAATAATTTCCAAAGGACACTCTATTTTTACATCGAGAGAAATCTTAACGTTCTCCAAATAAATATAAATTGTCCTTGAGACGTTCATTGAAGTATATAAACACACATACACGCATTCATTCATGAGTCATAAAAAATACGAATTCTCTGGTACATTTTTTTTAACGGCAAAATAAAGTGACTAATGTGTTTGAAAGTGACGCACGTCTAACACCTGCGTTTCGTTTTTATTAAATTTAAAACACACGATCGGTCTAACGCGTCACAACGTTACCGAGAAATCGATTTGATTTATCAATAAGTGTCAATTCTGCGAAGAGACGAGACACGTGCAATTTTATCGCTATGCACTTTTGTTGAAAAAAGCTGCGTCGAGAGAATGGAACGCACGTGTCCACGTGCTTCATTTAGAATGAGCGGAAACTTCTGGAAGATTCTCGTCGTACTTAATTTCTCATCTCGCAATGTCATTTTACCGTGCATTTCTTCAAGTAATTAATAACGAGGAGAAAGTTGTTCTAAAAATACTACTCTTCAAAATCGTGGAAATATTTTCATGACGATAAATAATAACAGGTTAATAAATTGTATACCCAAACTATATCCTAATGTCTGTGTCACAAATTCTTTTATCCCATTCCATCACTTTAAAACAAATGTTTCTTATTTTATTACTAGATATGAAAGTACTAAAAGCCTAAAGCATCGATCTTATGGTGCGAATAACAAATGAACGATATGCAGTGACCCCAATACGAGAGAGTACTTGGATGAGGGAAACTGCTTACATCGAACGTTAGTAAATAAACTCTCCTGCTCTGACTGGTATTATAACAAACCAAGAGTGAAAATTTTATAAAAGTACAGAACTAGCTCACTCACGAAATTTTGTCTAGTCTCAATGGAATTTTTGTTTTCATTTTGTTACATTTTATTTTTTACTCCTATTGTTCGAATAATGATATTGTTTATCAATAAATTGAAAGTACTCTTCAATGCAAGGATAATCATCGAATTTGCACTATTTATTTCAGATATAACCACGGACAAACTAATTCTTGAGCATAATATGTTAGCCAAGGTTAATTTTATATTGCTCTTTTTTAGGGAAGAGTGGCCCCAAGAAAGTTATTCAGTCTGAATCGCAATTATTGACATAAGAAAGTTTTCGGAGCTCTTCGAATACTTTATATTCCAGTGACGTCTCTCCCTCGCTTTCGGCAATAGCATTTACCCCATTTTATATATAGTAGATATGAACGAGATAGGGTAGTTATATATAATACCTATCTTTAAATGAATTTGGTTTTTTAATTGCGAAAAACGTTATTGGACTAGTCTTTTCTTTCTATTAGATGTTACAGAAAATGATGAATAAGAAATGCATATCATCCCTTTATCGTAACTTCTGTTCTCTTATAGACGGATGCAGAGGCTTACTTTGGACCATTGCGCCACTCTACTCATTACTCCTGTTGATGTAAATCTAACAATTTCACAATAATTTGTTAACCAATCTAACTCCAAAAAAAAAGGTATAGATTTTGATGATTATATAATCTGGAATAGCATATAAGTTATTGGGAGGTTAAGGCGGGCATCTCGCCATGTGTTATATTACCAGCGTGTCCCGTACTGAATGTATACCAATACAGAAGGAGAGCTACTAACTTATCGCGCAGGATCTCGAACCACTCGTCGACCACGTTGGCAGGCGGGAAGGTGCCGTCGTCGTACGCGAGGTCGCGCACCTCGATGCCCTCCGCCTTGAGCGGCGCCGTGTCGTAGCTGGGCTCGCACACGCGCACCACCGTGCACACGTTGTGCTTCCGCAGTTCCTGGAAACGAAGGTGTGCTGTAAGCCAGTGGTGATCATCTATGCTTAATATTATAAAGCTGAAGAGATTCCGATTTTAAAAATTCTTTCAGTGTTAGATAGCTCAATTTTGAAGCTTTAGGCTATATAACATCACCGAAATAGATTATTTTGATGTATCTGATACAGATAATACACTATCTTCGTCGGAAGCTAATCCTTTAAAAAGTACAAGATATTGGACCGAAAAATGCGGTTAGCAACATGCGCAAAGAATGTGAACCATAACTTCGAGACCATTCTATAATGACTTTCATTGAAGTGGACAGCGCAGCGGCAATAAACGTTACAAAACCTTCTTAGCCTTGAACGCTATCGATGTAAAGTAGGAAAAATAAGAAAATGCATCAAAAGAAGCGCAACCTAAGGTATTTTGAGTTTTGTTTTAGAATTTAGAACACGAAGAAGGATAAATCTATGACAATTTTTTGGTGGCTCTTAAGAGCAAGACAATGTAAAACGGAACACAAATGAAATTGTTTATGTTGCTTCTTAAGGTTATAAATAGATATCGATTTATACAGAAAAAAAATCGTAAGGCATGCGCCCTTTTTATAGACATCAATATGTTATATGTCACTTATTTACCGTGATTTACATTTTAATACTTCGTCATAGCCTTCGTTATCGAATGATAAATTCTAAAGTGATAACTCGAAATATCATACCGCCATAAAGACTTTATCGTATTAAAATACATTATAGATTACCTAACACTTATCATAATTTCTGATCTTAAGAATAGCTTTTATTCGCATAATTTAAGTACTGTTTAATATTTGTACAAAAAGTTTCGGGGTTTGAATGAATTGAAATTACGCAATTTTTGTACATTCAGGTACTTCATTTACTTAATTTTATTTAATATTTTGGTTTAAACTACACTACTGAAGAAAATCTATAACGTAATAAATAACTTCGTTCCAATCCCTGCTAATATTTAAACTGAGAAAGTGTGTTTATTTGTCCATCTTCCACTGCGCAACAGTGATTTTATTGTTAAATTTTTATATATGAGGTGGTTAGGAAACCTACCCAGACAGTGACATAGGCAACTTTTTTTTACTGAAATATCGCATTATTGGTAAATCCTTTGACCACGAGCGAAGCCGGGAACGGAATCTACTAAAATATTATTTCTAAATTCACACCATAACTAATGAACGTTCTGGCCCGTTACTGTACTTGCTAACAATAGAAATGGTGATACGAACCATTGAAAACCTGGCTTTTGTAGGAGGACAATGGGCTATTCTCTGGCCCTAATCGGTGGGAACAGGAGCGAGAGCACACATTCTAGGAAAGCAATAAAATGTACTGCTACAGTTTAAAGTTTCAAGCCCATCTTGCAGGTAAAGTTTGTCAAAAGGATTCAGGTAAGGCGACTTGTATTTATGTGATGCTTAACCCTTGACAAAACAAGAATTAGGTGCGCACTAATTTTATAGTTTTGCGAGCTCATAAAACGCGATTTATGAGAAAGCGTATTCCATAACGCGTAGAAGCTTCTTCTTAATACCACGTACAAAGGACAGACAATACCGTTATTAACGACGCAAATTAAATGAGAATGTTGTAAGATAAATAAAAAAATATTTACAAACACGCCTTGTAATGTCGGGAGAGATAAGGCGAGCCGGCCATAGGCACCGCAATTATCAAAGATACTCGAAAAACGAGGGCAGAAAGCGCTCTGCAAATTGCTCTCGGGACAGGAAATGGAGATAAGATTCCTCAAGATAGGCGCATTTGTGTTGAGATTTATGGTATTTCATCTCCAAACATTCGATAAATAGTTAATTCATTAATTTGCCACATAAACATGTTTTTTCTAAATATTATCGATAACAAATGAAGATAAAGTTTAAAGGATTTAACTTATTTTACCTAATTTCATCGTATGTTCTATATACATTTTTTTTTATTCATCACCACCCTCTTAACAAGCATAGAAAACCGCATACCTGTAGATAGGACTGGATGGTGACGTCCGATGGGCGATCAGTGATGAGGAAGCGCATACTCTTGTACTCGATGAGAGACGGCGCCGGCCTGATGTCCTTCTGCTTCATGGTGATTGCTGTCTACTTGCTGCTGTCGAACCACAAGACGACTCTCGCACTATCTCACACTTGGGTGGTTTCAATCGCGTCACTTCGTAGTACGTCAGTCTACAGACAAATTGTCACTCTATTTCCACACAACACACTTCAGTTTCGTGACTTTTTTTTAGAAAGGGTCCAATTATATAATGAGCGCCACCCACATGGAGGTCGCTTTCAAACACTTGAGCACATCCGAATACTAATAAACGAAGGTTCCGAATTGGGTTGCGAAACTAATATGAAATTATGTGAACATAAGCTTGCTTAATGATTCAACGTCGGGAACTGATATGCTCCAATTAGAAGGGTTCGAATCTAAGGTAACTGAAACAAAAAACACATTTTATTAATACATGAATCGCGAAAGATGAATTCCAATTTCGAAATGCGTCAAAGCGGGAACGGGAGAAAAAACTGCTTTTAAAAATAGAATACAGATTGTAAAGTTTCGGTCATGTGAGTTAGTCCAGTGGAGCTCGCTGTTTTCTGAGAGACTGCCAAGCGAGCGTCACTTTTTAGCGCGTTCACACCGGCTGCCCCTTGGCTGTATGTACACAAGCTGTGATAACATAATAGTAAACACAACGCAATAATCGTTTAATTGTGTACATTGATATACGCTTCTCAAATGAATCCATATCCAAGGTTATGCCAATAAAGGTGGACGCTTATTGCTCTAACATTGAACTTGGTAAATGATAAATCATGTTTCTAAGCAAGGTTCGTGACTACAGGTGTTTTTGGACACTGCAAGATACATACGCAGCCCTACAGTCGTGACACAAGCAGTTATTTATACCAAGTATGTTCATTTGCGTTTAAAGGTCTGATCCAAAATTGGATCACCGTGATCCAATTATTTGGAAATTTATTAGATGTTTGCGTGTTACATACAAATTTATACCAAATTATCTATCGTCACAGAAAGAAAAATACAATTTCAACGTACCTGTGGGTGGGTAATAATCGCAAAATGCTTGGGTGCGTGTAAGCGCGCTCCCGGCAGCATGGGTCTAGTGGAACACCCCACTACCTTGCCTCCTCGAAATGCCCTCGAGTTTATTTGTGTTGGGCCTGGCAGTACTCCGCGCTGTCCAAGCGGAACTCCATCAATGTCGCCACAGAACGAATGCCCAGCTGCAACAATAACAACAAATTTGTACGACGCACTATTTACACTTCATTATGATACATTCACCGCTATTTACGGGGACAATTGCCTTAATTTGCCGGTTTATTTACGCGTTGCTATTAAGAAAACATTTGCTTACGTTAAACATAGTTAATGGAGCTGTATAAATGCATATATGGATTATGCAGATAATAATGTAATGCCCTAATTAGGATTTAGGTCGTGCATTCGTTCGAATCGATAACATTGTACCTGAATACCTTTTGGATGATGATGATGTTCGGCCAGATATAGAATGCAAATTATAATTAGACCAGAAATGTTTACTAACGCATATTTTTCTTTGTATCGTATTTATATGGTTACCAAGCTGCCATGTGCTCGTTTTTTGAACGACGCCACAAATTTTGGCAAGAAACGTTACGGACGAAAGACAACAACGCGTAAAATTTAAATAAATCTTACGCTTTATAAAGTTGATTTCAGATTCTGGCCACTGTTTCTAGCTAATTCCGATTATCCAATGAGAATGGACGCAAATATTTTCGACTATATTTATTTTCTATAGGTTTCATTCAAGGAGAAACGAAGTCCAGACTTGGGCTGAAGCCAACATAACCTGGAGCCTGACTGCTAACGCAAATGATTCGAAATGTTTTTAACAAACTGTTAATAACGTTAATTAATAGAGCGTTCCAGAAGGCAGAGTGGATATAACGTAGTCGATTAAATTCAAATCTAATAGATCTATGACATTTTCTAATTCGCACAACGTAAAGTCGTTTATTTATTCAATCTTCTTTATTCAATACTTAGAAAAATCACTATTAACTTAACATATACATTAAGACTAAGCCAAGGAATATTTTAAAGAACAATGATATAAAACTAAAATTAAAAGAGTAAAGGTCACGTTAAGACACAAAAACAAAGATCATGAACCCCTTGCAGACGAGACGGTCGATAAACCCCCAGTCCAGACTTCCCGAACACACATTCAACAATGCAGACGGTTTTCTATTTAACGTTTTAGTGGTTTTCAGTCTAGCCATCGAGATTGTAAATAATAATACATAACGTACATCCTCTAAAGTCTAAACTGTCTGAGGTGACTTTTATAGAACTATTGCGCACCGCTAATTAGCACAGGATCGTCGTGCATTTCAAACAACAATATATGAAATATAAACGGTCTTAGAGAATGTCACTGCGGATGTGTGTCTATCAATAGTGTTGGCAACGAGTATGATATGCTATGAAATTTAATAGAGCAAGCTAGTGTCGCGTTGCTTTTAGATGCTAAGCGGACACGTGGCAACCAGGAGGCTAACCACAAAGGACGTTGGAACCACAACATCAAACGGGGTTCCATATCAGCATCGAGTTACGAATTGGAAGCGTATTATTTTACGCATAATCTAGATTCTAGTATATTATACCGTAAGTCCTGGTATGTCTATTCTTGCATTGTATTTTAACCAATAGACTTCGTGTTATGATCTTAGTCTTTTTCATATGTCGTTAAGTATCTTTAATAATCAAATAACGAAAAAGATTACCAAAAGCAAAAGTCATAAAGGCAAAAACGATAAGCTAGACGAGACAAACTAAGACGAGACGAAGATTAGTACAAACAAAATACGAGCGCTGCAGATATAACGTAATAGAACTGCAGATATAAACAATTTAATAGCCGTCATAATTAGATACTATAAACGGACCAAGTACATAAAATTTGGATCATTTTATGCACACGGGGCACAGACAAAGAGCTGCCACTTGTAGATGCAAGTGCGACAGCGGAAACGTTTTCCAGCCGAGGTCGGACTATAACTAATTCCCTCAGAGCTCGATTCATCTTTATTGCGGCATACCTAATTCTTGGGACTGCTAATGGATTGTTATCGAGTTTAATTTACGTTGTAAAACTATTTCGATCTAAACGGACTGCTATTCGCGATAACATAAGGTCATGTTTTAATCATTTTATATTGAGCGTGATTGCTTTACATTAGTGAACTTGATGATATGGCTGATCGTCCAGCTGCTTTTGAATGATTCATTGACCAAGTATCACATGAAAAATAGGAACCACCACAAAACAATATGTATGTATTGTAGAAGAGTCTTCGTATTTTTGTTAAGTCGTCACTTCAAAACCTTCTACATACGATGCGTTAGCTTACGAAGTACTATCTATAATCTCAGCAACGATTGTATATGAAGCAATCGCTTACTCTTGGCTTATCTCTCGGGATTTTACCTACCACGAGCACAAGGTGTGATTGTTTGCGATTATGTCACGTATCTGCAGTTAGCTGCAAGATTAATGCCGTTATCAAACGAAAACAACATCACTAAGCATAATTCTATGGAATTTTTATGGCCAAGATATATCCGACGAAATAAATAATAACTAAATATTATATACCGTAAATAAACACTCGAAAATGCCATGTTGGACTGGTACAATAAGTCCTTTCTCCTTTGACTTAACGTAAATAAAAGTATTTTTTGATAAAAATGGAATATGTTGATGACAATCCATTGTCATCAAACTGCATTCAATACCATTAAATTCCACCATCCAGTAACTGAATAATGTTAAAGTCAACAATCTTTATTGCTCGTTAAGTGCTAGATAATCCAATCAAGTCTTATTCTATGCATAACGTTCCACGCAATGATAATTGCGCGTTGTTTAATGTAAATATTTGTTTACACTAGTCAATTTTAGAATTATTGCTTCATGAATTATTGGAAACTTCGCGTGTATTCATAACACGAGTAAATATTTATATTATGCACTATTTTCCCTCTATATCCAACGATGAAACCACTCATTAACGTATTCACTCTAATTAATTTGTTGTTGATGTTTTATTTTTTCTACTAAATACGCATTTATGTACTAAAAGTTGCCAGTATTATAAAATAAAATTATATTATAAATCATTCGTTAATAGCCTTTATAATTCATTAATATTGTTTGTAACAATTAGCTTTAATTAATTCGTTAATAATACAATGAATAAATCGCGTTTAAAATCCGTTAAAAAGCGTTTAATTCCTAATTATTTATAATTAATTTATGAGACGAATACATTTTCCCGCTTAAAATGTTACGGTTTGTGCTACTAATCCTAATCGATACTAAACTCAATTAATCTAAATCTAAATTCAAATGAGTTACAATCATT
>NC_052110.1:6744708-6750825 GCF_012273895.1 Zerene cesonia | reverse complement strand
AGGAGACCACGAAGACACGGGTTGTGTTCGACGCTTCCTGTAAACGTTCTAACAACGTAGCGTTAAATGATGACCTCTTACCTGGTCCAATGGTGCAAGAAGATCTCAGGAAAAATATTTTGAGGTTTGAGGAGGACTTTTAGTGCCGTTGGCAAAATGAGTATTTGACCAGTTTGCAACAGCGATCAAAGTGGTTTAAGAAGAATGATGAATTTAAAAGTAGGAGATATTATTTTGAATAAGCAACCCAATATTCCTCCCGGTAAATGGGCTTTAGGTCGTATCACTGTCAAACACCCGGGGCCAGACGGTTTCACTAGAGTTTATAGTGTTAACAGTGGTGACAGTACAATTAAAAGAAGTGTATCTCAATTATGCTACCTTCCTATCAATACAGATTGCAATGAGTATTCAAAAAAGCGAGTCTCTTAAGCGCACCACTCTGTCCATAGCCCAAAATGCCTAGAGGACGACGTGCGAACATCGGCCGCCGCACAAGACATGCAAGTCAGCAACAAGTGTATTCACAGAACTTAAGCGAAGAAAGACAAAATATAATAAGAGAAAATGCACGATTGAGACAACGCGTGAGCACACGAAGATCGTTGGCATCATACAATCGCTTGGCATTCCAATATGATCCCACTGCGAACTACAGTGATGATGAAAATTTAGATATTGGACCAATGACGACTGTATGCCGATATTGCAATGCGTTAAAGTTCAAAAGAGAAACGGCTGGATTGTGCTGCGCAAGTGGAAAAGTCAAACTGGATCCATTACTTACACCACCACAGCCACTGAAAGTATTGTTCGATGGAAATGATCCCGATTCCAGCCATTTTCTTCAACACATCCTTGAATACAATAACTGCTTTCGCATGACTTCCTTTGGAGCTAATATCATTCGAGAAGGCGGCTTCATGCCGACTTGCAAGGTAAAAGATACAACACACACGATCAAAAGTTACACCATATTCTTTAACAAATGATTGTTTGCAATTACAGATACAAGGACAAATATATCATTTGCATGGTTCAATGGTGCCAACACCAGATGAACCGCATCAATTTCTGCAAATATATTTCATTTCGTCGATGGTGGATCAGCTGAATGTGCGGTGCAATATACAGGGAACAGAACAGTTAAAGAGACGAATTATTGAACAGATGCAAGCATTTTTTCACGCTAATAACGCTGTGGTTAATATGTTCAAAACAGCATTGGAACGAATGCCATCGGATACGCACAAATTTGTCATAAGAGCGGATTGTACCCCAACAGGTGAACATGTGCGAAGATTCAATGCACCCACCGTTAATGATGTTGCTGCAATTATTGTTGGCGATCCAACTAAATCGCGAGACATTGTCGTTCAGCGAAGAAGCAATATCATGCATCGTGTAAACGAGACACATCGTTTGTACGATGCGTTACAATATCCAATCATTTATTGGCAAGGGCAAGACGGATACGATATCACGTTGAAGATGGTCGATCCAATTACAAGTAAGATGGTCGATCCAATTACAAGTACAATATTCACACACTAATTATTGGTTTCCATTAACAATTCATTTAATTTTGCATTTTCAGGCGTATCAACGAATAAAAATCTAAGCGCAATGAATTAATATGCGTATCGTATGATGATTCGTACACATGAGGAGAATGTCATTCTGAAGTGCCGTCGGCTATTCCAGCAATTCGCTGTCGACATGTATGTCAAAGTCGAGACAGAACGTTTAGCGTTCATCCGATTCAATCAGGCAAAGCTACGATCTGAGGACTATATACACTTGCGTGATGCTATTCATTCAGATGGTGATGTTGAGAGTGTTGGACGTCTGACGATTCTCCCATCATCTTATATCGGAAGCCCACGCCACATGCATGAATACGCTCAAGACGCTATGACATACGTGCGAAATTATGGAACTCCCGATTTATTTATTACGTTCACATGCAATCCGAAGTGGATGGAAATTGAACGTGAGTTGGAACCGGGTCAGAAACCGCAAGATCGCCATGACATAATCGCCAGAGTATTTCAACAAAAACTCAAGGTTATGATGGATGTGCTTACTAAGTATCGAGTTTTTGGTGACACACGTTGTTATATGTACTCGGTGGAATGGCAGAAGCGTGGACTACCGCATGCTCATATCCTAATTTGGTTGCTGAACAAATTACATTCAAATGAAGTGGATGACATCATATCAGCTGAAATTCCTGATCCAGTCACTGATCCCCATCTACACAACATTGTGACGACACAGATGGTGCATGGACCGTGCGGTGCATTAAATCCATTATCGCCTTGCATGGCTGATGGAAAGTGCACAAAACGATATCCGCGACCGTTAGTTGCTGAAACAGTTACAGGGAACGATGGATATCCAGTTTATCGTCGGCGTTCAAAAGAAGATAATGGTCGAACTATCAAAGTTAAAGTTAAAAATCAAGAGATTGAGATCGGAAATGAATTCATTGTACCATATTGCCCGCTGCTATCACGAATTTTCGAGACACATGCAAACGTTGAGAGTTGTCATTCGGCCAAATCAATCAAATATTTGTGCAAGTACGTCACAAAAGGCAGCGACATGGCTGTGTTTGGTATTGCGTCGGAAAATGCGAATGACGAAATCAGCAACTTCCAAATGGGCAGATACGTCAGTACTAATGAAGCACTGTGGCGATTATTTTCATTTCTAATTCATGAAAGATATCCCACAGTTGTACATGTAGCAGTGCATTTGGAAAATGGCCAAAGAGTTTACTTTACTGAGGCTAATGCAGCACAACGAGCTGAGAGACCACCATCGACAACATTGACTAGCTTCTTTGCAATGTGTGAAGCAGATCCATTCGCAGCGACGCTGATGTACGTTGAAATGCCCAAGTATTACACTTGGAATCAATCAACAAAGAAATTCCAACGTCGCAAACAAGGAACCCCAGTTCCAGATTGGCCACAGGTGTTTTCCAGTGATGCACTAGGTCGCATGTATACTGTTCATCCTAGAAATGATGAATGTTTTTATTTGCGACTGCTGTTAGTAAATGTACGTGGACCAAAATCATTTGCGCATTTGAAAACTGTGAATGACCACCAATGCCAAACTTTTCGAGAAGCATGTCAACTATTGGGTTTGCTAGAGAACGATTCTCATTGGGATTTAACACTTGCGGATTCAGTTGTTTCATCAAATGCGTACCAAATACGAACGCTGTTCGCAATTATCATCACCACATGTTTTCCTTCACAACCAATTCAGTTATGGAACAAATACAAAGATGACATATGTGAAGATATCTTGCATCGCTTGCGCATTCAAACGAATAATCCTGACATGCAAATAACCGATGAAATCTACAATGAAGGATTGATTCTGATTGAGGATCAATGTTTGACTATTGCAAACAAGCTACTGATTGAAGTAGGAATGATTGCACCAAATCGATCGATGCACGATGCATTCAACCAAGAATTAAATCGAGAGCTGCAATACGATGTTGATACATTGCAGGAATTCGTTCAAAATAATGTGCTGTTGCTGAATGAACAGCAAAAACAAGTATACGAAACATTAATGCAAGCGGTGGACAATAATACTGGTGGTCTATTCTTCCTGGACGCATCTGGAGGAACAGGGAAAACATTTGTCATTTCATTGATTTTGGCCACTATTCGATCAAGATGTGACATAGCTTTGGCGTTAGCATCATCTGGAATTGCAGCGACTCTAGAGATGGCGGTCGTACTGCACATTCTGCGCTTAAGTTGCCACTCAATTTAAACACAATTGATACTCCAACATGCAATATTTCACGATCCAGTGCAATGGGAAAATTCTTGATGCAATGCAAGCTCATTGTTTGGGATGAGTGCACAATGGCAGATCAGAAATCACTTGAAGCACTTAACTTCACGATCCGTTCGCGCGCATCTCGGAAACAGATGTGAGTAGGTACATGCGCGGTTCGTGCGCACGTTGTGCGCGCCCCGCGTCTACACTGATGCAATGCTCGTTTCGTGTTGCATTGCATGTTGCGTTGCAGCAGTCTGTACCCGCCTTTAAGGCTGGTTTACACTTTGATTAGCGCGAGTGCAGGTGATTAGTGCAGGTGCTTAGTACTTAGGTGTGAACAGCAACTGATTTGCGTAAGTGATTAGTTGGCTGTGTAGGCAAGTGAATAGAAACGTGTTCTATTTTTTTGCGAGTGGACTGCGAGTAGCCACGTCCCGCGCGCCCTCCCTTCCCCCTCACTCGCAGCGTGCCTGCCACTAAACAAGTCTGGACAGGAGTGTTTAGTGTTTAGCGATTAGTGTGTAGCGTCGGACGCTTGTTGTTGTACAAAATGGCAAAGTGGATCGAAGACACAACCTATAAATTTGTGCAGGAGTATCTAAAACATGAATGCTTTTACAACTATAAAGCCCCTAAGTACAAAATTAAGGGAGCCCGAGATACAGCCCTTTTGCGTATAAGTGAAGCTATGAACATACCAGGGTTTGGAAGTAAAGAAGTTTATACTAAAATAAGAAACTTGAAGTCTACATATGCGCAAGAGGCTAAGAAAATTAAACAGAGTACAAAATCTGGAGCTGGAACAGATGACGTATATATTCCACAAATAAAGTGGTTCAAACTATTAGATGACGCTTTAAAAGCTGTAAATGTACAGTGCAGCGACTCACGGAGTAATTTGGTAAGTAAAAAAAATATAGTTATTTTATATTCTTTATTACATGACTACAAATAATAACACAACCACATAACAAATTAAAACCACGTTTTACTTCAATTTATCATTCGAGACTGCCAAGAGACTGCACCTTCTCCTACAAAATAATTTGCATAATTATTGCGTTTGTTTTGTGCAATTTGAGATGATCTATTCTGCATGCTCATAGTCAATGGAACAAGTCCATCTGATGTCACTTCTCTCCAGGATCCTTCAATCAAATTTCCACTCTCTGTGTCCTCGATATCAACCGTGGCGACCTGTACGGGTATTTTGGTTTTTCTCGCCCAGTTATGCATGGCGCAACAGGCTTTTACGATTTTTTCCACCTTCTTGGGAGAAAAGGGTAGGGGCCTTTCGAAAATTCTGTATCGACTTACATAGATGCCAAAAGCATTTTCGATGATTCGTCTTGCCCGTGATAATCTATAATTAAAAATTTTTTGTTCAAATGTCAATTGGTTTCCACCATATGGTTTCATCATATATGGTTTTAGAGGACGCATTATCGGCCTCTAGAACATGACCTTCAGGCAGTAAATTATTTTCCAAGGCATGACTAAGATCACATTGGGAGAAAACTCCACCATCCGATACACGCCCGTTACATCCAACATCAATATATGAAAAACAGTAGTCATCATCTGCCACTGCCATGAGAACAATACTGTTATTTTTTTTGTAGTTGAAGTAATAACTTCCTGCATTTGGTGGAGCTTTGACGGTAACGTGTTTCCCATCTATAGCACCTGAGCAACCAGGGAAATTCCAGGAATTTCTGAAGCCTTTTTCAATCCTTTTCCATACGTCGCCGTTAGGTACCTAAAACAAAAAAAGTTGAGGAACAGACCCTAGTTTCTTTGATAGTAGTGAAATGGGAATATTATTTCTGACTTTAAGAGTTGGTTTACTATGTTTTTCTTTTTGTTTTGGGTTTTTGTTAATCTAAATTTATTGTTTTACAGCAGCTGGATTCTCAACATGAACAACTTGAAGCTTGGAACTGGAACCTTCCACATCCCAATGCAATCAATCTGCTGAAATAAATAACCCCGACGCAACACCTGAATTTCAATCTTATCAAGTTGAAGAAGAACAAAGAAAATCGCCGATTCCTCGTAAAAGGACAGTACGGGACCTCAGTCGTTTGGTCAACAAAGTGAAGAACGTGGCCGACTCAATTAACACACGCGTGCCAACAGAAACAGAAACAGAGTTTGATATATTCGGGAAAAGTGTAGCTGCCCAGCTTAAAAGTTTGCCAATCCACCTACGAATAACAATAAACTCTAGAAGCGTAATTGAGCTAAAAAAGTGTTTCCACGCGATAGTAACCCAGATGGGCGGGGCTTAAAGAGAAACAA
>NC_052110.1:6743165-6744608 GCF_012273895.1 Zerene cesonia | reverse complement strand
ATACTTATCACAAGCCTATAACATAAGTCTTCAAGTTTAGTAAACAAAATAACAAATAATAACATAAAACTCACCAAAAACCCGGTGCAATCCATATATAAATATTGAAAAACCCGGTGCAATCCATATATAAATATTGTTTTTGGCGACAAGGAACACGTTCTGACTCGCAACTTCAAACAGACTAACCGAATGGCGCTGGGCACCTCGCAGGATTGCCAACATAACCGTCGCCACGTGTAGCTAGGTTCGTGAATTCGCTACAGCCCGCCAAATTTGAAATAAGCCCACTATGTCGTTTTGTCCGTATATGTCATTTTGTCTGTATTTCCCCTACACAATTGTAGCGGATCGATCGAATAGCTCGTCTGTGGACATATGGTTATCTTTTCTTACAGCGGTCATCACCAGGATACCAAGTAAAGCGCGAATTTCATCCTCACCTGTATCACGAAATGTAGCGCCAGTCATGTAGTTCCGTCTTTTCATTGATATCTCGGCGTTAGTTCATCGTACAATTTCCATAATTATCTCATCAGTAAAAAACATATTGAAGCATAATACGGGATCATATACATTTCGGCACGAACGGCTTGGACCATTTTTGAGATCGCACAATGTTACTCGCCGAGACTCTGCCACGCCTCGTTGACTTTGATGTTGACCAACAATGTCTATTCCTACCTCTAATAATCCTCTGTCGCAAGGTTACGATCCTACGAGAGGCCGATGTAGAGCCTGGTTTTTTTTTTATAAAATAAAACACGACCACAGACGCCGAGACCGTGCCTTTTTTTGTATAATTTAAGTTTATTTGATTTTCTTTGTTTTTATACAAAAGACGTACTCGTCTAGTTACCACTTAATAGTGTACCGTCACATAATTGATATTGTTATGATTTATAAATTGCTTAATACTAATATATAGGTAGATATATATGTATGATTTTTTTTTTTTTTAATTTTTTTAATTTTTTTTTTTTATGAGGCATGCAAATGGATTTTTTATTTTTTTATTTATTTATTTTTTATATATGTATAAGGCAGATTCAGGTAGATGTTTTTCTCTTTTTTGTTTTTTGTTTTTTTTTTTTCTATATTTAGAAAGTTACACCATATTCCTTAGTTTTACCCTTACAACTTGACAATTTTTATGTAGACTTTTCCACAACCCATGGCTTTGGAGGTGTAGTTATTAATGTAGTTGTTTAATAAGAGCCTCTACGACGCTGCCGTTTCTATCCTTGAGGGCCATTTTTAGGCAGTACTCTAAGATGTTTTTGGTGCTGGCCCTCTGTGCCCTTCCGATTAGTCTGCCGATTGCGTCGTCACAGTCGTCCGCAAAGTAGACACAGGTCTTCGTGTGTCTTGATATTGCAACGACCGCATGAGATACGCTGTCATGCAGGCTGAGTCTTTTGGCTTTTGACTTAAGGATGAAGA
>NC_052110.1:6734424-6742165 GCF_012273895.1 Zerene cesonia | reverse complement strand
ATCTGAGGCAGTGACGCAGCCGCAGCGGTCCGCAACCTCTCCCTTCTGATACCCGATGGCCACTGCGTCGACACTGATAATGCGGGGTGGATATACATCCGCAGATTGGCCACATTGCGCGATTCTGGTACATAATGCTTAAGTAATACGCAGGCCTGGGCAAATGGAGACTCCGTATTCCATTCGAGTAGTACGATCACCTTATTATGCAATCTTACCACTCGACAGGGGAGACCCATGAAAGTGGCCACTGAAAGCGCTTCGTAGGTGTTGCGCTTCATCACTGCTTTGTTTGTACTTCAAGACTGCAATGCTGCGAGGCCGGGTGACAGGGCCATCTGGTTATTTGTGGTTTTCCGGCAGAAACAGATGCCTAGTAACTTTTGAGTTTTGGCTTCCCTACTTTAGCACACTCCAGCAGTTGTTCGCTGGGGTTTACCGGCGCTGGTGCAGTGACGATATTTACGCCTGTTGTGCTTGTTGTTGGTTGCGTAGTGTTTACAGGTGTAGGGGGGTGTTGGGCTGACAGTTGGTTGCAAAGTTCGAGGGATGCAATTTTTGAACCGTTGTTCGCTGCTTCGAGCCGTGCAGCTTTGGCTGCAAAGACCAAGAATGGTTTTCTCAGACTCTCAGTCTCCATGACGGTGGGTAGAGACTCACGACTCAGTTGTGTCTGAGTCTGAATTTCATATGAGAGTCTATCCTTTCCAAATCTTGGGCAGTCGAATAATATGTGCCAGAAGTTCTCTTGGCACGACGGGTCGCAGATGCAGGATGGACTGTCTTTGAGGTTGAAGCGGTGTAAATAGGCCGCAAATCCACCATGGCCAGTAAAAACTTGGACAAGAATCGGTGTTACAGTCGTCTCCTTGAGTACACGTCTCGCAAAGGAGACGGTCGGGAGAAAGGTCTTGGTGACTGAACCCGTGGTGGAAGATTCGTAGCACTGTTGCCATTTCCTTAGTGTGTCCTCCCTTATTATCCTCCGGATATATGAGAGCGGCACCCTGCTATAGTCAGGGGCGTCTTTTTAGTGAGAGCGGCTTTTTTCGCCAGTTGGTCTGCTCTCTCATTTCCAGGTGTTCCCACATGGGCTCTCAGCCAGAAGAGTCTCACCTCTCTGTCTTATTCTCGGGTCTCTGCGATGAGTTTTTTAATCTCTAGAGCTAGTTGGTGTGTGCATCTCGAGTCGCTCATGATGTTTACCGTTTTGGCTTTTGAAGCTCTTGCCATTTTAACAGCTCTATATAGCGCATAAATCTCCGATTGGAAGACTGTGTTGTGTGGCTCTAGTCGGAGTATCTGGTTTCCTTGCCGTTGTCCCACCATGTTAAGGCAGCACCTACTTTTCCCTCTATTTTACTGCCATCAGTAAAGATTTGGGGACCGACTATTCTTTGGGTTTAGCAGAAAAGGTATAAAAACGAAATAACTAGTACAAATTGATCTTTATTCATTGACTATAGTAGGAGGTTGAGCATCCAGGTTCCGGATCTAGTGATTGATCACGGCTTTTATTTCGTGGAGAATTTTCTTCGGTCTCTGGCAGCATTGTGTCAATTTTCTGAGCATTTGTAGCTTCATCTGGCTCTACAGCGGAGACAATTAGGGAACATCGCGCGTCGAGGCCTCCTGCTCAAGCATTTGCCGCGCAATAAGCCAACATGGCGGAACACTACTACGGTGGCGTGATGAGCGTCGAACGAGTAATTTAGACGTAGTGGGGACTATTCGCTTTGCCCGGGGTATTCACTTTGCCCGGCTTTCCCCAAATTACAATCAGTGGTGTTCCTTTAAAGATGTATCAAATTTAGGAAGCATAATCAAGCAAACATTATCAAATTATGGGAGTGTTCGGGCAATAAGGCTCGTTTTAGTTTGTATCACTCGAATGTTAAAATGAAACGTCTGTCCTCTATAGAATCTGTTTTATTACTAATGCATACATAACGTAACCGTAATGAATAAAAACCGAACATACCGCCCACCAAAGAACTACACCAGTCCTTTCAAATAACATAAAACATTTAGCGATATGATGTTCCAAATACCAATTTAATTAAGATTACACTAAAGTGGACTGTATACTAAGTTGACATATTTTATTTTAATTTACAATACAATAAATTGTGACTTTAAGATTTTGTAAACGTCTAGTGCATGATACTTGCACGCTTAAAATAATTTATATTTTACCTAAGTTACAATGTTAGTTACATAAGATTTGCATAGATAGCCACATAAGACTAATACAGATTAGATTCACATTTTACACTGCACATAACTAATCAACTTACACATGCATGTATCATAACAAAATAACAATTACATACTGAATTAAAGGGTGGTTTACACTTTGATTAGTGTGAGTGCAGGTGATTAGCAGTGTTGCCACACGCCAGATCGAGAAATCTGGATAGAACGGTCGAAAAATCTGTACAAAATCTGTATGAGCACAAAACGCTAAAATCTGTATAAAATCTGTAAAATTGTAATAAAATCTGTTCAAGAAAACAATATTTATTGTTTTTTGTACATATTTTTATTCATTTTAACAATCATTTTTTTAATCAACTTGAAGTTTGTAACAGGGTTCATCACTAAGCAGTTGTTTCGTTAAAAGAAGTCCCTCAATCGTTTCAGTGCCTAAATGATTTCTTGTTTTTGTTTTAATTAAATTTACTGCGGAAAATATTCTTTCGACTGCGGCACTGGAATGAGGGAGACTTAGTAAAGCAGTAACAAATTGCAGAAGAGTTGGATATAATGATTGTCCATCTAAGTCTTGTGCACAATTGACTTGATGCCAAAACAATTCTGTATCTTCTGCGCTTGATTCCAGAAGGTCGTCATTCATTCTCAATTCTCGCCACTCATTGTCTAATGTTTGAAAATGTTCTTGTTGTCCGATTATGTTAGGAAAAGCCTGTGCAATGTGAGTCAATGATGGTATACTGCGCCGTTTAACAATAATGGGATTGAGAAAGTTTTAACTTTTTGTGGTGTTATTTCCAAAATTGTAACGGAATTTTATTTGTTTAGCACCTTCTACATAAAAATCTAGACATCGTAGTTTAAATACATGTACATCATTTGGATTCAAATTAGGAGCAGTAGACAACGATACAGCAACATTCGCGCCAAGATAAAGATCATCAATTGGTTTGTAGTGTCGTGGGTTATCATGCTGGACATTGTGGAGCTCAGTCAGGAATGATTTGAATATGCGGCACAAATGCTCATGAATCGATTGAATTTGTGGCTTTTCGGAATGCATAGCTTGATTAAATTTTGAGAAAAAATCCAAAGAAAATTCAAGAAACTGCAAGTACATTTTGTTGTACGGGTTGTTCAGCATATGTAAAATAGAATCCGCTGAGTTTAAACGATCTGTCGTCACAGCATCAATAAAAAATAACTTGAGTGCTTCATATTGCTCTAGAATCCGCACAACCGCACTGCGAAGTGAGAGCCAACGTGTTTGGCATGGATGCAGGATTTTATAGGGCTTTAGTGCCAGAAACTCTTGAAATTCCTTTAGTAAACCTGTTCGTTTCGGACTCGTACTGATATAGTTGTATACATCCCTTACAAGGCCTTCAGGTTCACGTGGTAATTTTGTGCATGCATAGGTAATGCGAATGAGTGGCAAATGCATTTTACAACATACAAATGGGGAATATCTTCTAATAATCTGCTTGCTACAGAATTATGCTGACCCATCATAGCATTAGCTCCGTCGGCGGCAAATCCAACCAAATTGTCTTTATATGGAATATCATTATCTGTAAATAATTTTACTAGATGTTCGTAAAGTTTTTCGCCTGTCGCATCTTGAACGGGTATTAGTGCAAAGAACGCATCTTTAATTTTTTTGTTTCTATAATATCTAACAACAATGCATAAAAGCTTGACACATCCTCTGTCCGTACTTTCATCAATAAGCAGTGAGAATGTCCGAATTTTTAAATCGGCAATTAGGTTTTCTTTTTCAGTGTCTCCTGTAACAGATTTAATAATAGCTGTGGTTTTGGTGCGACTACACGCAAGTTCTTGTGCAGTGGGACTATCTTTACATATTGTTTTTATGAGTTGAGGGAGGTGTTCCATGACATTCATTGAAAGGTTATGCTCAGCTACAAAAGACGCCAATAGAACTTCACCTGTTTTTACATCATCAGCAATAGAACCTTTTTGAAAAAAAGCTGTGACTGGTTTTTGAATGGCAGAAGATCCAGGAAGTGAGTTTAGGTGTTTAGTTGTTTTCATATGTCGCACAAGATCATTTTTCCCCCCACCACCGATTGCAAGGTCTGCTAAACAAAATTTACAGTATGCGTAATCTTCTCCCTTTTTACTTTCTGTTAACCACGATTTAAAACTGCTTTCTTCCAGCCAAGTCTAATTAAAACGCTGCGTATTCCGTGACTTTTTCGCGAGCATATTAACAAGTTATTTACTTCAGATTGAGAGTGATCAACTTTAATTTTCTTAGAATGCAGCACTGCACACACAAGTCACAACACAAAATCGACAAGAAAGTCAAGAAATCTTAGCGCAAATACGACTCGCGATACTTGACTAGAACTAGAAGTTGAAACTCCAACCAAACAAATCGTTTCATTCTGCTTATTCCGTTCATTCATTTGTACTTCATTCAAACATAAGTTTCGGGGAACCCTTTCAGTTTAAATGTTGCCAGGAACAACGATTTACCCAGAACACAGGGAAAAAAAATGTTTGAGGCAATAAAAAAACACTAAATTATTATATTATACACTAAAAAGAGATACATTTTCAATCATATCATCATAGATTATGTGAGGAAGCGAAAATGACGAAAATCTGTATAAAAGATATGCTAAATCTGTAATCTGTATTGATGATGAAAAATCTGTATAGATACAGATAAATCTGTATATATGGCAACACTGGTGATTAGTGCGAGTGCAGGTGTGTAGTGCGAGTAGTGTCCAATTCACTGCGAGTGCAGGTGAGTAGTGTCCAATTCTTGTTTGTGGCCGTCGACCAGCAAGTATGGACGAACATCGAGAAGCGCGCTTGCAATTGGAAGAAGTACTGAAAGAAGTATTAAACGCGGTGGTGTCTGAAACCGAAGACCTTTTGGAAGCTGAACTTGCAAGACCAAGAAGAGTATGGGTTCGAAAATGGATTAATAGAAGACCCATTCATGGCGCAAGCTACCAACTCTTTTCGGAATTGGCTGTTGAAGATACGACGGAATACTACTGTGCTCTCAGGATGACCGAAGAGTCGTTTAATATACTATTAAACCTTGTTGCACCCGTCATACAGAAAAGCGATACATTTATGAGACCTGCTTTGCCGGCGAAAGTGAAATTGCACGCTATTTTATACTTATTGGCTAACGGAATTAGTTTACGCGTCTTGCAAAACCTATTCAGGGTACCTACGAATAACAATACTCTAGAAGCGTAATTGAGCTAAAAAAGTGTTTCCACGCGATAGTAACCCAGATGGGCGGGGCTTAAAGAGAAACAAATGCGCTCGCCCAGTGCCTCGCCTGACGTCGCGCAGTCACGCTGACGATATTCTCTAAAATTTTAAAAATCTTCTTAGTAAAAACAAGTGATTTTTGTTAAAGGCATCATGCCTTCTTGTGTAGTCAAGTGGTGCAGAAGCCACTCAAGCAGGAAAAAAGCAGGAGTTACCTTTCACAAGTAAGTAAACAAACATTTTGAAAATAATATTGTCTGTCATACTAGCGCCATTATGAAAAGTGTTATGCAACATGAACCAAGTGAAGCTGATAATAATTTTTACTCAATGTATAGGTATGTGCTGTTTTAATTTAATTTAGAATATTTTCGTTTCATATTAGCCAGGTACTAAGGATGTCATTATGCATAGGTTTTGAACCTAAAAGTTTTAATTACTGCAGATTCCCATCAAATCCAGTCCAGCGGGAAAAATGGGTATCAGTGGTCCGCTTAGAAAGAAATGAGTGTGATTGGTTACCTACAAAACTAAGTATGATATGCAGCATTCACTTTCAAGATGAGGACATGTATTTCTGTGATAATGGAAAGCGAAAATTATTAAAGAAGATTGCAGTACCTATTTGCACTGTAAGCCTTATTCATTTATGTAATAAATCCATCCATATTTCCATATCCATACTAATTTTGTAAATGTAAAAGAGTTTGTTTGTTCGTCCGACGGAGCGATATTATGTAATTTTTTTTTTTTGTGTGGATATAGTTGGGACGCTGAAGAGGTGACATAGACTACTATTTATCGCGGAAAAACATCTAACTCTCATGAGTAAATCTATTCTTTGTTTGTCAGCATCAGAATGGCTGGTCGCCTCCACAGTACGCTCTGGCACTGAGAGCTTATTAAATAATTGGACCCAGTTTAGCAGAAAGGATCCAACCAACATCAACCTACTTTCTGGATCTTTTCTGCTGATTGATAGACTCAACGAAATGGAGCATTTCTGTATATTTAGCTCATTTTTGTAAATTTGGTGGATTGGATCCTTTCTGCTAAACTGGGTCCAATTGCTAGCTGTACAAAATTAAGGACGCAGAGTTTCTTAAACTATTAAATAAAAACAATTCCTATGACCCACAAATTATGTACAAGGAAACGACCTGCGGTCCTGATGTCAGAATAGCTGGTCAAAAAAAATATCTAGTTTCTCAGGATAAATCACAGGTAGCAATTAATTAGGAAAATTAGCAAATACTAGCAAATAGATCGCAATTATTTAATAAACTCTCAGTGCCAGAGCCCACAGGCGACCAACAATTCTGACGGTAACCTTTGTTTAATCTCTATTAGCACGCGGATGAAATTGTGGGGTAGTTCTAGTTAATTATAAAGCAATTTTTTATTTTATTTCGGTAGTTTATAAGAGCACGAATAATTTGAAAATCTTATGTATTCAAGGAAAAAAGGTGGATTAAAATGAACCATGGGTCACTCGTTATTTATTCACCACCATTTTAATAAAACAATTATCTAAGTACTTCATTTTATTTATTTCTAGATGGTTACCCCAATTAGTGGCAATGTAAATCCTTCAGCTTTGGGTGGTAAACTGTCCTCCATCACAGATGATATAGACATACAGGTAGGTAAAATGTTTTTCAAGTACTTAAACCAAATATAAAGCCTATTTTAAGAAGTACACTACATACCTACTTGTATCCATAAAAGCAATCTTTCATGCTATTCTAAATATCCTGGTTTAATTAAAGTTTATTTAATAACTCTGTTGCAGTAGATCCAAATAAATGAGTAAGATAGCATATTTTAGTACACAAATACGTATTTTCATTTTATATCTTGCAGGAAGAGTCATTACCACCAAAAAATTTGAAATATTTGAAATATGAAGACGGAGATGAGGCTAATACAGAACAAAATACAAAAAAACGGAAATCATATGAATCTGATTGCAGCGGTATTCCAGGCAAAAAAATTAATATTGTAAGTTTAACTAAAAAAAAAACGTACCACAGGGTACAGAAAGCGTGACATAAAATACAATTGAATTCTTTTATTTTCTAGGAAAAACCTTTTAACGAAGAAAAACATGAAAATTTCGAAAATATTAGGTGCAACACGCACGGAAACATGTTAAAACGTATATTACAAAGGCCTGGTTGCAGCAATCACAGATCTTCGGAAATCGCGCAGCCGCCCCGCGCGAGATATGGCACCGTTAAACAATAGAGCGTGCCTCGGAATT
>NC_052110.1:6728479-6733424 GCF_012273895.1 Zerene cesonia | reverse complement strand
GTGTGTTCTGTGCACGTGAGTGTGCGTAATTAGTGACACGGTTGTTTCAACTAATATGCCATATCTCTAGACGCGCGCACAGTGTGGCCGCGCGCGCGTCCTTCCGAAGATCTGTGGTCTGACGTTAACACAAACAAAGCGGATGGTTTTCCAACTCGTGAACACGCAACGTATAACTGCCCATGTGAAAAACAATGATTTTCTAAATTTATCCCGCAAACACTAAGCGATTGGCCTTGCGACTTGTTAATTGTCATTGCGAACGCAAGGCGAACTGGAAATTGCAATCGTTTGAAGTCAAACGGAAGATCAGTCGGAATCATTGGTATTCCAGGAATACATACATTTTCACCTGCGTACTTTCCGTTAATAATGGTTGCCTCAATCAAATTCGGCATAAGTCTTTTTACCGCAAGTCGAGTACCGTTGCAAAGTCGCGGTGGATTCAAATTACGCAATATCATAATAACTGTACCAACTTTGAGTTGCAAGTTATGTGGTGGAAATCCTGGTAACTCGAGAGAGTTCAAAAACTCCGTTGGATAATGTACTACATCATCGGGATTTGTTATGGAATCAACGGATTTGTATGTCACCAAATCGCCATCGATTTTTGATTGAATGGTGAAATTCAGTGCGTGTACATCATTATTCTTTGCGGCAAGAATTGCTCGTTGACTTAACCAAGCATAATTCTGATAATTCTCACTAATGTTTGGAAAAACATTTTCAATAAGAGCTAGTTGAGAGTCTACAAATCGGCAAAAGTCGTTGGTAAGAGTAATTAATCCAGATGTCGCATCAACTGTGACTTTTCCATTTCCAACAGCTAACAATTGTTTTGAAAATTGTGCAGCACTTTGATCATTTTGAAGTTGAACTCTCATATTAGTGGTTAGCGATAACGTTTTTACGTTATTCCATAAAGGTGATGCCTTCAGGCAAGCATTCAATTCATCTGCAGGCGTTCCACGGGGAATTACTGGCAACGTCTGCCTGAAATCGCCTGCCAACAATATCATTAAGCCACCAAAGATGTTGTTATTTCGCCGAAGATCCTTCAGTGTGAAGTTAAGTGCTTCAAGTGATTTCTTATCTGCCATTGTGCACTCATCCCAAACAATGAGCTTGCATTGCATCAACAATTTTCCCATTGCACTGGATCGTGAAATATTGCATGTTGGAGTATCAATTGTGTTTAAATTGAGTGGCAACTTAAGCGCAGAATGTGCAGTACGACCGCCATCTAGAAGAGTCGCCGCAATTCCAGATGATGCTAACGCCAAAGCTATGTCACATCTTGATCGAATAGTGGCCAAAATCAATGAAATGACAAATGTTTTCCCTGTTCCTCCAGATGCGTCCAGGAAGAATAGACCACCAGTATTATTGTCCACCGCTTGCATTAATGTTTCGTATACTTGTTTTTGCTGTTCATTCAGCAACAGCACATTATTTTGAACGAATTCCTGCAATGTATCAACATCGTATTGCAGCTCTCGATTTAATTCTTGGTTGAATGCATCGTGCATCGATCGATTTGGTGCAATCATTCCTACTTCAATCAGTAGCTTGTTTGCAATAGTCAAACATTGATCCTCAATCAGAATCAATCTTTCATTGTAGATTTCATCGGTTTTGAATGCGCAAGCGATGCAAGATATCTTCACATATGTCATCTTTGTATTTGTTCCATAACTGAATTGGTTGTGAAGGAAAACATGTGGTGATGATAATTGCGAACAGCGTTCGTATTTGGTACGCATTTGATGAAACAACTGAATCCGCAAGTGTTAAATCCCAATGAGAATCGTTCTCTAGCAAACCCAATAGTTGACATGCTTCTCGAAAAGTTTGGCATTGGTGGTCATTCACAGTTTTCAAATGCGCAAATGATTTTGGTTCACGTACATTTACTAACAGCAGTCGCAAATAAAAACATTTCTAGGATGAACAGTATACATGCGACCTAGTGCATCACTGGAAAACACCTGTGGCCAATCTGGAACTGGGGTTCCTTGTTTGCGACGTTGGAATTTCTTTGTTGATTGATTCCAAGTGTAATACTTGGGCATTTCAACGTACATCAGCGTCGCTGCGAATGGATCTGCTTCACACATTGCAAAGAAGCTAGTCAATGTTGTCGATGGTGGTCTCTCAGCTCGTTGTGCTGCATTAGCCTCAGTAAAGTAAACTCTTTGGCCATTTTCCAAATGCACTGCTAAATGTACAACTGTGGGATATCTTTCATGAATTAGAAATGAAAATAATCGCCACAGTGCTTCATTAGTACTGACGTATCTGCCCATTTGGAAGTTGCTGATTTCGTCATTCGCATTTTCCGACGCAATACCAAACACAGCCATGTCGCTGCCTTTTGTGACGTACTTGCACAAATATTTGATTGATTTGGCCGAATGACAACTCTCAACGTTTGCATGTGTTTCGAAAATTCGTGATAGCAGCGGGCAATATGGTACAATGAATTCATTTCCGATCTCAATCTCTTGATTTTTAACTTTAACTTTGATAGTTCGACCATTATCTTCTTTTGAACGCCGACGATAAACTGGATATCCATCGTTCCCTGTAACTGTTTCAGCAACTAACGGTCGCGGATATCGTTTTGTGCACTTTCCATCAGCCATGCAAGGCGATAATGGATTTAATGCACCGCACGGTCCATGCACCATCTGTGTCGTCACAATGTTGTGTAGATGGGGATCAGTGACTGGATCAGGAATTTCAGCTGATATGATGTCATCCACTTCATTTGAATGTAATTTGTTCAGCAACCAAATTAGGATATGAGCATGCGGTTGTCCACGCTTCTGCCATTCCACCGAGTACATATAACAACGTGTGTCACCAAAAACTCGATACTTAGTAAGCACATCCATCATAACCTTGAGTTTTTGTTGAAATACTCTGGCGATTATGTCATGGCGATCTTGCGGTTTCTGACCCGGTTCCAACTCACGTTCAATTTCCATCCACTTCGGATTGCATGTGAATGTAATAAATAAATCGGGAGTTCCATAATTTCGCACGTATGTCATAGCGTCTTGAGCGTATTCATGCATGTGGCGTGGGCTTCCGATATAAGATGATGGGAGAATCGTCAGACGTCCAACACTCTCAACATCACCATCTGAATGAATAGCATCACGCAAGTGTATATAGTCCTCAGATCGTAGCTTTGCCTGATTGAATCGGATGAACGCTAAACGTTCTGTCTCGACTTTGACATACATGTCGACAGCGAATTGCTGGAATAGCCGACGGCACTTCAGAATGACATTCTCCTCATGTGTACGAATCATCATACGATACGCATAGTAATTCATTGCGCTTAGATTTTTATTCGTTGATACGCCTGAAAATGCAAAATTAAATGAATTGTTAATGGAAACCAATAATTAGTGTGTGAATATTGTACTTGTAATTGGATCGACCATCTTCAACGTGATATCGTATCCGTCTTGCCCTTGCCAATAAATGATTGGATATTGTAACGCATCGTACAAACGATGTGTCTCGTTTACACGATGCATGATATTGCTTCTTCGCTGAACGACAATGTCTCGCGATTTAGTTGGATCGCCAACAATAATTGCAGCAACATCATTAACGGTGGGTGCATTGAATCTTCGCACATGTTCACCTGTTGGGGTACAATCCGCTCTTATGACAAATTTGTGCGTATCCGATGGCATTCGTTCCAATGCTGTTTTGAACATATTAACCACAGCGTTATTAGCGTGAAAAAATGCTTGCATCTGTTCAATAATTCGTCTCTTTAACTGTTCTGTTCCCTGTATATTGCACCGCACATTCAGCTGATCCACCATCGACGAAATGAAATATATTTGCAGAAATTGATGCGGTTCATCTGGTGTTGGCACCATTGAACCATGCAAATGATATATTTGGCATTGTATCTGTAATTGCAAACAATCATTTGTTAAAGAATATGGTGTAACTTTTGATCGTGTGTGTTGTATCTTTTACCTTGCAAGTCGGCATGAAGCCGCCTTCTCGAATGATATTAGCTCCAAAGGAAGTCATGCGAAAGCAGTTATTGTATTCAAGGATGTGTTGAAGAAAATGGCTGGAATCGGGATCATTTCCATCGAACAATGCTTTCAGTGGCTGTGGTGGTGTAAGTAATGGATCCAGTTTGACTTTTCCACTTGCGCAGCACAATCCAGCCGTTTCTCTTTTGAACTTTAACGCATTGCAATATCGGCATACAGTCGTCATTGGTCCAATATCTAAATTTTCATCATCACTGTAGTTCGCAGTGGGATCATATTGGAATGCCAAGCGATTGTATGATGCCAATGATCTTCGTGTGCTCACGCGTTGTCTCAATCGTGCATTTTCTCTTATTATATTTTGTCTTTCTTCGCTTAAGTTCTGTGAATACACTTGTTGCTGACTTGCATGTCTTGTGCGGCGGCCGATGTTCGCACGTCGTCCTCTAGGCATTTTGGGCTATGGACAGAGTGGTGCGCTTAAGAGACTCGCTTTTTTGAATACTCATTGCAATCTGTATTGATAGGAAGGTAGCATAATTGAGATACACTTCTTTTAATTGTACTGTCACCACTGTTAACACTATAAACTCTAGTGAAACCGTCTGGCCCCGGGTGTTTGACAGTGATACGACCTAAAGCCCATTTACCGGGAGGAATATTGGGTTGCTTATGCAAAATAATATCTCCTACTTTTAAATTCATCATTCTTCTTAAACCACTTTGATCGCTGTTGCAAACTGGTCAAATACTCATTTTGCCAACGGCACTAAAAGTCCTCCACCTCAAAATATTTTTCCTGAGATCTTCTTGCACCATTGGACCAGGTAAGAGGTCATCATTTAACGCTACGTTGTTAGAACGTTTACAGGAAGCGTCGAACACAACCCGTGTCTTCGTGGTCTCCT
>NC_052110.1:6722967-6727479 GCF_012273895.1 Zerene cesonia | reverse complement strand
TGCTATTCAAATGGCACAAAGATGTCATAACGTAACTTTTCTGTATTATGACGTTTTTTTTGCCGGGCAGCGATATATCAGTAACAAGTAAAAAAGAAAGAGTACAATTTGATGGGCGGCCTCATCACTTAGAAGTGATCTCTTCCAGGCAACCCGGGCAAAAGGTAACAAGCATTATAGATTTTTGGCGGGTCGAGAAACAAAATAGAAAAACAACGTACAACATATACTTAATATAACATATACATATACACATATATAAATACATAACACAAATACGTACAACATATATATATATATATATATATATACATATAAATCAAATTAAGTATTAATTTCAAATATATAAAGGAGACTTAGGATTTGAATATAGTAAAATAAATACCAACTAAATACATACACATAGACAAATACGTTACGATCACGACACATATGTTGGCTAGCGCCCGAGCCTTACTATTTGAGTTCATCACCATAAATGCATTACTCGTACTGTCTTTTTCTCGATTACTTTTGAAGTAGCACTCACTTTTAGTATTTTTAGTAGTTATTTGTTAAAAATTTCAGAATTAACATTCTGCTTTTAGTTGATACAGTACCCGGCAAACTTCTTGGCCAAAGTGTGAGGTGGTGGGGGAAAGTTTGCGCATGCTACGCTTACGTGCAAAATTTTGTTTCATTGAAAAGCGATATTTTTTTTAGTGCTTTGGATGATAAGGTTTTAGATGATGATACTGAGAAAAAGAGATTAGAAATGACTTCTTTGGTAGATTAGCAATTAAAATAAGATGAAATATGTAAAAAGAAATACATTTTAGTCGTTATTTAATTTCTTTATTTCTTTTTAAAGTTTTTATGACTTCTGTATAATAAAAAAATAATAAAAGTAATTGTTATAAGTAAAATGAGAAGAGTAAGAAAACAATATATTAAAATCGTAAAGTTTGGTACTACTGCTAATCATCTTCATCAATAGGAAGTATAGAAATGCCTTCTATTAAATTGAAACCAGTCGAAGCCGAGCTAGTGCCAGGGGTGGGTTCAGTTGTTTCATCATCTTCTTCATCATCGTCATCGTCATCGTCGCTGTCACTTTAGTCATCAGCAAATATAACGAACTGGTCAGTGACCATATCTACAACATGATCACTTTTGATATTATATTCGTCTTCAATTTCTTTTACTTTTTTACAGAGTCTTTCCCATTCGCTGGGACCCATTGCTGCAACTTTCTCTTTCACCTTTTCAAAATTCCACGTAACATTTTTATTGCTGACATATCCTTTTATATTTGCCCATGCCATCTCAATTGGATTGAGATCAGGGTGGTAGGGTGGCAAACGAAGAACGGAATGGTTATTTTCAGCCAGAATGTTGTCTACGCTGAATTTTTTGTGTAAGTCTTTATTTAATTTTATTAAATTATGCAACTCCGGTTTTAACATATTTTCGCGATATGCTATACGTTTGTCTTGGAGCCATTTCTGCATATCTGCTTTTTTCGAACTGGATGTGGGGGCTAACTCGCTCTGTTTATTATGATACGAGGCGTTATCTACGACTACAACCGAATTTGGTGGCAGATTTGGCATTAGTTGCGAACGTAGCTATTTTTCGTAATTTTCGTAATTCATGTTATCGTGATAATCCCCAGACTTTGTGCCAGCTTTAAATAACAGCAGTGCATTGGGCACAAAGCCATTCTCGGATCCTGCGTGTACAATAACTAGGCGCTGCCCTTTTGATATTGGTGTTTTCAAACCTTGGGTTGACCCATCTGACCAAGCTTTAGAGCTAGCATGAGATGAGTCCACATAAGACTCATCGGTGTATATTATGGGTCTACTTTCTTCCCTGAACTTTTTGATTTTTTGAAGGAATTCAATCCTTAGGAATCGAATATTACTTTTTTCTATTAGCAGCTTTCGATTATTTTCTGATTTCTTCCATCGAAAGCCCAACTGTTTTAAAACTCGTCGTAAGCTGCGTTCAGATCCGGTAAAATTAATATCCTGTTTTAATTTTTCTCGTAGCTTCTCTATAGTCGGAAGCTCTTTATTTGTCAGATGAAAATTGTGGACGCATCTCCTTATAACCGATTGGTCAAAACTATCAATGTCAGTCACCTTTTTCTTCCCCGATCTTTTTTTACCGGGAGTCCGGAATACGGCTAGAAAGCCAGACTTCTTTACTTCGTCCACAATTCGTCGCACTGTGCGAACAGAAGTTTTCGTGGCTTCTGAAGTCCGCTCCAACGCTTCTTTATCATTCTTTGCATCTTTTTTTAACCAGCAATAAACGTCGTACACCATTTTTCTGGCTTGTCTTTTCAAAACAATGTTAGTTTTTCGTGGCATGGTAACAACAAAATCAACAATATTATAACAAAAACTCAACGAAATTTTAAACAAAACTTAACGAAATTACAAAAATAACAAAAACAACAAAATCTGCACAAAATTATTGCACGCAGGTGTACAATAGAGACAGCGGAACGTGAACGAGGTGCGGGAGGCAAGCGTCAACTGACCAACCAATTAGAGCGCGCCCCGCCTCCTCGTCCCGCACCGCACCACCAAAGAGACCTATTTTTTGTAAGCGCATTCAAGGTCGTTTGTCCAAGATGTTTGCCGGGTACTGTATAGGAGGTGATTGTATTTGTAAATAATGTCATAAAAATAGTAAAATTGTTGTTGCGACCGTTGCAAAATTATATTTTTGATTTCTTCTTGCGGTTGTATGTTTGTTTGATACGGTATCTTCTTGATTGATAGGTAAAATTGATAGCTTTATGATCGGTCTTTTTATATATCCATTTTTAGTTTTTAAAGTGACCACACGCACATAGTCGTCACAACCAGAATGCAACTCAACCACACATCCCAAAGGCCATTTTCCTGCAGGCAGATTGCTGTCTTGAATGATCACAATGTCATTTAAGTTGATATTATCTTGTGGTTGTCTGCACTTGCTTCTCCCTGATAAATGTGGTAAATACTCATGTTGCCATCGCTTCCAGATATCTTGAAATATTTTTTGTAATAAATGCAATCTTGTTCTTAGGTCTCTTTCTGTTTCATATATTGATAATGTTGCATCGCTTGCTAGAAAATGTGAGGGTGTCAAATAATCTAGCTCCTCTGAGTCCTAGTCTAGTCTCGTAAGAGCACAAAGTTGCCTTTAAGCAAGCCTCCAGCTGAGCATGTCGTACTATATTCTTCGTATGTTAATCGTTGCTCGCCAATCACTCTCTTAAGGTGAAATTTGAGAGTCTTGACGGCTGCTTCACTAAGACCACTGGCTGAAGGCCAAGATGGGGCATTGAAATGCCACGTTATGCCCATATCGGCTACCTGTGATTGAAACTGTGTACTAAATATCTTGAGTATTTCCTCATATTCTTGCTGTAGTATTTTATTTGCTCCTATAAAATTAGTGCCATTATCACTGTAAATATTACCAGGCTTAACACGGCAAGCTGACATCCGACGCAGGGCTCTGGTATAAAACTTGCACTTGTTAAATCTGATACAAGTTCCAGGTGTACAGCTTTTGTAGCCATACAAGTAAATACTGCAATATAACCTTTTGTTGTCTTTATACCTCTTGATTTGATAAATACATGACCTGTATAGTCGACTCCCACGTTGTAGAAGGGTCTCGATGGGTTTACTCTAGCAGCAGGTAAATCTCCCTGTTCGATTTTTATTCATTACGGTTACGTTATGTATGCATTAGTAATAAAACAGATTCTATAGAGGACAGACGTTTCATTTTAACATTCGAGAGATACAAACTTTTGAAGGTGCATGCTACAATGACATCTTTACATAGTCTAGGAGCTGATGAACAAAACCTGAGTCTCTTAGCAACTGCGGAAGTAATGATAAAAGGTGAAAATGGGCACATTACTACTCTCAAGGCATTAATAGATACAGGGTCACAGGCTTGTTTCATTACTCTTTAATTTGGATCTTTTATTGGGTGTAAATGAATATACAAAAATTCTTGAGAAAGGATTAATCAAAGGTCCCTCAGGTACTATATGTACACAAAATACCAACCTAGGTTGGATTATAATGAGTGGTATTAATATGAAAGTTAATGCTATACGTAAGTCTTTAGTAGTTACGAATGTAACTAATGAATCAAATCTGAATGACTTGCTTAAAACTTTATGGGAAATAGATATTGATACAAATAGAAAGTTAACTAAAGAAGAACAGCTATGTGAAGATATATATGAAAGGACACATGATAGAAGTAGTGATGAAAAATATATAGTTACATTACCTTTTAAAACTGGAGAGCTGCTGTCACCTGAAGGTAACACGAGGGAAGTAGCTGTAAAAAGATTAATGCAATTAGAGAGAAGATTTAAAAGAGATCCAGATCTGAAAAAAGAATACCTGAAAGTTATAGAAGATTATAAAAAATTAAAACATATTGAAGAAGTACCTGAAAGAGAAATAAATAAAAGAGCAGTTTACTTACCTCACCATGCTGTTGTAC
>NC_052110.1:6720077-6721967 GCF_012273895.1 Zerene cesonia | reverse complement strand
AATTTTACCTATCAATCAAGAAGATACCGTATCAAACAAACATACAACCGCAAGAAGAAATCAAAAATATAATTTTGCCACGGTCGCAACAACAATTTTACTATTTTTATGATGTATTATTTACAAATACAATCACCTCCTATACTATCGCTCCGCTACAAAATAATTCAAGTTTATTTTTTGATTTGCACAAATGCATTTAATAGCCGACGACTGGAGACTCATTGTTTACTACGACATGAACCCGTATTGGCATGGCGACATGGCGTCTCGCAAGTATTTAGAATACTTAGAAACCATCTGTGTTAAGATAAAAGCTCATTCACAGTGCGAAGGTGTCATGTATCATTTAAATTACGAGTACTCCGAGCTACAACATTACAACAGACTGTTGCTAGATCAGCGTCTGGACGGGCACGCGCGCAAGCGAAGCGGCCTTATCAACGGTGTTGACTTATCAAAAGGTTACGTCGCTAATCAGTTCTTCGGTATACTTGATAGTAACTTTGCAGAAAAGTACGAGAATGATATTGACTTAACCTCTCTCATAGACGGCGAGTTGACAAAAATAAGCCTTATTTCAAAGGTGTTACAGATACCCCCGCGCCATTACCTGTAGCTTCGGGGTTGAACACGCTGATTAATCAGTCGAGCGCTCGCGAGCGGCGCGACAACACGTTCGGCTGTGGAGCTGTGCAGAGTCTCTCAGACGTAAGGTCAGTATTAATGTTGCAGATCTATTAGACGTCAGATCATGATTAGTGTGTGTCTTTCTAAATGTCTATAAGACGTTACCTCATCATTTGTCGTATTGTTTTAGATGGATCAACCAAGTACATCGAAAAGTAGCCGCAAAAGAAAGAGAGTGGTTTGTGCTACTAGTGAAGACTTCGAAAATACTTTACAATCTTGGATAGAAACGGAAATTGAGGGCGATTTTAGCGATGTTGACGATGATCAGGCAGACCCAGATTTTTTCTTACAGTCTGATCACGAAACAGAATCGGAGCAGTCAGAAGATGAACAAAATAAGGAAAATGAGAACCAGTTGGAAAACAGACCGACCACCGTGTCTCCTCTTGAAGCCAACCAAGTTTCACGACCATCAACTGTAAGTCCTCTTCCAGTTTCATCTAGTAATCGATATTACTACGGGAAAAATGGTTTCAAGTGGTCGTTTGAAGAACCTGTTACTAGATCGAGTCGCGCAGCAATGTATAACATTGTTGATATTCCGCGACAGCAGCCCAAAACATTTACGGATTTTGAATCACTATAGCTTGAGCTACTTGATACTATTATGATTGATACAATTGTTACCTGCACTAATCAAAAACTATCAGACGTCCGCACAAAGTATAAAATCCCAAACAAAATTGAACTAAGGCCTACCGATCGTGAAGAAATGAAAGCTTTCCTGGGTTCATTATTTTATACCTCTATCTTCAAATCGAATCACGAGAATACTAAAAGTATTTTTGCTACTGATGGTTCTGGACGTGAAATTTTTCGTTGTGTGATGTCTCAATTCCGATTTCTTACCCTCTTGAATTACATTCGTTTTGATGACGATACGACTAGACCACAGCGCCTTGAAACGGACCCGTTGGCTGCAATTTCAGAAATTTTTCAACTATTTATTGCCAATTGCAAGAAGGCATATACTACCGGAGCTTATTTATGTGTAGATAAGATGTTAGTTCCATTTAGAGGCAGATGCAAATTTATTATTTATATGCCCAAGAAGTCAGCCAAGTATGGTCTGAAGATTTTAGTTGTGTGTGATGCAGAAACTTTTTATGCATATAATGCATATACAGTAGAATTCATATATAACGACTTCGCTTAAAACGACTAACCGGTTTTAGCGACGACAATGTTTACTCAAGT
>NC_052110.1:6717697-6719077 GCF_012273895.1 Zerene cesonia | reverse complement strand
AATTGTTTTATTTTACTTAATAAGAAAATCAAACTTTCGCATTTATAATATGTAAGTACATATGTACATACATATGTACATACATATGTATGTAATACATACATACATATTTAGCTCAGAAATAATTTTATCGTTTTGTGCGTCGTCCGGTTAGTACGACATAGTATCTCCGGTCCCTTGAAGGTCGCTATATCCAGATTCTACTGTATTTACCACGGAAAAGACTCCGATGGACTGGGACTAACAGAAACCGAGAGAAAGTTCGCCATACCAACGCAGTCTGTATTACGGTTGTGTAAGGATTTTGAAAAAACCAATCGAAACATTACAGCCGACAATTGGTTTAGCTCTATTGAATTGATGGAGCAGTTGAAAGATAGGGGTCTGACGTATCTTGGCACGTTGAAAAAAAATAAAAGGCACATCCCACCGGAATTTCAAGCATCTAAGACACGGCAGCCTGAATCATCGTTACACGGTTTCACGAAAGAAACCTGTAAAATCTGTCCATCAAGACTTTGAGTACCCGCAGACTACAAACTTTCTATCGGCCGATAGTTTGGTCGGCTTCTTAATCAGTATGAAGATGTACGCAGATGCGCACATTACAGTGATTCAGTATCGGCCGATAAAACAGTTTGATGGGCTTCACGACTGCCTTCAAACTAAACCATCGGCGAACTATCGGCCGACTGCTTGATCAGTATGGCGCTCAAGCCCCGCCCGCACACTTGCCGATTGTTTGATCGGCCGACTCGACCGATGGCTTCAGTTCACTCTGCGTCGGACGCGGGGAAGGTCGTGCGCAGTCGGTACGTTCATGATGGATTCCGCCTCGTCTCTGCTAGTCGAATCGTATATAGAAAACTTGATTCAAGAAATTGAAAAAAGGCCCGCACTCTATAAAAAAAACTTAAAAGAGTACTCTGATGTTAATCAAAAGAAAAAACTATGGGAGGACGTCTGTGAAGCAGTTGTTCCTAATTGGAATGAGCTTAGTGCCGAGGATAAAACAAAACAAGGTAGATCGATCATTTTTATTTTAATAACTACATTTTTTATACTGACAGGAAATTGCGCCCGCTGGAGAAATAAAATATGATGGCATGTACTGCCGCACATTATCCATATTATTTCTTCCTCGGTTGTTTTCATTTCTTGTTACGTCATTCATGGGACAACTGTAGAGAGTATCTGTGAATTTTACTCCGTCTTTGATTCGTACATAATTATGAAGGACACAACAAGCTTTAACAATTCGAATACAAAAATTAATATTCACATCAATTGGACGGTGGAAAATACGCCACTTGTTAGCGAGAATGCCAAAAGTACATTCAACCATGCGTCGAGCTCTAGTATGTCTATAGTTGAAAATTC
>NC_052110.1:6711333-6716697 GCF_012273895.1 Zerene cesonia | reverse complement strand
CGCGATTTATATATATATATATATATATATATATATATATACACACTAGCACACCCGGCAAACTCCGTTTCGCCACCAGATGGCTTCGTTTTATGTAACATTTCGTTTGGTGATTAAAAGATGAACGAAAAAAATTTTTTTGTTTTATATTTGAAAAGAAAAAATTTTATTTCATTTCACAATAGTAATGAATTCATTTAGATTAAAATAAATAAAGTGTTATTTAGTTGAACTTCTCTAAGTGAATGAAAGTGAATACAAAGTAAATACTGAATCGAATCGTTATACGTGTCCGCAAATCATTCGTTTCATTGAAGTGCTCTTTGGTAAACCACATTTTTTGTTTTTTGGTCTGACGTTAACACAAACAAAGCGGATGGTTTTCCAACTCGTGAACACGCAACGTATAACTGCCCATGTGAAAAACAATGATTTTCTAAATTTATCCCGCAAACACTAAGCGATTGGCCTTGCGACTTGTTAATTGTCATTGCGAACGCAAGGCGAACTGGAAATTGCAATCGTTTGAAGTCAAACGGAAGATCAGTCGGAATCATTGGTATTCGAGGAATACATACATTTTCACCTGCGTACTTTCCGTTAATAATGGTTGCCTCAATCAAATTCGGCATAAGTCTTTTTACCGCAAGTCGAGTACCGTTGCAAAGTCGCGGTGGATTCAAATTACGCAATATCATAATAACTGTACCAACTTTGAGTTGCAAGTTATGTGGTGGAAATCCTGGTAACTCGAGAGAGTTCAAAAACTCCGTTGGATAATGTACTACATCATCGGGATTTGTTATGGAATCAACGGATTTGTATGTCACCAAATCGCCATCGATTTTTGATTGAATGGTGAAATTCAGTGCGTGTACATCATTATTCTTTGCGGCAAGAATTGCTCGTTGACTTAACCAAGCATAATTCTGATAATTCTCACTAATGTTTGGAAAAACATTTTCAATAAGAGCTAGTTGAGAGTCTACAAATCGGCAAAAGTCGTTGGTAAGAGTAATTAATCCAGATGTCGCATCAACTGTGACTTTTCCATTTCCAACAGCTAACAATTGTTTTGAAAATTGTGCAGCACTTTGATCATTTTGAAGTTGAACTCTCATATTAGTGGTTAGCGATAACGTTTTTACGTTATTCCATAAAGGTGATGCCTTCAGGCAAGCATTCAATTCATCTGCAGGCGTTCCACGGGGAATTACTGGCAACGTCTGCCTGAAATCGCCTGACAACAATATCATTAAGCCACCAAAGATGTTGTTATTTCGCCGAAGATCCTTCAGTGTGAAGTTAAGTGCTTCAAGTGATTTCTTATGTGTATATATATGTTGGCTAGCGCCCGAGCCTTACTATTTGAGTTCATCACCATAAATGCATTACTCGTACTGTCTTTTTCTCGATTCCTTTTGAAGTAGCACTCACTTTTAGTATTTTTAGTAGTTATTTGTTAAAATTTCAGAATAATGTTTGTTTTTTAACATTCTGCTCTTAGTTGATACAGTACCCGGCAAACTTCTTGGCCAAAGTGTGAGGTGGTGGGGGAAAGTTTGCGCATGCTACACTTACGTGCAAAATTTTGTTTCATTGAAAAGCGATATTTTTTTTTAGTGCTTTGGATAATAAGTTTTTAGATGGTGATACTGAGAGAAAGAGATTAGAAATGACTTCTTTGGTAGATTAGCAATTAAAATAAGATGAAATATGTAAAATGAAATACATTTTAGTCGTTATTTAATTTCTTTATTTCTTTTTAAAGTTTTTATGACTTCTGTATAATAAAAAAATAATAAAAGTAATTGATACAAGTAAAATGAGAAGAGTAAGAAAACAATATATTAAAATCGTAAAGTTTGGTACTGCTGCTAATCATCTTCATCAATAGGAAGTATAGAAATGCCTTCTATTAAATTGAAACCAGTCGAAGCCGAGCTGGTGCCAGGGGTGGGTTCAGTTGTTTCATCATCTTCTTCATCATCGTCATCGTCATCGTCGCTGTCACTTTCGTCATCAGCAAATATAACGAACTGGTCAGTGACCATATCTACAACATGATCACTTTTGATATATTCGTCTTCAATTTCTTTTACTTTTTTACAGAGTCTTTCCCATTCGCTGGGACCCATTGCTGCAACTTTCTCTTTCACTAGCTCTTTCACCTTTTCAAAATTCCACGTAACATTTTTATCGCTGACATATCCTTTTATATTTGCCCATGCCATCTCAATTGGATTGAGATCAGGATGGTAGGGTGGCAAACGAAGAACGGAATGGTTATTTTCAGCCAGAATGTTGTCTACGCTGAATTTTTTGTGTAAGTCTTTATTTAATTTTATTAAATTATACAACTCCGGTTTTAACATATTTTCGCGATATGCTATACCTTTGTCTTGGAGCCATTTCTGCATATCTGCTTTTTTCGTACTGGATGTGGGGGCTAACTCGCTCTGTTTATTATGATACGAGGCGTTATCTACGACTACAACCGAATTTGGTGGCAGATTTGGCATTAGTTGCGAACGTAGCCATTTTTCGTAATTTTCGTAATTCATGTTATCATGATAATCCCCAGACTTTGTGCCAGCTTTAAATAACAGCAGTGCATTGGGCACAAAGCCATTCTCGGATCCTGCGTGTACAATAACTAGGCGCTGCCCTTTTGATATTGGTGTTTTCAAACCTTGGGTTGACCCATCTGACCAAGCTTTAGTGCTAGCACGAGATGAGTCCACATAAGACTCATCGGTGTATATTATGGGTCTACCTTCTTCCCTGAACTTTTTGATTTTTTGAAGGAATTCAATCCTTAGGAATCGAATATTACTTTTTTCTATTAGCAGCTTTCGATTATTTTCTGATTTCTTCCATCGAAAGCCCAACTGTTTTAAAACTCGTCGTAAGCTGCGTTCAGATCCGGTAAAATTAATATCCTGTTTTAATTTTTCTCGTAGCTTCTCTATAGTCGGAAGCTCTTTATTTGTCAGATGAAAATTGTGGACGCATCTCCTTATAACCGATTGGTCAAAACTATCAATGTCAGTCACCTTTTTCTTCCCCGATCTTTTCAGACTTCTTTACTTCGTCCACAATTCATCGCACTGTGCGAACAGAAGTTTTCGTGGCTTCTGAAGTCCGCTCCAACGCTTCTTTATCATTCTTTGCATCTTTTTTTAACCAGCAATAAACGTCGTACACCATTTTTCTGGCTTGTCTTTTCAAATCAATGTTCGTTTTTCGTGGCATGGTAACAACAAAATTAACAACAACAAATTCAACAATATTATAACAAAAACTCAACGAAATTTTAAACAAAACTTAACGAAATTACAAAAACAACAAAATCTGCACAAAATTATTGCACGCAGGTGTACAATAGAGACAGCGGAACGTGAACGAGGTGCGGGAGGCAAGCGTCAACTGACCAACCAATTAGAGCGCGCCCCGCCTCCTCGTCCCGCACCGCACCACCAAAGAGTCCTATTTTTTGTAACTGCGTATTCAAGGTCGTTTGTCCAAGATGTTTGCCGGGTACTGTACAAGTTGGTTTGGCAGTGGGCTTATCATGGAGACAACCGTAGCAAAGTCAAGTGTTTCATCTGTTTGGTCTTTATCAGTCATGACTTCATTTGATTTGGATGGAGTAGTGATATGTGCCTCTTGAATAGCAGGGCGTTCTGAAGTAAGGAATGAGGCAAGGCTGATAGCATCTTCCTCCTGAACGACTTCTGGTTGAAGAATACTTGTGACTTTCAGGTTGCTCGTTAACTGTTTGATTTGATGTGGTTAAAGTGGAGTCATATTAGTTGGCTGCTGAAAATTAGGCTGCTCAGGAAATACGTCTGAAGGTTGTGATTCGGTTTCTTTATCAACAATTGGCGGCTGTGGTGTAGAATTTGAAGTGGACGGAATCGGAGTGACTTTAATTAGCTGCTGAGGGGTATCATCTATAGGTACAGCTCCATTGTCCTCATCCAACTCCAGGATTCATGGGGAAAATTCCGGTTGGTTGCTTTAAAGCTCGATACTCCTTTTTCTATTGAAGCTACTCTAGTGTAGGCTTTATTGAAGAGCCCTGCAATATCGTATGGTGTAATTTTGACAAATTTCTTGATTTAATGAACAAGTTGCATTCTTTATTGTATGCTGTTTTAAGTGGAGAATAAAAACCAACGTCAAGAGGTTGTATACGGTGGGAGCCATGTGGTGGAATGGTAAGCATAATGACAAGATTTTCTTTAGCCAATTCCCAGGCTTCAAGAGTAGCATGACTGTTATGGTTATCCAAAACTAACACAATGGGTGTTTCAACTGTAGGTTTCGTGTGTTATAATTGGGATGATATTATGTTCAACTTTTCCTGTAGTTGCTTGTGGGTTAAAAAAAAAGGTGTTGAATTTTCCATTAAATATATCTGTGAACGTTTCCAATAGATAACTTTGAATACTTTTAAGTTTAATTAAAATATTATTATTAACAAGTAGCGCTGTCATTGTAAATTCGTTGATATATGTATTGCTTTGCATTTCCGACTGTAATAAAAACCCATTGCAATGTCGATTTCATTTAACTTTTTGGTAATAGTTTTGTGATAATTTTGCATAACTGACTCGACTCTTTTGATAAGATTAAATTCGGCTTCTACAACTGATTTTTGATTTTTCCATAAACTAGCCATGTGCCGCTGATTTAATTTAACTAGCTGTGACCCGCGGTTGAAACCGCGTAAGTCCGTATCCCGTAGGAATATCGGTATAAAAAGTGCCTGTGTTTTGTGTTATTTTAGTTGTCCAGCTATCTACGAAGCGAATAGTATTATTATTCACCAATAGATGTCAGGAAAAAAAACACGAATAAAACACGAATATGACATTATTTCAGTTGTCCAGCTGTCTACGAAGCAAAATAGTATTACTATTCACCAATAGATGTCAGGGAAAAAAAAAACACGAATAAAACACGAATATGACATTTTCTAAAAAAAATTCCTAGCTAGATCGATTTATCGCCCTCGAAAACCCCTATATACTAAATTTCATGAAAATCGTTGGAGCCGATTCCGAGATCCCAATTATATATATATATATATATATATATATATATACAAGAATTGCTCGTTTAAAGGTATAAGATTAACCTTTAAGTACTGACGTGACTTAGTCACATCATGAATGGTGACTTGACGTATCTCAGACGGCTTAAGAAGAAATCGAAAAGGATTATTTCTGTTTACTATTTGCACATTATTGACTTGTATTCCGATCTGTTTATTATTATTATAATAAAACAACGCTATTTAGTGCAGAACAGAACTGACGTTTTATTATAAAGAAGTTTTGAAGCTAACTGAACCAT
>NC_052110.1:6696865-6710333 GCF_012273895.1 Zerene cesonia | reverse complement strand
TATATATATATATATATATATATATATATATATTTTTTTTTTTTAAGTTTCCTGTACAAACATAATGAAAGTAAGAGTTTTTACTTTAAAATAATTACAATCGTCATAAATTTGGGTTTTATTCAATTTTTTCCTTAGTAGGCTCCCATTACCCTACTCTCCCCTACGTTAAAAGAATTTGTGCCAGCATTTTTAAGGGATTTGCCCAAAATGCCTTCTCACTACTGCAGAAAAGAAAGTACGAAATTATATGTAGAGCGAATAATACAGTCTAAACGTGAACTATATCGTATCTATGTTGAAGAGGTAAAAAAAAGGCACAGAGAGTGGTTTCAAGAAAACTATTTGAATATGTTCTAAAAGACGAAAACATAGCATTGTTTCAAACAAAAAATGATGCATGTGATCTTTGTTGTTCGTATAGATTAGGTAATATTAGTGAAGAAGAATATCAGCAACACTTGTCACGAAAAGATTTAGCTAGACAAGAAAAGACTTTAGACAAAGAAAGAGCGAAAAATGGAACACTCCATCTTATCAACGCTGACTTACAAGCTGTGAAATTATGTCCATTTTTGAAAGCTAGTGCACTGTATTTTAAAACAAAGCTTATGGTTCATAATTTCACAATTTACAATCTGGGCACTAATAATGTAAAGTGTTATTGGTTTGATGAGACCTAAAGAGACCTGAGACCAGAACTACTGATTTAAAAGCATCAACTTATGCTTCTTTTTATATTGAATTAATTATTTAAAGAAAATTATAGAAGACTGCCCAAAAAATGTTGTTATTTTTAGTGATGGATGCATATCACAAAATAGAAATGTTGTGGTTTCTAACGCTCTAATCTGCTGCTGGCGATGGAAAAAAATATTTGTGATTACACAAAAATTTTTAGAAAAAGGTCACACTCAGATGGAGGTGGATTCAGTTCACTCAATAATTGAAAGAAATTTAAAAAATCGTGAAATATTTTTGCCTAATCAGTACTCTTCGATTACCAAAGAAGCTAGACTGAATCCATCTCCATATGAGGTAGCAACAGTCGACCAGACATTCTTTAAAGATTATAGTATTAAAAATAACTTTATTTATGATACAATTCGCCCTGGGAGAGGGGTTGGTGCGAAATGTGTGGTTGACATCAGAGTACTAAAATACAATCCCAATGGTACAATTGAATACAAGCTTAACTACAATGACGAGTTTCAACTGTTACCACAAAGGTCAAAAAGAATTGAGCGATTTATACCACCACAGCTCTTTGCTGATAGATTACCAATATCCAAATCAAAATATGAACATTTACAACAATTAAAAAGTGTTATACCTTCAGATTGCCATGAATTCTATGACAACTTGCCATACAGAAATACCTAATTCGTACCTGCCTCTTATTAATGAATAGTAATCTATAACTGTTTACACCTTATAAATGAACAATTATTATATCTTTTAGTTGAGTTCCTTTGTTGATTTTTATAATTTGATTTTAATTATTACCTACTAGTGCCTATTATTATTTTTAAGTACGTAATTTTAAGCATTAAGACTGTTTGATTGTGGTATAATTTTATTTCATTAATATATTTAAGATTTGTGATATTCCGAAGTTTTCCAATTGAAATTACTGAAAAGCCTGATTATCCTCTGAATAAATATAAGATTTAATTATATGTTTAATGTTTATAAGAGTAATTCAAAGAGATTTAAGAGAAAAAGTTCATGTTGAATTTGTTACATTTATCTAACATTTATTCATTTTATCTAACTTTTGTAAGAGGCAAAGATTTTACAATAATTTTGTATAGTTTTATTTTCCACATTGAATAATATTTTCGTTAAAATAATGATATTTGTTTCATTTCAAAATCACGTACTTTCCCCTTAAGTGCCAATGATCCAATCCCCTTAAATGCAAAAGCAAATCCGCGTTATTGTCGTTGGGCCTTAATTAATTATTTACTTAAATCGATATATTTTCTACCAAGCGATAGAACACATTACTCATTACTTTTTGTGTAAGAATGAGCTTAAAATTAATTGAATTAATAAAGTTATTTAAGTTTCAACCATCCGATGTAAAACTGGATCTATTGCAGATCCGCACGTTTACGTATGGTACGATTCGCGGATTTGCACTATCCCCGACGCTATGTCAGTTAATTATCATTCTGCTTCATTTTTTTTTAGTTTTACTTAAATCACCTTCGCCACATGCACTCTTATGTACTAAGTATTATAATAATCATGTAAGTAACATTCGGCCATGTACGTAACATGTGTTATGATGTCAGGAATTGTATAATTTTTCGCAGTCGTACCGTCATAAGTCCTACTATCCTACTAATCCTACTAATATTATAAATACGAAGTATTTGTAAGGATGTGTGTGTGTGTGTGTTTGTTGCTCTTTCACGCAAAATCTACTGAACCGATTGCAATGAAATTTGGTACGAAGACAGCTGGACAACTGGAGTAACACATAGGCAACTTTTTATGCCGATATTCGTACGGGATACGGACTTGCGCGGGTGAAACCGCGGGGCGCGGCTAGTAATCTATAAAACAAGGATACATTGTTTTTGCTTTAAATTTTAATTAAGTTTTATATTATATTTCAATGACTATTCTTAATAAATTAATTCAATTCAGAAGTTTTTGATTATAACTAAAACAAATGATGAATCTGCTTATTATTTGATTTAACTAACTGTTGCCCGCAGTTTCGCCCGCGCGGTCCTAATAAAATTTATGGTTCAAACTTTCATGCTCTATTTTATCCCCTTGGGGGTAGAATTTATCAAAATCCTTTCTTAGCAGATGCCTATGTCATAACAACTATAATAACTCTGCATGCAAAATTTCAGCCCGATCTGTTAGTGGTATTGGCTTTGCGTTGATAGATCACTATGTCAGTCAGTCACTTTTTAGTTATATATATTTAGTGTATTTTATGTCAAATGTCAACAATAAAATACAGTTATTAAATATGTTTGTTATAACCTGCCCGAAAGGTTGACAATATATATAATGGCCAGTCAATTAGACTATTCGATAATTTTTATCAAATTGTACTCTTATATTGGGCGTTTTTCATAATGATCTCGTAATATGTGTAATGCCCGATTGTTCACTTCTTCCATAACATATAGTAAGTTTCCATAACATAAGTTGTCAGATAAAAAGGTACATATTAGTTTTAATTATTTTTAATCATCAACCAAAATTCACCAATTACAATTTTATTTCCAAGCAATGAAAACTTCACTTTATTTCCAACAGCATATTGACCATAATCGAATGCTACAAAACATTTAGTAACTCAATTTCAAGCTGAATGCAATTAAAATTTAAAATAAAACATAGAAATACCATGTTTTTTACATTTATGTGATAAAAACAATAGTAGCCAATATTGAAATAAACATATTATTTAGAATAATATTAACTATTCAACTGAAACCCTCATTTATTTATAATAATGTCATGTAAACAGTGGCCAAATACATAAAAAATATCATAATATATTTATTAATAGTATATCTCCCGAATCCATGATGCACATTAAAAAAAAAATCCTAAAACATTAAAGACTTTTAGTTGATTTATGTAAAGTGCATTTCTGTTCTTATTACATAAATATATATCTGACACCATTGAGATTGAATGGGGATAAAAATTACCTAGAACAATCCTTCAGTGTGTTAAATTGATCCAGTAGATGTTAAATTTATTTCATTTCTATATGAGCGATTGATTACTCGGTGCCTATGTTAAGTTGAACTCAAAATTAAGTAACCTTTCAGCATTTTGTTTCACGCTTCTAAGCTAGCAACGGCCATTGCTAAAGCGCCATCTCTCGACACATTACCGCCAATAAACCCGGTGCTGTGGCAGAATATGCAACCTTCAATGTTCGCCACTTCGCTCAGTACATCATCCCGGACCCCCCACCACTTCGGGTGTAATGGTTTTCTGAAAATTATTAATTAGATTTAATCAAGCTCAAAATCGTCCAGAACAATACTTTGGCCATGTGTGTAGTACGAATTTATCGATTGGCAATTAGGATTTGAACATTACCGTGACAGAATAAAGTGTTAATATCAATAATTTCAATTAATGTTCAATTAACATATGTACAACACCACTCGGATAGACCTCGGATAACGAGGCGATTATGAATATTATTTAACTGCCGGTAAATGTATATATTTTGTATTGCATCTTCTATGTTATCTTGGACAGGCATAACAATAAGAAAATATAGCACACTATTATGTTATTTGATAAATATTTTGGTTTTTGTGGTGCATTTTCACAATCAGCTATGCAGTGTTTCGGTTTACCATAGACATAAAAAAATTATATAAAAAATAACCACATCATAATCTACACTGATGAATTAATATAATGTTTAGTATTTTAAATATTTAATAAAGGTCAAATTTCAGATGATAAAACTTCACAATAATTAAATTCTAGCAAATTCCATTAATTTTGTGTAAATTCAGTTTATGAATACACATAACTGCAAATTAAGAAGATTTGCGTATTTTCAAAATTTATGAACATTTATACTTTATTCATTGATAACAATATCTTTATTGTTATTACCTGGTAATAAAGCTGCTAGGAGCGACTGGCACCGTTTGCACCCTCCAGGACTTGGGCTTGTCGTTGAACAGAACATATTTTATCTCTTGGCACAAGCCCATGTCCTCTTCCAAATCAAACAAATGCTCTTTCCACGGTAAGCGCTCTTTGAATTCCACAATTTTACCCGATTTGTGCACTTCAAATCTGTCTTCTAACGCGTTCTTCACATGATCTCGTGCTGGTAGCCAGACTGATATGAAATAATTAACTGTGTATATAAATTCTTCTCTCACTAGCTTCATAGCTTGATAGAATAGTTCTTCTACATTGATTTTCTGTGAGGTGTTCCATTCAGGGTTCAGTCTGGCAACTCTCGCACTCAAATGAGTGCTAATTTTGTATCTGGGTTCTTCGTCTGTCATTGGCACACCATTGTCAATAGCATCCATTTCTTCTATGAAGCTCTTGTAAACTTTTTTAAATATAAGTTTGAGGTCATCGGCATGTAAAGGGTGTTCTTTTGGTGCAAGTGTTTGTATAACTCTCTCGCCATAGAAGGCATAGATCAGCCCAGCTGAGCTTAACCTGAAAGTAATTATCAAGTGTAAGATATTTTCTTTTATAATATTTAATGTGTAAAAGATTGATCCCTCTCGTATACATTGCAGTTAACATCAATAATATAAATCTTAAAAAAATCAACACCAAGAATTGAGAGACAAAATTTTTATAGAGTTTGTTTGAATATTTGAAAAAGATTATACCACTTTGATACAGCTATATAATCAAGTTTGTGAATGAAAATGTCAACCAATTCTATACATATCAATTGTTATATTACAAATTGCATTCATCTACAATTAGGTAAATAAATTTATAACTTCATTATGGATTCTATGCTCACTTATTAACTTCTAATTAATTCTATGCTATTATCACCAAGGCTGCCTAAGCATACTTGACATAGCAAGGCGCAAAAGTCATAGTAATGTTATATTTTCAGAATATTTTTAAAATTTATTTAAACAGACGTAACAAATAAAACAAATTTTAGAATTTTTTGGTATTTTGATGCAGAACTTGTGTAATTTTACAAATGAAGCCTTGTTAGTAACAGGACATACAGATGTAAGCAAGTTTTACTCTTTTCAGGAATAAATTGGAAAGGTATTAAATATATCACTTACTTAATCTTATATTTCTCGCCCAATTCAGGTTTGAGACTGCTCAGAGTTTCATTAAAATCCCTTTGATGGTGATCATATCTCTTCTTATTGTGATCAAATACTGCACCAACGTCAACAACTATATCACAAGCATTGAGTTTCTCCATATCCCTAGTTCTGATGATCTCTGCATCTTTATATTCAGGAAGTTGCTGGAGCATGAAGCAAGCAAGGACTTCATCACAGTGGAAGACTCCATCATGTGTTCCGATCTGATGTGTTGGAAAAAATTAAAAAAAATAAATCATTAAGAAATGGAAATATTTTATTACAAACACAATATTAAAAAAAAAACATTATCTAATCAAAGGTGTTTATTCAAATTTAGCACACTAAATGTTTGTAAATTACTTGCACCATTTTATTTAAAAAGGCCTTTTGTATAAATGAACTGGACAGAACTTGTAAGAGGAATCTATACTATTTATAATATAAAACTGAGGAGATTGTTGCTTTGTTTGAATGCACCAAACTCAAGAACTACAGGTCTAATAAAAAGAAATCTTTCCTACTGTTATTCATGAAATTTTGACCACCACTAAAAATATTCACTTGTTTTTTTTTAGTTTCAATATTTCTTATATGTGGGAATTAAGACAAACATTTTTAGCTTATTACGACTATGTTTATACGATGTGAATATTTTTAATAATTACACTTTTGATTATTGAAATAAACAAAGCATAAAAAAGCGGCATTCAAGAATAAAATTATCAATTTAAATTTACTGAATTCAAAATACCACGTAGTTTGTAATAAATAAATCAATAATGTATTGTTAACCAAAACTAAATTCTGATGTAAGTGAACCTAACACTTATCACAGGAATCGTCAAGATTTGTGTATGCATAATATTGTAGTTTTTGATAACCTCAAAATTAAAAAGCAAAATTGTTAGCAAACTTAAGAATACATACCTTAGTCATTTTGATTGGTATAAGAAATTTTTTAGAAACACTAATGAATCGAGAGTTATAATTATTGGAAACCAATACGGCAAATTTAGGTAAAATACGTCTAAACATAAGTTATCAATATCGTGCCGTACTTACAAATATAAATCGGCAATCCAAAGTAACTTTTGAATTAAACTAATACTTTTGTAAATATGAGACGAAGCAGTCGTTTTAATTCAAAAACCAAATATATTAATTTAGTATTAACACAATTTATGGAACACGCACAAAAATCAAAATGAAAAATTCTAATTTAAACAGTTTGCAAATTGCCACCGGTATATAACATATAAGTGATGTCTATGGTATATAATCTATGAAATGACACTATCCACAGATAAGGTAAGTAATAATCAATTCTCAATGTCAATATCCATGGAATTACCAATTTTAATGAACATAACACATAATTACTTAGTTAACATTTAAATAGAAATAAATGATTTTTCTTCAATTTGATTAATTTGTAATAATAAAATATGATGCATTTATAATGGCGACATCTGTAGGAACATAATTAATTTTTAGTGTAATTGAAATATTAATAGAAATCTAGTTGGCGCTAAAATGAGGGGATTAAAAAAATTCAAGAAAGGATTCATTTTAAACATTTTGGCAAATAGTTCCATCTTTTTGCCATAAAAGAAAAAAAACAAAATTTTGATATTCTGTAAAAAATGTGTACTGATCGCGTCTGCTCCACTAATGTAATTTTCTGGTATGTTTTTAAATGTTTTAACAGTTCATAGCCTAACCGACATATCCTATGTGCAAATGAGTTAAACGTGTGGTAAAAGGGATATTACAAATTTTGCAATTTAACAATCTTCAGTTGACATTAAAATGCCCGTCGATTCGCGTTCCAGTTTACCATTTGCCTTACAAGATGGCGTTAGTGTTTCTAAATTTGTAAGCCGATTTCACAACTTTTTGATAAGTCTATGTGTCAGTTAAGTTAAGACAAATAAATAATAATGTGTGAAAATATATACTAATTAAAGTGTTTCATATCCTGTGTGTAGATTATCAGTGACATAATCAACAAATTGTGAAACTAGTCCATAAAGTCTTATCAAATTTATAGAACTAATTCTAATCAAAATGAAACGATTCTAAGAGCATAGCGTTAAGTAGTAAATAAACATAAGTTAAATAATCAATTTTGAGTAAAATCATAAATGTTAAATCTATATGTACACCGAGCTTTTCATCTTTTTCTAATATAGAAATTCAATTTAACATAAACAGTCTAACAAAAAGAAGTTACCTACACTTATAGACTTCTAAGTTGAGTGAAAAAAAAGTAATACCTAAAACACACACTGTAGTCAGTCGTATCACGTACCCTCAACTTATATATTTTTTCTTATGTCATTGTCGGCAATGAAGCTGGTGGGTCGCCTGATGGTAAGCGCTACCACCGCCCAAGACCATTTAAGATGCGTAAGGCCAATTGCAGACCTAATGCTCCTACAAATAATTTGCCTACTTAACTTACGAAATACTGGGAAGGGCAAGGAAAAGGATACGGGCCTTTTTATCTGAAATAAAGGGTGTCGCCACCTTCGTTTCATTCATTCGTTTAGATGAATATTCCAACATCATGTTTAATATCGGTTTCGATACACTTAACAATAATATTTTGTAAAAGACTAGGCGTGCTTCGCGGTTTCACCCGCGTAAGTCTGTATACTGTAGGAATATCGGGATAAAAAGTTGTCTATGTGTTATTCCAGTTGTCCAGCTATCTACGTACTAAATTTCATTGCAATTGATTTAGTAGTTTTTGCGTGAAAGAGTAACAAATATCCATACATACATACATCAAGACATACTTATAAACTTTCGCGTTTATATTTATAGGATAGCCATAAAACACACAGAGTACTTAAAGAGAACAATGAGTTTAATCAAAGTTCATCAAACGACATTTAATTTTCAAAAGTATTTTATTAATTCTTACATAAGATTTTGCATAAAGCGAATATTCATCTATACTAATATTTTTTAAGCGAACAATCCAAAAAAATATTTCCTATTTTTTACGCTTGTTCGCTTGTTTGATACGAACTATATCAAAAATAATTCATAAAATGCACAATCTTAAAAAACCTAATAACACAGTCTTATTTTACCGGCTGACTTAATAAATAGTGAATAATATAGTTAGATATACAGTAACAGATGGCAGTAGGTAAATGCAATAGTGAAGAGATTCATTTATACTATACCTATGCTAAGACGTCTTAAACGTCACGTAAAACTGTCTAAAAATTCTTAAATCATCGCTAATTGAAGTTCGAGTCAGCACTCAGTCAACAAGATTCTTGAACCATATATAACTCCCGTGGCATTCACTGTCCTTATAGGCCGACGCTTTTGGGAAGCGAGGCACGTGCCCGCTTTTTCTGACAGTATTTCATGGACTGGTGTTCTGCGGTTGCCATGGGAGATGCAGGGTTTTATTGTTACGGAATTGCTTGAAAAACATTCATATTATTTTATACCGGCAGAGAGGCCAGGCGTTGCCACGGTACGGAAAAAAAAGTGGATTCGAATCCCGCCTAATTATGGAATTTCTTGTATTCTTTCATCTTTTTCTTTTTAAATATGAAATTGCTTGATTACCTGTAGACTCTGAAGCTGGAAGCTAAAAGCTGCTTTTCTGCTAGCTGTATCTATTATTTATTATAATTTTGTTCATTTAACGTAGGTACCTTTTATAAATAGGTACTTAAAATGAAATATATTATTATAAAATTTTTAGAAGATTTTGTGCATACATTTCAATGATGTAATTAATTATTAATTATAGGTTCCACTATAAAAATTTATGAAAAAATGATGTTATGGAAAATTTAATTAATTGATAAAATTGTTTTTATCTTATAGATATAGATCTTAGCCGAGTATTAGACTTACCCAACATGCATATAAAATTTATTAAATATAGAACCAGCCGTTTTCGATCAGTTTGGTGACAAACACAGCAACATGAAGATTTGATATATCAGATAATATTAGTTTTTATGTCATAGCGGGCAACTGAGTTCGTGGTTCGTCTTATGATAAGCGATCACCACCGCCCATGATCAAGGACCGCCTGCTCTAAGTGGTAAGGGAAATGACTGGCTACTGGAAGGAAGGATTGGACTGGGTCAATTTTCTGTGAGGGTGTGTGAATTTTTATTAGAGACGAGTAGCTTCATTAAATGTTAATTTGTTAAATGAATATAGAAACACTTATATCCTCCAACAATTTATACATAATATACGTATATACATCGGCTATATGCATTGTTTGGATATTTTTTTAAATTTGTTAATTTTTTTTTCATGTACATTTAATTACGAGTGTATATTTTTTTGGTATCTTCATTTCTTCATGTAGCTATTATGTTGAACTGTAAAGTACAATTTTTGCTTCATGTTAAGTAAATTAAAATAGTCTTTAGAACGAACTCCGCTTAGAATGTCACTAGATGGCGCAAGGTAAGTGATAAATTAAATAATATATTATGTATTATGCTTTGTTCCAGAATATTGGAGTGGGATTAGATTAAAACATTTAAATTGAAAATAATTGTATTGGATCCAGATTTTCAGTGTGTGTGGGTGTGTGTGGAGATAGGTAAATTATTTTTTAATAGGTACTATTTTATAGTACCAACTGATTGTTATCCTGAAGGTAGATTTTTTAGATACCCTATATTATCTGACGCAGCATAATTATATAGCCATAAATATATATGGTAGTAATTTATTATTTAGCTCTTTTATGACAATTTTATTTTATTTTATTATTAAATGGTGTTTAATTTTTTTAACAATTGAGTTTAAATACTTTATAAATTAATTAATATAATCGTAATATTTTCTTGTGTTTAGATTTAAAGATCTTAAAGATTTTTTTAACGGATTTTAAACTCGATTAATAAGTAATTATATTCTTAACCCAAATTTTCAAACACTTTAGAGCGAGCGCGGTCACGGGGAGACAGTCTCCCGGTCGCCTTAATAATATAATGAATAAATCACGTTAAAAACCCGTTATATAGTCTTTAATATAATCGTACATAAACAGTTATTTACCGACGATATTGTTTGTGACAGGAAATGTATGGATAAGAGTGATAAAAGATGCAAAACGAATAGTTTCGGAAACCGTATAAAAGGATACTTTATCTAGATGTTAGCTAGCCTGCACCTTCGCCCGCGTGGATGAAATTTTCACAATTCACATTAGAATCCTATGTTATCCCTTCAGAGGTCAATTTTATCAAAATTCTTTTTTAGAGAATGCGAATCACAGTGACTGCCTACTTGCTAAATTTCAGCCCGATCGGTCTAGTAGGTTGGTTGTGCGTTGATAGATCAGTGCTAGTATATATCTATCGTTGAAAGATATATACAAGCTGTTCGCCCCAGTTTCATCCGTGGTACATATATAGCCTATGCCACTTATAACTGCAGCTTCCAATGATAAAAGAATTTTTGAAATCAGTCCAAGGGAATTGTAAAGAATGTTAAATTTAATATTTTCTTGTGTTTGGTTTCACGCGAGTATTATACATTTATAAATTAAAAACTTTTCAACGGATTTTAAACGCGATTTATTCATTATATTATTAACCTGACGTTTCGAACACTTTGCAGCGAGCGTGGTCACGGGGAGACTGTGAGAATCCGTTGAAAAGTTTTTAATTTATAAATGTTAAATTTAATTTTTAGTTTTATAGCATTGAAATGCTTTATAAATGAGAAATTTTGAAAGAATGTTATTTATCTTTCTATTATTTCATATATTAAAGTTCAATTGTCAAACGTACGGAGGAAAGGTAAGGAAAATAACTTTTATTATTATTAATAGAAGCACGTAACCTGATTGTCCTCTTGATTCATCATATTTTTCTCTCAGAGGATTTTCCGTATTGCGTTTCAATAGAGTTGTAATTGCAGACACGTTCTTGACCTTAAGTGCATTATAATCCTCTAGAATATCGGCTAGGCTCTGTTTTGCCACTATCGAAATTATGAATACATTTCGAGATAGATAATGTAATTATATTAAACAATTTTAACGGGTTTTAAACACAACTAAATATTTTTTAATACTCCAGTAATAATTGAACGCAATAAAAATTAATAACTTTGTGTTGCAATGTCACAATTCATACTAATATTATAAATGCGAACGTAACTATCTGTTTGTCTTCTTCACATGTAACCACTGTACCGATTTGGACGAAATTCGGTACATGATAATTTGGAAGACAATGGGGATAGGTTCTATCCCCGAAATCCCAGGGTCATGGGAACGGGGAATATCCGCTGGCTGATATATAAGCTGACATTTGCTCGTTTAAATACGCGGAGAAAAAAGTAAATGTAGAAAAATTTATGAGATATGCAACATTTTTGAATATTTTAGTTGCAATTTTATTTATACATAAAACATATATAAATGAGGCATAATACTCAGGGAGACAAACTCATGGCAAAAGCGAGTATTATTTAGCACAAAACTAATTCTAAATGTCCAATACAATCTATTTCCTTTCTTTAGAATTTAATTTTGTTTCATGAGGTTTTAAAATTGAAAATTATATATTTTAAAAGTTGTTATTCCGATACATAAGCTACGACAGTATCATTAAAATCGTTCCGTGGTTTTCGCGTGAATGACTAACAAACACTAACATACATCATCCATCCTCACATACTTGCATTTATAATATTAGTGGAAGTAGGAAGTATGTATGAAAGTTATAATTATCTGCGAATTAAGATTATATTAAAATCTGCCTTTACTTTTTCAATCTAAATTAATTGAAAGGAAGACAAAATTAATCACGAAAAGTATTTATAATTAGGACATAATATTACATAGTAAATACCCAGGTTATTAATAACAAGATAAATTATAAACATACAAAAAATATTCAACTGTTAGTGTGTTATTATCGAGAGATTAAATATCGGAGATACGTTTATTTCGTGTGTATGTTTTGTATTTATGAAATCACATAAAAAACTGGAACAAAGACGATGAAGGACGAAGTTTACATAACAGGGAAGGTCATGCTACATTGTAAGAGAACCTGTAAATCGGAGCGTACATACATCACAAATTATTTATATTAATTTACGTGAAAAAATATGTATTTTGATAAACAAATATACAATAGAAAATAGATAATAATATATAATATATAGATATATAAATAGAAAATAGACGTTTTCTTTTCTCCACCTAGGTCGAATACAGATTAAAAACGAAAAATAAATATATCTATTTGCTATAGAATTTTCAAAATTTGAATAAATGAATGAAAATTCTTAAATAATATATTATAAAATTCGTGAGGCAATTATTTTGATCAATATGCAATCTAGTCTTGACATGATTAATTATTAAATAATTTTATGTTGATTATTATTAGTTGGTAAATATTTATCATCATTTAACATATGTACCTATAATAATAATATTTACGATCAAATTCGTGTCTTATAATCTAGTTAATTACTTTTTAAACGCAATTTAACGATGTCATATAAAATACGCGTCTCTAAATCTCTACAATTGGTTTAAAAATTGTTAATATGACTCTGGACATAGTCTATTAATCAGATTACAAATTAATGAAAACAAGTATCTCTAAAATTCTTATCTTCTA